>NC_059360.1:1237500-1602500 GCF_019703515.2 Myxocyprinus asiaticus
CAAGAATACTGACTCTAAATAATGGCATTTGCTAATCAAGGCAATTAGTGGACACTTTTTTCACTGATCTTCAATCCCAAAACATATTGAATGTAACAGGGTTGATGCCACAAACATGTTTTAAAAGAGAAATATACATTTTTCAATTATAATGTGTGATTCACACTATATGAATTTCCTCAGTTAATTATTCAAATGATAAGACTTGAATTCCAAACGAACTGTGACAGGGTTGAAATAATGCTGTGTTTCAGGGTTCCTCGGTGTGTGAGGCTCTCTGATAGTTCGTGTCAGGACACTGTGATTCGTTGCACTGCCGGGATGTTTTGACGTGATCTTTGATCAATAAAGTTTGTGTTTTGTGGTGGGACTGACACCCATTTGCGGATCCATTTAAGAGGTCACCAGAAGACTGTGTCAGTGAATCAAATCACCTGACCTTCTCTCGCTCTCCATGAGTCCTGACACGTGTTGGACAACGCTGACCACAACAATAGTCGTTGTCTTTGATGAGTGTGTGCTGGCGGTGTGTGTTTACATGCACCTGTCTGTCATCTGCAGTGTGTGTTGCCGTTCTGGGCCTCATGGATTACTCTACTTTGGGAGGAAGACAGATTTATTCTACCAAAGTGAACTACAGCATGTCTGTTTAGTGCTCTCCATATATTATAAGCACTGGGTCATTCTATAAATGTATTTTATTTGGGAAAAATGTATCATTTCATTTGAAAAGCATACTGCTAAACCTTTAAGAATATTTTCACTGGCCCAAAGCAAGGGTGAAGATTTGGCTTGAACATTGGGTTGAAGCTTTTACCCATGTTTCTATTGATCAAGTGCAAGGCCATATCTACACTAATACTGATGAGCATATACAGGGTTTTTCTATGGCTGATTACAGACATTGTAAGTGCCAATAGTTATTTATTCTTACTAATCTGAAGCCTAAAGTGCTACTGTACATTATTTCATCCCAGTTACAGTAAGATTTGAATTGATATACTTAGAATTTGAATAGATGACTGAGCAAATGTAATTTAAATCACACATTATAATTGAAAAAAAATAAATAAAATTATAATCTGTTATATTTCTCTTTCAAAATGTGCCAATGGACATTCAAAATGTTTTGGGGCTGAATGTTACAGATTAGCAAATATCATCACATATTATTACATTATTCTTCTACTCTGTGCCAGTATTAACCAAATATTCAAATATAACTATATTCTTTTTTAAATATATTATAATAACAATATAATGGTAACCTTTTACAATAAAGCTGTATTTGTTGACATGATTACAGTAGATGTAATAGGTATCATGAAATAAAAGCGAACAAGATATTTTACAGCATGTTTTTATTATTATTATTATTATTTTTATTTTTTTTATCTCCTTTTCTCCCAATTTGAAATGCCCAATTCCCACTACTTAGTAGGTCCTCGTGGTGGTGTGGTTATTCACCTCAATCCGGGTGGCGGAGGACAAGTCTCAGTTGCCTCCGCTTCTGAGACCGTCAGTCCGTGCATCTTATCATGTGACTCGCTGTGCATGACACCGCGGAGACTCACAGCATGTGGAGGCTCATGCTACTCTCCGCGATCCACACACAACTTACCACACACCCCATTGAGAGCGAGAACCACTAATCACGACCACGAGGAGGTTACCCCATGTGACTCTACCCTCCCTAGCAACCGGGCCAATCTGGTTGCTTAGGAGTCCTGGCTGGAGTCGCTCAGCACGCATTTTACAGCATTTATTAATATTTTTATGGTAATTTATGAAATATAATGGTTCATTGTTAGTTCATGTTTGGTCGTATTCATATTACATTAACTAATGTAAACATATACAGCTTTTCGTTTTAAAGATGTATTAGGAAATGTAGAAATTAACACGAACCAAGATTAATAAGTGGTACAAGAGCTAGTGTTTATTGTTAGTTCATGTTAACTACTGATGTTAACTAATGTTGTCAAATACAGTCTTATAAATAAATGTAATATTATATAAAATGTATTTTTAATACCACACACACACACACAAATGTCTGTGATTGTTTTGCCCCTTGTTACAGCATTTCTTACAGTATGTGTAAAAACATGTATGACTTCAGGCACTGAACAACTGCACAAGTCAAAAAGCAGCAGATTGTAGTTGGACACATTCTCAGCAACAATAATAAAATAAAAAAAAATCTCTCTCTCTCTCTCTCTCTCTCTCTCTCTCTCTCTCTCTCTCTCTCTCTCTCTCTCTCTGTCCTGCAGCCTTAATTAAAGCTGAGCGCTTACAAAAAGGTAGAAGCAAATAACAAGACCACATATTACATTTAAGTCGCCTGTTCCCCTAACATAGCCTTAATAATTCATGTGATAGAGAACGGATCGTCTGTCGTTGGCTGCAGCGAGGCCGTGTGTGTGTGTGTGTGTGCAGACATGCATCCAGAAATGAGTCTGATTATTTTTAATGGGGTTTAAGGTTACTCGTGCTCTTATTCCCCGGCTGCCGTCATGACATACAGGAGTAAAGCAGCACCTCTGATTTCATACGAGTAACCGTTAGATGATTCTCCTGTGAGAGCACATGACCATCTTCTTGTTCACCTTTTGCCTTTATGTGTGTCATGAAAAATTACATTCTGTTTAGTATCTGGCTTATTCCTTCCACTACTGTTTTAGAGTGAGTGCACTACTTTAACAAATACTGTTTACACAATTTCTAACACATATTTCCTAGAGAAACTTCAGAATACATTCATGTAATTTCAGTTGAGCAAATATTGCATTAATTATTTCTAATTAATGATTCTAAATGTGTATTTAAACCTCATACAACAATATGAATTATATCACAAATAAATATTTAAATGTTTATAACCTATGAAATAAAACCACTTTTGGGTTTATGTTTAGACATCAATATTTTAAAAGAGTTATACATTTTGAAAAATATAAAACATGATATAAAATGCAAATAGGTAAAATATTCCAAATGCAGGGAAGACCGGGGCTATTTGTCACAAGCACTATATCTCAGTAATGATAAGATTTGGAGTCAAAAGTCCAATTACACAAATGTGTGTTTTATCTAGCAGAGGTTTTGTATGTTAGTCTCAAACAACTAGTTCCAAGGTATTTAAAAAAAAAAAAAAAAAGAAATCAGGTTCAGGTAAAGTTGTCATATGTGTTTTAAATGTCACAAATGTATACAGTTTCTCAACTGCAGTATTTGTTGGCTGAAACAATGTTTAGATTTTTTTGTCTGTTACCTTTTGTGCTTCGTTTCATTTTTTTAAAATTTTGCTAAAAAAAAAAAAAATTAAAAAAACTGTAATAGTCTGTTTAATGCCAGTGTAGGTTTACATAGTTTTGGTGGTTGTGATAGTGGGGACACATTCACCTATCACCCCACAATGTTCACATGAAACCTATGACCACTGGTTCCATTGTGACAACGTGCCCCACTATTGGGGCAAGTGGTCCCGAAAGCTCAACGTGTGTTCAGTGAACTGTAATC
This sequence comes from Myxocyprinus asiaticus, assembly GCF_019703515.2. NCBI lineage: Eukaryota > Metazoa > Chordata > Actinopteri > Cypriniformes > Catostomidae > Myxocyprinus > Myxocyprinus asiaticus. The sequence continues at coordinate 1,241,023 of NC_059360.1, forward strand.
AACACTGACAATGTCCGATAGCTTTTTTTCCCAGCAAAGTCCCAAGTTACTGTATGTGAATATTCAGAAATAGAATTTGACAAAAATAATCAGACCCTTAGAAATATTCACTGGAGTATAAAGTGTGACAACTAGCCCCTCTCTTCCCTTTACATTTATCTGAAAAAGATTGTACATCAGGTTTATTTGAGACACTGAAGCATTATATGCTGCATGTGTGTATCGACATTAATGTGTGTTACAGAAGCTGCATGTGTGTATCGACCCCACCCTGATTCTCTGTGGCTGCATCGCATGCCGACATCTCCCCCTCTAGGACAAATCTGAGCATGCTTCCATGTGAGTGTGTGTTTCTGTTCCAGCTACATTATTGGGATGAAAACACAACTGAGCTTAATACATACTAAATAATGCCTTAATGAAAATGTAAAAATGCAGAAAGGTTTGTCTTTTCATTAGCTCAGTATAAAAAAATAATAGAAGTCAATGGAAAGTCCTTGTAATGATAGTGTGTGTGTGTGTGTGTGTGTGTGTGTGTGTGTGTGTGTGTGTGTGTATCTGTGTGCGTGTGTGTGTTTGCGTGTGTGATAGATCAGTCTCTCTCTCTCCTCACCCTGGGCAAGTGGCTGGCATCTGTGATGGATGATGCTTCTCCATCAGTGTGTCAGGTCAGGCTGCTGGGCCATATGGATCTGGCATATGGACTTCATGTATATGATAAGAGGAATGCAGGAGAGTGACTAAAATATACATTAAAGACATTCTGTGCTCTTAAAGACACAGGGTTCATCAGTTTGGCAAGAAAATCACACTCTGGATCCTTCACGGCATCAGACGCACGTGATCAGCGCTGGTCCCTTCTTCCACCTGCAAATCTGCAGGAATCAAAAGACAACCATTATTTTTAATAATATTTCTGACACCACGCGAAACCCCATCAACCACATTTTGCACCTACAGTAATTAGCTGCTGCAAATGTTGCAATGATTATTAACCAAATCAGCATATGGCTGAGTAAGAGAAATTACCAATGACACAAAGCTAGTTACAGATCGATTATTAGACCGATTTCATGCCTGAAAGGAAATGTTTCTTACAACAACAGCAACATCAGCACAACTTGCTCTGTAAAGAAAAGGGTAACACTTTACAAAAAGGTTGTATTTGTTGACATTAGTTAACATGAACTAACAATGAACAATACTTTTATAGCATTTATTCATCTTGGTTAACAACCTAAATGAGGTTACACCGATGAGTAAAAGTCATTTTTATTGGTTAGATCAAGTAGGAAAAAATCTGTGAGGTAATAATTGCGTTAACACTTTTTTTTTTTTTTACAGCTAATAATAGTACTATTAATATTATTATTTTACATCTTATTTTTTACAGTTCCTTTCAAGAAGTTCAAGGTCACTGTACCATAAATGTGCAATAATTTACAAACGGTACAATGATCAAACAGTTACAAAAATAAAATAAAAGCAAACATTGCACTGTTCAAAATGGTAACATAAAAAAACTGTCAACAATATTATTTCATTTTGTTGAAATAATCGACCTGAAAACACTAGGTTAAACCAATAAAACTAATTGTAAGGGTCAGATGGAGAAGAAATAGCTCATTAAGGTAGCAAATGTAGGTTGCCACTTTTTACAGAGTGCAACGAGTGCATTAGAAATGCTGCAATGGAAATCACAGCTAGATTATAAGTATTTCTAAATTAAACTTGCTGATCACGCACATTGCACAGCAACAAAAAGTCCCTTTTTCATGTCCTGTAAATAGACACTGATAGAGCTGGTAAGAATTAAGATGATCTATATGGATGTGGAATTCCTAATCAGACGATTTTCCCGCAGCTCCGGGCCTGCAGGCTGTCGAATCAGCCCAGGGGGTTTAATTCGATTGTTTAAAGGCCGCTTTTAATTGGTGCTTTGTCTGCACAATCCTAAATGAGTGGGGACACCCACGGCGAAGTCCCACCGCGAGTCAAGACAGTTTGACAGGCCCCGCAGAGCTTCCTGTCCCAGAAAGCCTCAAATCGCCAGGCGTGTGACAGCGGCCCACACTCAAGCATCTCCCCAATTAAAACTTAACTGTCAGAGAGAAATATTCGAGCTCGGCGTGTCTGAACGCGCTTGTCTGGCCGCAGTCGTGGGTGTATGTGTGTGCGGAACCAGTCCATTATTTGGGAATATGAATGCATGTGTGTTTTTTTAACCTGTCTGTGCATGTAGCATGTTTTGTGAGGCGCATGCCTACATAGTATCATTTGAGAAATGGCGAAATTGTAAGATTGAAGCTTTGATTGAAGTAAGATTGAAGAAGCTTGACTTTTATTCTCATAGAGACCAACCAATCAACAAACAGAATTTCAGATCAATACAATAGAGCCCAAAAGTGTCCGCCTACTTTTTCAGCTGTCTTGGTTCCAGAAATATTTTTCCCATTAATTTTTTTCCATAGTGATTTCATAAAATCCTGCATTAAAGAGTTGTGCACCATGAACCAAACCAACCAGCTCTGAGGTGAATCACAACAGTACAAACTTTGATTTGAAGCCAAAAAAATATTTGAAAATCGGACAAAAAGACAAACATACAAGTATGTGTACTGAACGTCTTTAATGAGGAAATGAACTACAATCCCATGAAGCATTGCGAATAACATAATCGAATTGTAGAAAATATAAAACTAATGATTTAAAGTTGTTGATTAAGTATAAAAAAACATTATATTTAAATTTTATTGCAAAATGTTCAGATAAATTCATATATATAAGTAGTTTGAGAGTGTAGGGAGAGCGACTGGATTGTGTCATTCACAGTGCATCATGGGAGTGGGCTGAGCTCCAAATCTCTTCTGACGTGATTCTCTGATTGGTGGATCTTTCTCTTCAGGATCATGGGTAGTGTAGTTCTTCACCAGGAATCCAACCCAGTCTCATAGAATAAAAGCTATTATAACAAAATATTTGCTAAATTTTAACTAAGTTTTTGTGTAACCCCTTCTACGTTTAGCTGCAGTTTCCTGGTGAAATTAACTGTAGAGGTGCTACAACAACTGTGTATTTTATTCACTTTCACACAAATCACAAGTAAAATGGCTAAATATGTCTTTATAAACAATTATTTTTCGCTGTATTACTCACACACTGCTAAGTTATGATATAAAAAATCTTTTACTATAAATTGAATTGAAAAATGATACATTTTAACGCTTGTATTACAGCAGACAAATATAATTGACACAAAATAATGTGGTTGCTACAGAACATTTACTTGTCAAGTCACATTTGCTTTTAGAACACTATCAGTTAGGTTTAGGTGTTGGTTTCAGGTAAGGATGTTGCTTCTCATTTGCTTTAACCCTCCTATGGTATTGAACAATGGCACCTCCCTTTGGTATTCGTGGTAATTTTTGATCGGAAGGGTCTGATGAGTAACCTCTTTTTTTTTTTTTAGGCAGATGCTATTTACACCCTGGTGCAAATAATGGTATATGCTATTTACACCCCAGTGCACACAGTGGCAGATATTATTTGTACCCCAACCCTGGTGCAAATAATGGTAGATACTAACTGCACCCCAGTGCAAATATTGTCAGTTACTATATGCACCCATATTTAAATACTTACAGTACATACAGTATGGGCATCACTGAGTGTGCTTATTGTGTTTATTTAGAGTCCCACAGACACACTACATTAACCCCTACCCCTAAACCTAACCTTAACCTTACCTTAGAAAAAATAACCTTAGTTTTACTACAGTAACCATGGTTTCACCATGGTATTTTTTGTACATTTACAGTAACCACAAAATTAACCATGGTTACTATATTATCACATTATTACTGTAGTAAAACCATGGTTAATTGCATTAAAACTATGGTTTCTGCCAAAGAACATGGTTACTACAATTTTAGTAATACAGTGATGCAATGTACACACAAGCGATGCCGAGCCGCGGGAACGAGTGCAATCGACAGACCCCGTCTCCGGATCAAACCCTTGCAAATAGGCACTCCTTAATTTATCTTGATAATGATACCATTTCTTCTTCCCTGTAGAAAGATAAATAAAATTATGCATTTATTTTTGGATTTAATACTATTTTGATCTTATTTACATGTACATTTCTACATTTTAATATTAATTTGCATATGCAAATAACCAATTTTTATTTTAATTTTTAATTAAGAACCTATACTTCTATAAGTTGAAACATGAAGAAAATATGAGAATGTGACATAAATTGGAGGCAGATTGCTGCCATCTGATGAACAAAATATAAATAACATGACTTGAAAACCATGTCATGCCAGTAACAGCCAGTAGATGTCTGTAGCCACCTAACGTGTAGTCTGGGCTTGTTGTAACCTAATTTTATATTTTATTACAAGATATGCACTTGGATATATATTTAGACATTATCAAACAATTATTTGTCAAAGTTTAGCATTTTAAAATGGATTTGAAGTGTCAGTTTTTGCAGTTAATGTCATTAAGCTTGCAATCAAACCTGACCATGGTGTTACAAAGAGAAGACACAAAATAATCATTTTTCTACCAATAATTTATTTCAAACATAAAAATGTAATAATTCAAAGTAAATGCATAATAATGTCAAGAAAATGAACATCAAGAAACAGAAATGAACTGCAAAATTCTGAAAATTAAATTAGAGCATAAAACAGAAGAATCAGAGTAAACATTTTGCAATTTCAAACTTTCTGTAGTAAAAATGTATTTTGCAAACATGATTGTGTCAGATTGTTGTCATCAGCTGGAAAACAACAGACTGACTTGTAATGCCTACAATGACAACTTATTGATGCAGTGGTTCTCTCTCTCTCTCTCTCTCTCTCTGTGTGTGTGTGTGTGTGTTCTGCATTGTGAGTGTGTTATCGTCTCACCCCTTCATTTCTGAGTGTGTGTGTTTAGCATTGTGACTGATTTATTGTTTTTTTGGACAAATGTAAAAAAAAGCTCTGTGTTATAGTCACACCAGTTGTGTGTAGGTGTGTTTGTGTGTGAGTTGGTGTGTATGTTTTGCACTGAGGATGTTTTAGAGTCTCACTCTGTAATTTCTGTATGTTTTTTTTTTTTTTTTTTTTTTTTTTTGCTCTTTTTCTGCATTGTGGCTGATTTATTGATTGTATTTGACAGATCAAAATGGTCGGTCAATTCTGACCACGAATACCAAAGGTGTTGCTTTCTTTTTTTTTCTTTTTTTTTTTACAACCACTTAGACTTATCGAATCAAGCCCATTTTTTATGTTCAGATGGCAAATGGAGGAAAAGTCACCAAGTCTTGTACTGCTCAGATAAAGGAAACCATTTTTATTAAATGAGGAAATTTATTTCAGTCAAAAATGACAGATTACCATAGAAGGGTTAAGAATACTATTGGTTAGGTTTAGGTTAAAGTTTTAGGTTAGGGTGGTACTAATAGAAGTTTCTAATAGAAACCATTTCACTTGCTTTTGGCACCCCTGGGCTGGGCATTTCACTGGGAAACTGCAGCCAAACATGTAGGAATGTGATTTTGTTCTGCAAAAATGTTGAAATAGTCACATAATTTTCATGACATCAGGCATGGGATTCTGTTATTAAACATGATTTTAAAAAATGTACGTTGAAATGATGTTTTCAACAGTAGCGTATACCATCGATTAACAACCTCAGAGCTCACGGTACGTCTGTCTTTAAAGGTTTATACATTATCATTAATAATCAATTCCCCTATGGAGAAAATGAATGGGGTTTTTAGTTTTGAACCAGACTTTTGCACTCTATACAGACATAACATTTTATTTAGCCTCCAATCCAAAATTTGATTTTAAGAAAGGAAAAACCAGTGAACAAATATAGTTACTCATTCAAATCCATTTATTTATGCAATACAAATGACTGTGTTGATAACATGTAATACGCTTCCTTCATCTTATTCCAAATCCTGATGTGTTCTGGGTTATGTAAGGGATTAAACTTTATGTTTAGGTTTAGGTTAGGGGTTAAACCTGTTAAAACATTATTTGTTGGTTTGTTCATTTATCTCCATAGAAGTAAAAAAATATGATACTTTGTACGTCATTATCAAAGCGCACATTTTGAGCCAACTTGTATGATTTCGCCATGTCATACTAATTACAGTTGTGCTCAAAAATTTGCATACCCTCGGAGAATTGGTAATATATGTACCATTTTTAAAGAAAACATGAGTGAGCAGGCAAAACACATTTCTTTTATTTCTTATGGGATTCATATTCAACTGTAGGTTATAACAGAATGGCACAATCATAAAACAAAACATGGCAACAAAGAAAAAAATGAAATGACCCCTGTTCAAAAGTCTGCATACCCTTAGTTCTTAATACTGTGTATTGCCCCCTTTAGCATCAATGACAGCGTGCAGTCTTTTGTAATAGTTGTCTATGAGGCCCCAAATTCTTGCAGGTGGTATAGCTGCCCATTCGTCTTGGCAAAATGCCTCCAGGTCATGCAAAGTCTTTGGTCATCTTGCATGAACCGCACGTTTGAGATCTCCCCAGAGTGTATCGATGATATTAAGGTCAGGAGACTGTGATGGCCACTCCAGAACCTTCACCTTTTTCTGCTGTAACAACTGGAGGGTCAACTTGGCCTTGTGCTTAGGGTCATTGTCGTGTTGGATAGTCCAACAGCGTCCCATGCGCAGCTTTAGTGCAGAAGAATGCAAATTGTCTGCCAGTATTTTCTGATAACATGCTGCATTCATCTTGCCATCAATTTTCACAAGATTCCCCGTGCCTTTAGAGCTCACCACCCCCCCCCCCCCAAAACATCAGTGAGCCACCACTCCAAGCATAGCGCTTATGGTTGTGACCATAAAGCTCTATTTTGGTCTCGTCACTCCAGAAGCTGTGAGGTGTGTCAAGATGTTGTCAGGCATATTGTAACTGGGCTTTTTTGTGGCATTGGTGCAGTAAAGTCTTCTTTCTGGCAACTCGACCATGCAGCTCATTTTTGTTCAAGTATCATCATATTGTGCTCCTTGAAACAACCACACCATCTTTTTCCAGAGCAGCCTGTATTTCTCCTGAGGTTACCTGTGGGTTTTTCTTTGTATCCTGAACAATTCTTCTGGCAGTTGTGGCTGAAATCTTTCTTGGTCTACCTGACCTTGGCTTGGTATCAAGAGATCCCCGAATTTTCCACTTCTTAATAAGTGATTGAACAGTACTGACTGGCATTTTCAAGGCTTTGGATATCTTTTTATATCCTTTTCCATCTTTATAAAGTTCCATTACCTTGTTACGCAGGTCTTTTGACAGTTCTTTTCTGCTCCCCATGGCTCAGTATCTAACCTGCTCAGTGCATCCACATGAGAGCTAACAAACTCATTGACTATTTATACACAGACACTAATTGCAATTTAAAAAGCCACAGGTGTGGGAAATTAAACTTTAATTGCCATTTAAACCTGTGTGTGTCACCTTGTGTGTCTGTAACAAGGCCAAACATTCAAGGGTATGTAAACTTTTGATCAGGGCCATTTGGGTGATTTCTGTTATCATTATGATTTAAAAAGGAGCCAAACAACTATGTGATAATAAATGGCTTCATATGATCACTATCCTTAAAAAAGTTTTGTTTTGCATGATCAGTCATATTTTCAAAATCAATGGCAAAATTTCACAATTTCTGCTAGGGTATGCAAACTTTTGAGCACAACTGTATTATGATTGTCATGTGACCAGTTTTGTGTATGCTCTGAGCAAACTTGTGTATCTGGATGTGTTGTGGCCCCTCAAAGCTTCATTCAGTGCAGCCATCCGCACGCTAGCCGCTTGGCAGAAGGCGATGTGTGATTGCGGATCGGGTTACACACAGAGTGATTTGTAATTCTGAGTAATCACTTAGGACAAGACCTTACACCATTTTATCTGCACATGACTGTGGGCTAAAGTCAATACTCATAGTACAATAATGAGTGGAGGATAACTGAGGCTTTTTATGAAAGCTCAGAGGAGTGAACCTGATGCGCCACGGCTTCCCTTTAAAAACACACGGTGTACAGGAAAGTGGCCTGCAGCGCTCTTCAACTGGCACACCAGCATATCCTCTTCACTTCTGTTTCTAAACAAACAAACACAAAACCTCCTCAGGAACGTTGCGTGGTTACAGAGAAACTGTGCATGAAAAATTTAATCAGTGGTGATTTCCTGAAACAATGTTTAGGGAGCTTCATATTTCTTCACCTTCCTCCTACAACACCTTCAGCGGCGCATGCCGAGACATCTCCTGCACTGGCTAAAGAGCATTACATCTCTGATATCACAGGAACTCTTTCTTTGCAAAGTATAAACATCAGCCTGCCAGATGGTCATTATTTTGTCAAGTCATCGTGCCAGAAATTCACAGTCAATGATATCTGATGCCATGGCATGTTATTAGCGTGTCGCAAAAAGTCTTCATTTACGCGTGCGTTCCTAAAAGAGGATTACACAAGGTGCATGCAGCACGTGTCTGCCCACTATAATCTCTGCCACTGGCAAACACCATTATTGAAAATGTTTCTGTGTGCCAGCACACACATGCTCGTTTTAGTGTTCTGACAAAATTCTGTCTCAAGACTCTCTTAGCAAACACAGTAATCTGGCCACAGATTATATTTATTATTTTGATATATATACATATATATATATATATATATATATATATATATATATATATATATATATATGTTATTGGTTCTCAGATTTCAGATCCTATCTCATGCTGAGAACAATTGTACACTGTAGTTGTATAGTAACGCACTTAACAATAACACTTTATTCTCTTTGCTAAAAGAATACCATGATGTTGTACTAGTGTTTGCTAAGTCAAGGATCACTATTGATCATATTTAAGGTTAATAATTTGAACAAACCCTTTGTATTCAGCATCAAACTTGTCCTGTATCATCTGTGCTCCAGACATGAATGATTCCTCAAATCATGGGTGTTGTTGAGGAGAGAAGCACTGTTACTTTACTAACAGATCACACTTAATATTTTCACCTGAAAAATTCCATAGACTTACACTGAAGGAGAGACTCCAGTCAGATCTAGATAGTAGAATATTACTTGAGGGTGAAGTCTTTTGATTTGGACCACTAAACACTAACCCAGAACACCCCACCATTGTGGAGGTGACTTTTTCAAGGGCGAGCACCATGCACATTTTCTTCAGAAAAATGTTTATCTACACGCATCTCCGCATAGCAGACTGATTTGAATTACCTCTGTGCAGCAAGATACACAGCTCTCATTTGAATGCATCTTACATTTTTGCAGTTTAATTGTAATTTCTGAACTGAGTGATTTCATCATGACATTACTAATACTAATAAACACATTTACCTAAGTATATAAAGCTAATTATACAGCCTGATCTAATTATTATTTGTAGGTATTCGTTTGCATCATTTAAACGTACATCTTTTTTGTACGATTTTACAGCTTTAGAAACGTAAGCATATTTATGAGTCCTTTATATAATAAATACATTTGTATAATCCTCTGATTTGTAACTAGTAGCACCTAATAAACCAGCTAAATAAATAAATAAATAAATATATAGTTTCCCTAAAAATGTATGTCCACATACCACCATGTATGTGAGGACAACGTTGTGAAAGTTTAAATAACACTAAGCTATAGTAATTTTTTTTTTTTTTTCATCAAATAGTTTATTATGTTTCCAGGAGTGTTGATTATTCATGTTTTTGAGACATTACAGACATTACATCAGAAATTAGCATAATTAATTCAGATTCAAAGTAATGTCCAGCATCATCCAATCACTGTCAATCATGTTAAAATAAAATGATACATTATAAATTCTGAATCTATGTACTGATTATCATTGTCTCATGTCTGTCAAACATGTTGAGTGATCCAAACATCATCTGCAGCCTGAAACTGAACTTTTGATCAGATTTTAGGAGTGAATGCACTTAACTGCATAGAGAGCTATAGGATGCTCCCTTGCTCCCTATTTAGTGAATGACTTAACCTCCAGTGTGCTGTCTGTCTGCACTGGTCTCAGAACAGTTTGAAATACACCTGAGGCAACAGTATTTTAATGTTTACATGAGTGCGATTTGACTTTTTAGGCAGCTATTGAGGATTGAGATGAAGATCATTGAAAAAAGATTTAAATTTGGGTCTATTTCTTACAAAGAGCTATCATATGGTTTCTGAAAACTTGGATTACAGTGCATAAATACAATGGATTACTTTTTTGGTGCTTTTTTCATTTTTGTTTAAGTGCCACGTATTCAGAAAACGCCCACGTCAAACTAAATACAAATTGAATGATTAAGTAATGATGAAATGATCACAGAATTTGTATTCATTTCAACATTGTAAAGTTTAGTCTTAGTTAAAGTCATATACTCCTATAAAACAACTTGAATAGCACACCAGAAATCACAGAACAGAATGAAACCTTCATAATGTCAAATTAGGTTAATGTGTCAACTGAGTTAAAGCTAACATTTTTAATGTTTTAGATGCTATCAATACATCTACTGTCTACATTTCAGAGTCTATGCAAACGTAAGTAAAAAACCTTAAGCTTAATTTTCAATGTAACTGTATTTTTAAAAATCTTTTTTTTTTTTTTTTTTTTTTTTTGCATTTATTTTTATGTATGAATTGTTTTTACAATTGAGGATTTGGATGGATGTCCTCATAAAGGAAGGATTTGTCTGGTTTAACTCACTTCTGGGGACAAATCTGTCCCCAAACTATAGCTAAGAAAACACACATGTACTGTATATACAGACATATACAGTATATACAGTATATATGATACAGTTAAACTATTACAGTGTATTCACAAACACACACACACACACACACACACTCCATCTGGAAGGGAACTCATGTAAAGTGTCTTCTTCCTGGAGTCTGGAATCATTTATTTGTATCACAGCAGTTCTTTTGCTGGTGTTTCTCCAGTAACACTGGTCTGTTCCAGCTGTCTCACAGCATTTAACACAGCACATATGGCACCTAAATATCATTGTTTTACTGGTTCAAATGGCTCTTATTCATTATCAGAGTGCTCTCGTTTAATGTCAGTTCCACAGAAAAAAAAAAATACATTTTGATATGGAAGGCTACAAGCCTTTTAGAGTGAAAGAGTTTTTAGGTTTTTCTCTCTCTGCTGATTGGCTGATTTGGCCGTTGATGACACTCACATTCACAGTCTGAGAGTTTGTGAAGCAACACCATCTGTGTGTTTTTTACTAATTACTGTAAATGGATATAAATATGAAGGAAAGTGTTTCACATGACAATCTGTTTCACATGTCTGTGTGTCAGCACTGTTTTCATCCCTACAGCTGAAGATCTTTAATGACTGAACTCAAAAACATCCGGCTCAATGTCAGCTATACTTACAGTGTGATTATAAAACTTTCAAATCCTGCCTGCCGTAAATATAATCATGGGACTAGTTTAATTAAAATGATAAACTTAACTTGCATTATGGGTGTCTGTGCCAGTTTATTTCTTTTATATATATAAAACCAATGAGCACTGAACTTAAAAAAGCAGACATCTGAAATTGTATTCATCATACTGTAGATTTACACTCACGACCACTTTATTAAGAACACCAGTACACCTACTTATTCATGCGATTATCTAATCAGCCAATCATGTGGCAGCAGTTCAGTGCATAAAATCATGCAGATATGGGTCAAGAGCTTCAGTTAATGTTCACATCAAACATCAGAATGGGGAAAAATGTGATCTCAGTGATTTTGACCGTGGCATGATTGTTGGTGTCAGATGGGCTGGTTTGAGTATTTCTGTAACTGCTGATCTCCTGGGATTTTCACACACAACAGTCTCTAGAATTTACTCAGATAGGTGCCAAAACAAAAAATATCCAGTGAGAGGCAGTTCTGTGGATGGAAACACCTTGTTGATGAGAGAGGTCAACAGAGAATGACCAGACTGGTTTGAACAGACAAAGTCTATGATAACTCAGATAACCGCTCTGTACAATTGTAGTGAGAAGAATAGCATTCTGTCAGCCAAAAACAGAAAGCTGAGATCAAATTTTCCCTATTCTGATGGTTGATGTGATCATTAACTGAAGCTCCTGACCCATATCTGAATGATTTTATGCACTGCACTGCTGCCACACGATTGGCTGATTAGATAATCGGATGAATAAGTAGGTGTACAGGTGTTCCCAATAAAGTGGTAAGTGAGTGTAGAAATTCACAGACAATACAGATCATAGAGTCACTATAAAATGTAATTTTCTAAAACTCAATATTTGGTTTTGCTTTAGTCCAAAAAATTACAGGGAACCTAAAAATCTGGAACTATTACAGAATTTAAAAACTTTAATTTCCAGGCACATTTCCATTTTACTTATGGAAATTTTAAAAATATTAAGTAGTTTTCACTCTTTGTCAGTGCAATTATTCTTTTGATATATTTTGTTTTTAGTTCAAATTCAGTTTTTTTTTAACACTACACATTGTGCTCATTCTAAAGCAGTGGCGATTGAAAACTACACAGGGAGCAAGGCTTCCCCTAAAATCTCATAAGAAATGCAGCAATGATGAATTTAATATATGTACATATAATCTATATAAATTACATACTACTCTTTGTGCATTTCAGTATTTTAGAGAATAAAAGTGTAAAATATAATACATCAATATCGCGCTGTTCTTTCAAATTATGCAATCCATTTTTTCTACATTAATATGTCAATAGAATTCAGTGGACACTCGGACCATAGAGCACTACTGAAGCTTTGCCTAAATGGGAGTCTATGGCAGATACCTATACCATTTATATCAAGGCGCAAAAAATCTATGTTGATTGGACGAGAGGCTCTAAATGTGTCATTTTGGGTCCCGCCCAGGCGCCATGCTTCTCTAGAAGTCTCTGATAGTCAATCAGCTCGCTCACATGTGATATGTTAAGCCAATCGGCTCACATGCCTAACATTTTTCAGAGTTTTCTCTGAAACCCTCCTCCTCCCCAGCTTCACTGGTCTAGATCTGATACACGAGGATTGTATTTATGTCTACTTGTGCAGCAGCCTCAATGCAGCATGTCCGCCTGCTAACACAATATATCTGTATGTTCTAGCAGTAGAAAGTCTCCATACTTGCACTACAGCAGCAGCAGCATAGCAGATCTAGTCCGTCAAGACCAATATCCAATATCCTACCAATATGTCATACCCACATTATCATGGTAAATCATTCTGAGAGTTGTCATAACTGAAATGTATATTTGTCCTGCCTGTGAGCCCAGCTTATCTATATGATGATTGGTCAAGCTCTCAAATGGAAGGGACTTTGCAACAAACAGCCAATAATTGAAACAGTAATGTATGTGATTGCCAGTGTATGAAATGTAAAAACACTACTGTTGAGCGCAGAAGGTTCGGCGACTCGGAGATACAGTTATTTTCAATCTGACATAACACATTCATTTCATCTTTCATATTTGGGTAATTGTTTTGATCGTAGTTAATTCTTTTCACTAAGAAATTTTACTGTTTGATTAATTGTTTGAACAGCTTCTGGAAGCAACATTGCAGATACCAAACAATAGTCTGTGCTTCGCCACTGTTGAAAATGCTTCTAATGACTGATGCTGTAAATGATAGCTGTCACATCCACTCAGAACAGAGTCATTGTCAGATACACAGACAGAGGGAGAAGTGGACACATGGAGCCTGATGCACAGACAGCACTTTTATTTGGATTTATACTGTATAACTAAAATATACACTATACATTATTCTGGAGTTTATAGTGAACATTATTTAACAGAGCTAACTAATGGAAGTTGTTACAGACAGCTATATTCTGCACTGTGATCTTTCAAAACCTTGGAGAATGTCTTTGTCCCTGCTCTTTCTTTTCAACCCTGTTACAATAATTTTCAGCATTGCTCTGTTTGTTTTGAGCGACCCGTTCATAAGTATATGATAATTGATAATAGATCATACTTACAGTATCTATTAAGTATATGATTTCCAAACCGTGACAGTGTTGAAATAGTGTAGCGCTTCAAAGTTAGGCCTGTTCGGAAACTGTTTGGTGCTGCTAGCAAAGATGCATCACATTCTGCTCTGCCCTTCCTCTCATGGACATCTCTGTCTTAGCAAAGGTCAGATTTGTGCTCTGGAGATCTGCTGGAGTGTTTGCTAATAGCTGGAGAAGCTCCTCCATCACTGGTCATTATCTGTGACTGTCAGGGCTTCGTTTAATGTCGTCTCAACTGACAGATCGCAGACAGGTGTCAACAGAGCACTGTCAAACAAGCAGCCACTCCGCCACAGAATGAGAAGCAATTGATGCCAAACACATCTTACTGTGACAACATATCCTGTTTATTAGATATATTTTGAATAAAAGCAGCCCTTTCCAATCTGAGGAAAAAATAATCTTTAAGTCCAAATGAGACTTCACAGATTCAGCTCTTATAAAACATGTCAATTATGGCATCAGGGACATTTGCATGTGACACCCATTCAGGAATAATTTGTTCTTCACACTGAATGTGACCAGACCATCCATCCCTCAAATCTCTCAGGAAGATCGAGGTTCCTCAGGGATGTGGCTCAAACTGGATTACAACTACACACGGCACATGAGTGATGCCGTCATTCCGGCAGCTTTGGTCAGCAACACACTGGTATCGATTGCTCTAGTAGAAAACATGTACACTAGAGATGGTTTACAACATAGAGTTGCTCTTTGTTAACAGAAAGATCAACTAATAAAAAATAGAGATTTCAGTTACAACCTGAAGTCACTGAAGAACTTTCTCTTGTCTTTTAGAAAATCATTGTGAACAAAATGATCTGAAAACCTATAATGTAACATCAAGAACAAAAGTGTTGTGTTATTTTTTGTTCAGAACAGAGTTGGTTAGAGAAACTATGCCTGACACCAAAGGCAACTGCCTTGCTGCTAAGGCTCTGTCACATTTACCTTTGCACAGCGAAAGTTTGCATGCAAACAAAGCGTGGTGGGATGTTAAGCGAGTGTGAAACCTGCAGCAATGTAGCAAATTTGCTTGTAAAAAGTTAACCAAACTTGAACCCCATGCAAAGTTAATATAGGGAAATTTCTTTACCACTGGATTTCAGAGGTGAAATTCAAGTGATTTCATCTAGCAGCAATTTTTGTGAATTAAGCACAATCAATAATGAGCCTAATTTACATAGAAAAGAGGCGTGTTTGCACAGAATGACTATGTCTTTAAATACTGAAGACGCTGCACTATTTCAGTGCTGATTGTGCATGTTTAAACTAGATTGCGGGAGGTAAATGATAAGATGCAGATTTTTGCACTGAAATAACACAAGCAAAAGTAGCGCAACTGTTTAATGAAATCACCCCAATAACATCACGTCTGATGATCTAGATAAAATTAGACATAATCACGGGAATATTTAATGACTACAATGCTTTTCTGATTCCATTTCTCACTAGAAATGGAATCATAAATTAGGGTTAAAGTTAAAAATGAAAAAGTGGACCTTTATAAATTAATTTACAAACAAGATCATGGGATATCCCAGGCAGTGATGGGTACATCTATGCTGCCTTCAAAAACTGTCCACAGGAGGACAGCATGTGACGTAAACATTGGATTCTGACGTGCCTTGATACCTTACCATCACTGTATAATGCCTGAGAAGGAGCATTATTTCAGACACAGCCAGAGATTCTCAGTAAAACAAAGATTTCTAGCATTAGGGTCAGGGTTAGGGTAAGGATTAATGTTAGGGTTAGGTACGTCAGCATTTCTCTCACAATAATAGGGTTAATTATGATGACTGATATCTACTGATCCAATCCAAGCCTCCACACTGTCTGTCCTCTGTTTTGCTGTCTTTGTAGCATTAATTGTGAGCTGTGGACTATTGGGTTTGTCTTTGATTTGACATTACCTCTCGTTTCTCCAGGCAGAGATGACTCCACACTGGGGATGAGAGCACTGTGAAGGTGCCCGAGGTGCTTTACAAGGGTGACTTATAGCTGCTTTGATGAGGCACACATGCGTGAGGGCTAGCGGTGGGGGTTAGCAGTGTAGCATAGACCTTCACGGTCAGCAGTCATGTCACTGAGCTACTGTGGGTCTGGAGGATGTGAAGGACGGTCACTAGAGCCAGAAAGATCTCCGACACCAATGATTTATACCACCCTGATGAAAAGACCAAAAGGTCCCATGCTGGTCCAAGCTGGTTTATGTTGGTTTGGTGCTTATCTAGCTGGTGGACTTGGACTTGGTGACCAAGGTAGTCTTGCTGGTTAAGTTTGTTAAGCCACCTTGTTGGGACAGCAGCAACCAGCATCCAAGGGATTAAGGTTTTGATGGTTAGCATGATCCAGTTAGCCCCTGCTGGTAGATGCTGTAACTACACCTGGACCCAAAAATCTTCTTTCTCCTATGACGACTACTGAAATGTATTCTGACTAGATATTTTTTTCACAGAAACTTATGGTATAGGGGCATCACTGCAGCTTGTTTATTGTGTTTATATGGAGTCCCACAAAAACCCTATACCTACACCTGAACCTAAACTTAACCCTACCTATTTGAGACTTTAGAAAAAGGAGCAATACAATCTAGTCAGGACCGATGCCGAGCCATGGCAGAAAGCCATCACCCCTTGCACCCCAGGTCAGGAAGATGATGAGTGAGATCGACAGACTCTGCCTCTTACCTGGACCAAACCCTTCTGGTTGACTGTGACTAAATCAACCTTCATGTTTATTTTTATTTACTACCATAATTAGTATTAAAGAAAATATTATGAGTGGAGACAGGAAACAGGATGCGTAGAATAGTGGGACAAGAGTGGGACAAGATGAAATGGGTTGCTTGCAAAAAGTATATACGCACTCTCAACTCTCCACAGCACTTTAACAACACTAGTGTTGCACTTTGTGGTAAATTTCTATGGTTCCACCAGACACTAGGGGGTGCAAATAGCCATTCTTTGTAGCAGGTACCATTTACACCTATATAAATTGCAAATATTTAATATTTTGTAGATATTTTATCAAAGCCTGATTTTTTTCTTTGTAGGGCTCTTTGACTTATGTTTTCCTGTCTGGTGCCATTGACGTCACAGCTCAGTATAGTCGCTAGTGAAGGGTTTGAAATTGTATGCATTCTTGTGGTGCCATTAGCCAATCAGCCTTGTTATGACATAATTTTCCTGCATCTCCAGAGTGATTAGTCACATGGCATTTACAACAAAGGAGATTGACTCAAGAGTGCCCAGAACTGAGTGCTCATCAGCAATTATGGAATTCAAATATTTCAAGGGCTGTATGTGCCAAGCGATCAACTGAGATGAATGGGAATATTAATGGAGAACATAGAAAACTTCAGGTATTATTGACTTCCTTTCCAGCAACACAAGCTGGTGGCCAGCAATGCCGGTCTTTTCCACACACACAGATGTACAGCGTGTAGGTCTGCGTGACCCTGGCCCGGCCACCCGGCCTGTGTTCAGTCAACTGTAAAATGAGCTGCAGCCAGTAGCGTGCTGGTAATGAGAAGTGGCATCTCGTTCAGTGTAACCTCGGGAAATCGCTTCTGTAAATACCTTCTATAAATAAAGAGTACCTTAGTTAGGCTCGTGAGATGCTCTTTGAAAAGGTCATCTGTTGCCCATTGCAGACGTCCGCCCGGATTTTTAACTCGCCCATGCTCACTCGTCCCTCTCACCTGGTCACAGGGCCGAAGCCTGTCTGTTTATGTGTATGACATTTGCTCTGAATCCATCAATGGGCACATGTACATGTCATTTGCAGCGGGCGGGTTGCTCTGAAATCACCGCTGGGGATGAGAAGCTTCTACGTGCTGTTAATTACATCCCTAAAGGGTTCACATGTGCTCGACCCAAAGCCATATTTCATCATGTCAACACCGATGTAACATGCCATAGCAGTTTAAGAGCACAACAATGACTCTGTAGTAAACCATGCACACCCATTTACAGTGTGTCATTGTGTTTGAATGCATTTTAAAGTGAATCTCTTCTGCATACTGTACACAAACCACCAGCTATTTTCAACAGAATTATCAAGAAACCAATCAATGTATTTCTTTATCTTTGAAGTATAAAATTCTTACTAGATTTATACATTTTCTTATGACAATGTGTAGTGGGTGCTTGCCATACGATTGATAAGATGTTCTGAGTGGTTCTTAATGCATTGCTATTCAGTTGCTAGGGTCTTGTAGGTGGTTGCTGGGGTTTTCCTATGTGGTTCTTTAGGTGTTCTTATTGGATGTTTGTGCATTGCTATGCAGTTGCTAGCGTGTTGTTATGTGGTTGTTAAAGTGTTCTTAGATGTTGTTAGGGTGTTGCTAGGGTGCTGTTGGTGGTTGCTAGAGCATTTCTGTGCAGTTGCTAAGGTGTTCTGAGTAGTTGTTAGGGTGTTGTTATGTGATTGATAAGGTGGTTGCTTGGACTGTACATGATTGCTAAGGTGTTGCTTAGTGGATGTTTGAGCATTGCTATCCATTTGCTTGAGTGTTCTAGGTGGTTTCTATGGCGCTGTTGTATGGTTGTTAAGGTGCTCTGAGTGGTTGTAAGTGCATTGCTATGCAGTTGCTAGGGATTTGTGGGTGGTTGTTAGGTACTTATGTGGTTGTTAAGGTGTTGTTAGTGGATGTTAGAGCATTGCTTTGTAGTTGTTAGAGTATTCTAGGTGGTTGCTAAGGTGTTCTGAGTGGTTGTAAGTGCACTGATATGCAGTTGCTACAGTGTTGTGGGTGGTTGCTAGGGGGTTGTTATGTGATTAGTAAGGTGTTCTTAGTGTAATGTTTGTGCATTGCTGTGCAGTTGCTTTGGAGTCCTAGGTGGTTGCTAAGGCAATGCTATGTGGTTGCTAAGATGTTCTGAATGGTTGTAAGTGCATTGATATGCAGTTACTAGTGTATTCTAGGTGGTTGCTAGGGCATTGTTATATGGTTGCTAAGGTGTTCTGAGTGATTGTTAGTGCAGTGCTATGCAGTTGCTAGTATATTCTAGGTGTTTGCTAGGGCATTTTAATGAAGTTGCTAAGGTGTTCTAAATAGTTGTTAGTGCGTTGCTATACTGTTGCTAGTGTGCAGTGGGTGGTTGCTAGGGGTGTTGTTATGTAGTTGGTAAGGTGTTCTTATTGGATGTTAGTGCATTTCTATGTAGTTGCTAAGGTGTTCTGAGTAGTTGTTAGGATGTTGTTATGTGGTTGCTTAGGTGGTTGCTAGGACTGTACATGCTTGCTAAGGTGTTCCTTAGTGGATGTTAGAGCACTGCTATCCAGTTGCTAGAGTGTTCAAGGTGGTTGCTATGGCGCTGTTATATGGTTGCTAAGGTGTTCTGAGTGGCTGTGGTAGTGGCAATGCTATGCAGTTGCTAGGGATTTGTGGGTGGTTGTTAGGTAGTTATGTGGTTGTTAAGGTGTTCTTAGTGTAATGTTTGTGCATTGCTGTGCAGTTGTTAAGATGTTCTAGGTGGTTGATAGAGCATTGTTATGTGGTTGCTAAGATATTCTAAGTGAATGTTTGTGCATTGCTATGCAGCTACTGGGGTATTTTTGGTTGGTTGCTAGGGTGTTGTTATAAGGTTGCTAAGGTATTCTAAGTGGTTGTTAGTGCATTGCTATGCAGTTGCTAAGGTGTTCTGAATGGTTGTTAGTTTGTTGTTATGCCGTTACTAGGTTGTAGTGGGTGGTTGCTAGGGAGTTGTTATGTGGTTGCTAAGATATTCTGAGTGAATGCAAGTGCATTGCTATCCAGTTGCTGGGGTGTTTTGGGTGGTTGCATTGTTGGGTGGTTGCTGAGGTATTCTGAGTGGTTGTTAGTGCATTGTTATGCAGTTTCTAGGGGGTTCTAGATGGTTGCTAGGGCGCTGTTATATGGTTGCTAAGGTGTTCTGAGTTTGTGTTAGTGCTTTACTATGCATGTGATGTGGTGTTTGGGTGGTTGTTAGGGCATTGTCATGCAGGAGCACCCACCAAATGTTTTTTTTTTTTTATTTATTTTTTAATTTATTTTTTACATTTGATGGTTTAATAAAGTAATAGCACACCTCTCCTCAACAAGTAGCATGATTTGAGGTATCATTCATGTCTCTAGCAAGCAAAAAAGGACAAAATACGCACTTAAGGTTAACACTTAGGGTTAGGGGTTTGTTCAGATCACTAGCCATGTAAATTAGCAAACACCACTTATTATGCTATTAACATTCTATAGCCAATTTAAAGCAATTCAGGATGTACAAAGTAGGTCTTGAGCAGATTGAAATGTTGTTTCAGTGAATTTGGAACCCCCTGACAGACTATAGAATATATTTACAGCCGCATGGCTTTGTTAAGGCATTTTCCACTCGCTTTGACTCTCAAGGGTCTCAAGGGCTTGTGAACAATCCTCTGCAGCCCCTTTGACCCTCAGGGGCCCTGGCCCTGTTAACCCTCACCCCCCACAACCTTATCCAATTAGCCTCATTCTATATGGATCTCCACTCGGACATGGATGCTTATCAATTATTATTCATATTGATTATACAGCCTGTTTCTGCTCAAGGGGAAAGCTTCTATTGATTAAACAAAATTAGCCAGAACAAAAGGAGGGGGATTTAGTTAGACGCCCCACGGCAAAGCAAAGATGACTGAGTGTCTTAATGCGGCTAAAGATGTCTAGCTGAAAAAAAAATAAAGAGTAAATGAATAATCGGGTAACTAGAGCAGCATTCACACCGCTACTGAATGAGGCTTAAATGTGATTTTTGTTCCCTCAGGGGTGACACAGATCTGTTTTTTTCTTTGACATTGTGAACTACAAAAATCACATTGAGTCTAACATTTTCAATTCCACTTCAAATTCTGAAATAATTTAAATCTGTATCAGATTTTTTCCAATGTGACTTCAGTGTAAACATTTTGGTTGATATCTGACTCAACATTTGTCATAACTGTGCACTTTATTTACTGTACCCTTAGTGTAAATAATAAAATATTAGGGGGGATATGGGTAAAGTGGGACAGTTAAGCTTGATCCCTGTTTTATGTATTTCCTAAAATGTTTTAAAAATCATTACTAAATTCATCTTTGGTAAGTAAATGGTTAACTTTTTGAGTTTTTAAGTTGATGATGTTACATTGGGATGCGTGACACCTCATTTCACGAAAAAGCAGTGGTAAGGAAAATGACATCTGAGGTCAGTCTTGTTAAGGTTATAAAAAAGTAAAAGTTGAATTAATGTTTGTAAATGTTACATATAATGGTCCATCATGTGAAAGAACATTCTGAAAGTAATTCCAAATAATGTGCAGATATTTTCAATAGAATCATTTTTCCTCTATTGGTAAAGTGGGACAGCATATCAAGTCATTTAAAACGTAGTTTATAATTAACTTACATAGCAATAATAATGATAAAAAGGCAGTGCATTATGTAGTGTATTTACATGCAGTGAAAGGAAAATTCGTTATTTCAATGTGTTCTTTTGATCATATTCTAATCGTAGCATAAATATGAAATAGAATCAAATCTATACACTGTTGTAAGTAAAATTATACTATATTCAAATACTGAACGGTGTTTATCTTTTTTCTGAGGGAATATTTTCCTGTTTACAAAAATGTTTTACACTATTATTCAAAACATAACAAATGGTTCATCTTACTGGATATTTTAAAGAGAATTAACAACACGACTTTGTTAATTTTATTTAAGTGAATATCTGAATATTTATCTTAGCCTACAGTAGGTTGCAAACAAAAGAAATAATATAAAAATTAAAAATAAATTTTGCTTTTGACTAAAGTTGGAAACATCTTCAGCTTTCTATAAAGGTATAATGTTAATGTTTGGCTATATGGCATTTGGATCACAATTAATAGTGCCAGGAAAAGTAAAATTCCCAAAAGTGTCCCACTTTGCCCATATACACCCTATAAGAATCACATTTAATGAACTATTACACAATAAGGGGAAATATATATTGTTGTACATTAAGACTCAAATGTTGTTACACTTATTTGATTTAAAAAGTGCTACTTAAAGTTCAAATATTACTGCTAATGCAAAAGTCCAAAGTTCCTGTGATTTTATTTAATAGCAAAATATACAATCATGTAAAAAGACATTATTTGTTATGATGAACATACTAGGTCTTTGTACTAGCTCGTAATTTTGAACTGTTTGGAACTATTCTAGTATAGAATACTAGCAGGTTTATATCGCAGCACTTGTAATTGACTCCTTAGGATAAAATGCTTTTGTTGGTTTATTCTTCATTTGTAAGTGGCTTTGGATAAAAATGTTTGCCAAATTAATACATGTATATTTTGCATTTTGGCTTGAAATGGTGTGAATGTAGCCTAGGTCAATGGTTCTCAATTGGTGAGCCACAACCCCAAAATATGTAGCAGGTTTGTTCTGACAGTGTCTCAGACAACAACGAGAAAACAATGCTAAATGCAAATAATTAAATTCAACTTACCATATAATCATGCATAGTAAAAATAGCTAAATAAATAGGGAGGAGAAAGTGCTTTTCATACTTTTTATGTCAAAGTTCCTGCGTCCAATAAAAGTGTACAGTAATTTGGCACAAATTCATCTGTTACTTGATTGAAGCTCATCAAATTGGACAAAAGTCAATATGGACAGTTTGTGTGACATGAACTCCATCAAAAAACCATCACTAAAACTACACAAGGTGGACTTTGTGAACCTGAAAATGGTTCAGAACCACTGTTGTAGAGTATTACTATTTTATTAATTATTTTTCATTTATCATCATCCTTATTATTATACTGAATTTCAATGTTTGACATGAACTACAATTTTGCTAGTGTGTTGGGTCGGCATTTGATGGAAAATGAAATTATATTTAATCAAACGTCCAGGAAGATCCACACGCTTGCAATACAGTCTGGAAAAAACTGTCTCTCTCTCATATTAAATATTTACACGCTGCGCAGCGGCGCAACACAGAAGAGTAAATAAGTCATAAAAAACAGAGAAAACGCACAACCAGAGAAGAGACTTTCTGCTGAATGATTCACTTCACCGCCTTTCATTTTAAACAGAGAATTTATTACACTAGAACTCTTTAGTGCTCATATCAGTAGAATTACTGCTGGATCTATGTGTGCAAAACTGATATTAATTGTACTGTATGAGAAAATTTTAGATGTCAGGCTGTTTTCAAAATGAAAACATGAAAATAAAAACATACTTTGTTAGTTTTTAGAAAATGGTTAGTAAAAGTGCTTAACCTTCAGAAAATATGAACTGTCATTTTCTGGAGGTGAAATGAAATGATCTCAAATTTGTGACGTTTTTGCAATGAACATTAAAAATAAACCAAAATTAAATAAACACAATTCATGAAATTAATATATATATATATATATATATATATATATATATATATATATATATATATATATATATATATATATATATATATATATATATATAAAACTGGAGAAAAATAGTGGGTAACAGTGTTGCAAATTTAGTCTATATTACTGTAAGCTATCACTCAGGGGCTAACTAGCTGCAACTATGTGTTGGTTTGTAGTTGGGATGTCCACACTCATGTACTTGTACTCATAAAAATTCTCCGATACAATCTGACATACGAATGTCATTATGTAAACAATCAGCACCCAAATTCTAATCACATCATGTCCTAGTGAGATTATTTAACCGCAAAAGCTGCAATTTAATGAGATAAATATATGGTTTGCATTGCATGTGCAGCGTGCTTCAAATGTGAGCAGAGCACTAGTGAATGTGTGGAGACAGTGTTGTGTCCACGCCTGCTCCTAGCTTTTAAAGCTCCACCTTACTGGGAATCACCATCATGAGCATCGAGCTCTGTTTTTTGTTTTTGTTTTTTTTTGTTTTTTGCAGATGACGGTGAACAGAGCACAAATACTTACATACAGAGTACATCGTTTTTAATTAAATAGCCTTTTATGGTTTAATAATCACTTTGAGTCACACAGCGCCCAGCCTTTTCAGACTGAAAAGCTCCACACAGAAACACTTCAAAATAAAAGCTCAATTTAAATGAAAAAATATATCACTATTATAAAGTTATATCCGTAATATTCATTGTATTACTACTAATAATAATAATTATAAATCAATAGTAATTGTATTATATTTAAGCAATATCTCACATCTGTGATGCTCTGTTCTGCAGCACTTTATTTGACAAAATATAACTCCAATGTTGTATTTTGGATTGTGTTGTGATGTTCTGCATAAAAGTACTTTATTTGATAAAAATAATACAATATTATGTTGAAAATTAACTGTTATTTTTCATTTGATTTAAGTTTTAATGAATTCATTTATTTAAATACAATTTTGATTATAAAATTGAAATAATCAGTTGATATGGAATTAAAAAAAAAAAAACAGGTATTGGACTTGGTATCTGCGAGTATCAGAAAGAAAGTATTGGTACTCGTACTCATTCTCAAAAAAATGGCATCGGGACATCCCTAGTTTATAGTTATTGATAAACATATATTTTCCATAAATTTACCAAAAAATGTGTTTGATCACTTACAATAACAGGGTTGAATGATTAAGATTAATGAATGCAGTTAGCAATGCTACAGTTTGTCTATAAACTGAGAAAATGGAATGAGATTATTGTTTGTAGATTAGGTTGTAAAATGATAACACTACACAAACATGGAATCTGTACACTAGTCTTGCATTCTGAACATAGCCAGTGTCTGTTATCAAGCTGATAAAACTGAGTTTCCATGTAGACCATAATTTAGCTTAAAGACAAACACTAGAGCATCACTATCCTTAGAGAACTCGAGAGCAATCATTGATAATTAGAGTTCTTCCTCAAAGAAATAAAGGAAACGGATCCTCCTCCTCTGCGAGCGTCCCGTGGGTTTTCATTTTGTGGACATCATGTTTTTGGGTCAATGAGTTAATGCTAAAACTATGTCTTGCCACGAGCCCTTCATTTATCTGGGTGTGTTAGTGTGTGACACACAGCATGTGTCGTTCCGCAGCAGCTGAAGACAGCACTTACTATTGCATTATATGCATTATGTGTGCTGTGATAGCTCAATGCACACTGCTGAGACTCCAGCACTAATTACACCAATAGCACAGGTGGGTAGAGTAGCCAAAATCTTTACTCAAATAAAAGGACAATTACTTTAAAAAAAACATTACTCAAATAGAAGTAAAAGTAGTAATGTTAAAAATGACTCGAGTGAGAAAGTATCCAATAAAAAGAGGTTCCACAGAATACAGAAAGTCTCACGGGTTTGGAACAACATGAACGTTAATTTACGCTGAACTATTACTTTAAGGACACTTGTCAGATTTGGATGAATCGTCAATTAGAAGATAAGTCTGGAAACCAGTTTCTAGTAATTATTAAGGTGAAAAAAGTGAACAATGTCCCACAGGCTCAATAATATACGTATAATGCTGAATAAAAAGAAGCAAGGTCATCCTTTTTTAATGCCTACTGTCACTATTTCAAAAGTCCTGTTGCTTTTTAAAGTCCTAATTGGATCTTAGTTTAGTGTAGTAACAGTATTTTCAGTGTGGAAAGAATTAAGATCATTAGTTCTGTACACTAAGGGTAAATTACACCTTATCATTGTGTTTGAAAGCATATTAGGCTTATTTGAGTTCAGACCTTATTTTCTGTTGTCCATAAGAAAAACGCAGAAATGCTGTGCATGTGCAGACATACTGTCAGCTCGCTCTCCAGAAGTCAAACACCAGATCGGCAGAGCAAAAGACACTGACACATAACGCAGATGTTTACATGGATTTATACAATAGGAACTGATATATTGCAGCACTGATATAAAATGTATACTTCTGAGGTCATAAGAGCCCATAGTTACAGAATCACCCTAAAAACGACCGTGACAAAAACCAGCCCACGTTATCAGTATTGCCATCCACTTGTCTTGGTGTAAAATGAAGGCATTACCTGACGAAAGAAAGTGTTTGTTTTGAGCGCTTGCTGCAGGAGTGATGAACTCGACTCGAGTGACAGAGCGCAGCTGTAAAGTTCTGCTGTCGTAAAAGTCCCATTCAAAAAACTCTCAATAAATTACACATTAGCTCAAATTAAACCCAGTAATGTAACAACAGGAATGTCTCCCACTGAAACAAAGTAAAAGTTAAAAAAAATTCTCATAAAAGTACATTTTTTCCAAAAGGTTACTCAAGTAAATATAACGGAGTAAATGTAGTGTGTTACTACCCACCTCTGACCACAAGTGTGACATACTGCACACTTTTATACCGATACACTACACTTTATTCTGCATTAGGCCTTTCTAGAACATTTCTGTGGGTAACCAATGACATACTATTACCTGCACACCTCATACCTGCCTGAGCTTTAGTACCAATTGTTAAAGGTATAGTTCATAACATTTTGTTGTTCCAAACCCGACTTATGACTTTTTCTTCTGTGGCCCACAAAAGGAGATGTTAGGTATCACTATTAAAATTGCTCAAAGTAAATGTTAGGGATTTGAACAAACTCTTAACCCTACATATACTGCGTATCACTCATACTGTACCATTTGTTTCCCAGACATGAATTATACCTCAAATCATGTGTCTTGTTGAGGAAGGGTGTGCTGTTACTTTCCAAAGAGATCACACTTACAATTTTCAGCTGGTGCAGGATGATAAAACAGGTAATAAAACATCCCATAGACTTTCATTGAAGGAGAGACTCAAGTCACACCTATAGAGCAGAATATCAGGGTGGACCTGAGGGTGCAGGACACTTTTCACTTGAGCCAGTAAACAATCCCCCTTAAGACCCTGGTAACCATATACTGTAGCAACACGCTGAAAACCACTCAGAGAGGGGGCCTGGGAAGCTCAGCGAGTAAAGACGCTGACTACCACCCCTGGAGTTCGAATCCAGGGTGTGCTGAGCAACTCCAGCCAGGTCTCCTAAGCAACCAAATTGGCCCGGTTGCTAGGGAGGGTAGAGTCACACGGGTTAGCCTCCTCGTGGTTGCTATCATGTGGTTCTCGCTTTCGGTGGGGCGTGTGGTGAGTTGTGCGTGGATGCCGCGGTGGATGGCGTGAAGCCTCCACATGCACTACGTCTCCGCGGTAACGTGCTCAACAAGCCACGTTATAAGATGTGTGGATTGATGTCTCAGATGTAGAGGCAACTGAGATTCGTCCTCTGCCACCCGGATTGAGGCGAGTCACTACGCCACCACAAGGACTTAGAGCACATTGGGAATTGGGCATTCCAAATTGGGGAGAAAAAGGGGAGAAAAAGGGGAGAACCCCCCCCCCCCAAAAAAAAGAAACATATTACAAAATCATGTTTTGCATAGCAATTAGCTAATAACCACACTGAGCAGTCATCATCTAGCAATGCCCTAGCAATGTCTCAGAACACCTTAGCAACTGCATTGTAATGGCCCGGCAACCATCCACATCACCCTAGCATTGTGGCAGCCTATTTTTTGCCTGTATAGAGAAGCGCTCATAGACAGCATAAATAAACAGTCAATAATGAGTCATACGGCTGTTTTACCTGAATGCTATTTATGCTTGCATTCTCTTTTGACATTGTTGACTGTGTGAGCTGGTCAAAGGTGAAAATGAATTGCATGTGGTTTCAGATCATTTCAGAGCAAATGCACTGAGGAGGGTTTCTGCAGTTAACAGGCATGTGTGATGCGCAGTGACACCGTGGGCTGTGCGAGGGGCTTTTAAACTGTGATCAGGGGCAAACACTCCCATCACACACGATTCTGTCATTTACCCCTCAAACTCTACACTTGTACCTGCCCACGGGGTGAATTTACTGCTCCTCTCTCTTTTAGCCCTTTGTGTCTCTAGAGAAATCATTCACACACTCAGAGAAATATATGTTAGAGTGTTTACTGTGAACATCTGAGAAGAGATGCTTTAACAGAAGCAGAGGCCAAGATCTTCAGACCAGATTGTGACGAGGAGGAGGGTGTGGCCGGGCCATGATGATGGACATCTGGAGTTGCCCCAGTCAGCGGGAGAGAGATAAGGAGGAGCCGGGGACGCCAGTTCGAGAGAGAGAGAGAGACACATGGAGCTGTGTTTGTGTGTGTGCACGTGTTTTTTTTATGCTGAAAAGCAGTTTTATGTGTGTGTTATTAAAATATTTTTGATTGTTCACTCTGGTTCCCGCATCCTCCTTAGTAGGGAAGGCAGAGGTCTGCCACAGTGGTGCTGAAACCCAGGACTGGAGGAAGACACGCCATCAGAGAGCCCTCGCCAGTGACGGAGGATCACGACGCCGAGGATACATGATCCGGTGGTACTGGAGCAGTTCGCCAGGAGGCGGAGGAGGCGCTGCTGTCCGCCAGGAGGTGAAGTCCAGCGCCATCACCTGGCCACGCCCACCTCCTCATCACACAGATGTTTAAAGTGCTAAAGAGAAATGTTTGTGTCTGGTAATGCACAGAGAGCCTATGATGATTTAAAACCAATTGAAACCTGCATAGAAAGCAAACTAATCCAAGATTTGATGTATTCATGGATGCAAGGTGATTAATGAGCAATTCTGAAAATACCAGATTTCCATTTATGATAACTGGATGACGATTTAAAAAAAGAATTGTATAGATATTAAACTCACTAAAATAATTTCTAGCTGATGAAAACTATAGAAATTACCCAGGCCTGGATATCACAGTTTTAAAATTTCCTGATATATTAGTGTTTTCCATGGCTGTGGGAATCCTGTTTTTCTATTCCCACCATCAGCATCACCATAAGTGAAGAACATACACACACAGAAATGAAAGAGTGAGAGTATTACACATCCACAATGCAGAACACATGCACAGAGAGAGAGAGAGAGAGAGAGAGAGAGAGAGAGATAGAGAGAGAGAGAGTTATTATTATATATTGTTATTATAGTTTTTATTTTATTTTATTCATTACCTGGCACCTTATTTTAATTCTATTTTTATTGTTATTTGTTACTGTTTTATTATTATTATTTGTCTTGTCATTATCTGTTTTGTGTATTAATGCTTTGGCAATATTGTATGTAAACACAAGCATGCTAATAAAGTACTTTAAATTGAATTTAAATTGAGAGAGAGAGAGAGAGAGAGAGAGAGAGAGAGAGAGAGAGAGATGTTTATTTTTTACTATACTGGTGAGGACATCTCATAGACTTCCATTCTTTTCATATCAAACTAATGATATTTTGTTCTTCCAACCCTAACCCTAAACATAACCATCCCGCAAACCTGTGCACCTCACTTGATCAACGTGTGAAGATGTGAAGTTCAACATCATCTGACCCATTTTTGAGCCTTTTTTTCATTTAATTTTTTTATGTGAATACCTTAAATGACATTTTTCACAATACTAAAAACACTGACACAATTTGACAAATAATTGTCTTTTATAATGTCTAAATATATATTCAATGCATAACTTGGGATGATATCTAGAAATTAAGTTTGTTACAACATTGGATTATAGAGATCAGTCGATGCTTGGAGCACTGAAGCCATATTTTGGTCGTTTTGTGTAATTATTATTTTTATTCCAGCAGAGACCTCCCAAAGCATGAAATATTTTGATATTTTGGCTTTCTTTAAATTAATTGAAGTAAAGTTTTTTTTTAAAGGTGCAATTTGTAACATTTTTCATGTAATATTCGCCTTTTCTTTTTTTTTTTTTTTTGCCAATGTGTGAACAGCCTGTAACACAACTTAAAAAATGAGCCCTTCCCGGACTCCCTAGGTTGCCTATTAAAGCCTGTAGACTGATTTTCATGCGAAGGGAGCGGGTCGCTTTTGCCAGGAAAATCCAAAGGATGTGACGTTTATGCGCGCTCCCGAGAGCCTCAGTGCTTCTCTTCCGCTATTCAACAGCGACAACAAACTGCAACACTAGGTAACGTTATCTTAGAGATGGAATCCAGCAAACGTCCGGCTCCCAGCACAACACTGACTCCTACACAAACTCAGAGTAAGCCAAAAAAACATTTATCTACTGAGTCCCGTCTGGATAAACGGGAACGTGATCGTGGTCGAGTGAAAACTAGAGTGAACATCAGCAGGGCATTTGATTCCTGGAGGGACCTTCGTTCAGTTTTGGGGATCAAAACTGACCCTGAATTGGTGTTCTTCTTATTGGACAGGTAAGACTACATAACTGCAAAGCATGTGAAATGTAGTGCCATAAGGATTGATCTGTGTCATTTTAGCTAACTTGATCTTGTCTGCACAGTAACTGTCATAAACAATGTTAATCTGTAATTATTTTTTTGTAATTAACATTTTATTGATTCATGTGCTAAAACAGTGAAAAAAACTCAACACATATATAATGAATCAACATTTTACATTTAAACCGTACTAATACAATCCCACCCTGACCCCTAACGAACACCCCTGTGGTCCCACATAACACACACACAATCCAAAAAAATAAAATAAATATATATAAATATATACATATATATATACATACACATATACACATATATACACACACACATACATATACATACATACACAGATACATATACATACACTTACATAAAATAAAATATATTATATATATATATATATATATATATATATATATATATATATATATACACACACACAGATAAATAAAATAATAAACATACATGATTAAACTACACACTCCACATCCCCTCCCCGAGATTCCCCCCAAAAAACTAAATATTTGCCCCATTTTTTAGCAAATAAGTCCCTCAACCCCAGCCTTCTACTTACCGCCTCTTCAAATACAGCTACCCTCCCCATTTCCACACACCACTCCGAAAAAGAAGGTGCTCCATTTGACTTCCAACCCCTTAAAATTACTTGCCTGCCGATCATGAGACTGGTCATAACCCAGTTTTTTATATGATTGTCCCCTAAATGCATGACCGCTCCATCACCCAAAATACAGAGTCTGGGACAAAGCAAAACCTGAGTGTTCAAAACGTCGCACAAATACCTCTGAACCCTCAACCAAAACTCCTGGATCTTAACACACCCCCAAAAGACATGGGTAGTGTCTCCAACTTCTGACTGGCATCGCCAGCAAGTGGGTGTGTCTTTAAGACCAAGCCTATATAATCTAGAGGGGGTCCAATAAAATCTATGTAAAATCTTAAATTGCATAAGGCGAACCCTTGCATCTCTAGATACAGACTTGACATTTTTAAGAATCTTAATCCACACTCCCTCCTCCAATACCAAATTCAAATCTTTTTCCCATACTCTCTTGAGAGAAGTCAAGGCTCCATCCCCCAGACTCTGAATTAGTAGGGAGTAATACACTGATGCTTCATGGCCTTTTCCAAAAGCAGCAATCACCTCTCCCAAAGCACCTGCCGCCTTAGGGGGGTGCGTGCCACTCCCAAAAATAGTGCAGAGTAGGTGGCGAAGCTGTAAATACTTATAAAACTGAGATCTGGGAATGCCAAAATGTTGAACCAAATTTTCAAAAGGTCTCAATACTCCACCCTCATATAGGTCACCAAGTGCATTAACCCCCCTCACAATCCAATCTGACCAACAGAAAGGGGACTTATTCATACATAGTTTAGGGTTCTGCCATATGCTCGAAGCAACATTTAAATAAATATCAGAATTAAACACTCTGGACACTTTTGTCCATATCAAGTGCAAATGCAAAATAACGGGATGCGACTTAACCTCTCCGGCTAGTTTAATCGAAAGGCTATGCAGTGGCGAGATAGGGGCAAGAACTTCCTTTTCAATACAAAACCAGGGAGGGGTCCTCTCAGGTGGAAGCGACCAATGAGCCAAATGTCTAAGACCGAACGCATAATAATAAAGCAAAATCCTGGGAAGGCCTAGCCCTCCTCTGTCAATTGGCCTATGTAACTTATTGAAATTTAACCTGGGGCGCTTACCATTCCAAATAAAGGACTTCGCTATGCTATCAAATTGCTTGAAATAAGAGAGGGGGACATCTACAGGGAGAGACTGAAGCAGGTAGTTGAATTTTGGAATACAATTCATTTTAATAACATTAACCTTCCCAATCACTGATAAATGTAATGAAGCCCACCTGCTGACATCGCTCAACCTTTTTATTAAAGGGTCAAAATTAACTCTAACTAAATCAGCCAAATTTGCTGGGAATAAAATCCCCAAATACTTAATGCCCTGTTTGGGCCACTGGAAGGCACCCGGCTGGAAAGCCGTTTCTGGGCAGTATGCTGTCAGCGCCAAAGCTTCGGATTTAGACCAATTGACTTTGCATCCTGAGAACTTGGAAAAGGAATTAATAATTCTGTGGAGGCAAGGCATAGATCTAGTAGATTCAGAGACAAATAATAAAATATCATCTGCATAAAGCAGAAGCTTATGCGCCGCACCTCCCGCTGTCACCCCTGGAAAATCATCCTCCTTTCTTATCGCAGCTGCTAATGGTTCCAGGGCAAGACAGAACAATAACGGGGAAAGAGGGCAACCCTGTCGAGTGCCCCTATCTAGAGTAAAATAATCTGAAATTAATCCATTTGTTTGTACCGCTGCTACAGGGTGTTTATAAAGTAACTTAATCCAACCAATAAATGTACTCCTGAACCCATACATTTCCAAAATCTTAAAAAGATAATCCCATTCTACCATATCAAACGCCTTTTCGGCGTCAAGTGAGATGGCAGCGACTGGAGATTGTTCATTCGCCACTGACCACATGATATTGATGAGACGCCTGATGTTATCAGAAGAGCTACGGCCCCGAATAAACCCCACCTGATCTATATGTATAAGAGATGTCATAACTTTACTTAATCGGTTAGCCAAAATTTTTGACAATATTTTTACATCTAGTTGGATCAGGGAGATTGGACGGTAACTTTTACACTCGCTTGGATCTTTGTCCTTTTTAAGAATCAGACTGATCCGGGCTTGTGTCATGGTTGGAGGAAGTTAATCTGTAATTACTGAGCAAGGTAAACTACAATAACACATGAAATGAATGCTAGACAATGTTCAAGATAATGCAAAAAGCTCCATTCATTAGTGTAACATAACTTGGTTATACAGAAAATATATACAATCTATTATTATAAAACAATAGCGCATCGATATATCAAAATGACAGTTGTGATGGAATCACATCAATACTGAATTGTGTCAACATATTTATAATGTACAGTCTATTTTCTGAATCTTACATACTGCACCTTTAAGTGAAGATAACATAAAATTTGCTTGTTTTATATGAAAAGTTATGAACAAGGATTAAGGGTTACAGTATTTATACAGGGATCAATTAGTACATTAACATGCACTTTCAAAGTTTAATTTCAGTCAGACTAGGCAATAATTAAACAAAACAGTCAAAGTCTGCAGGTATTTCCTTTTCTGTGTCCATTTTGTTCCGTGTTCATTACCCGATTGAAACTGGACAATAAACGGATCTAGACTGAAACTTTCTGATGTCTGGTCTCTATCTGCAGGGGTTTATGATTATATACTGAATACTTTCTAAATAAACTAGATCATTTCTAGATATTGATTTCTAGATAAAATTGGTTTAGATACTAATTAATACCTACTTTGTCTTAGAAATATTTTGCAGTTTTGTTATTTTATACTATAATTTCTGAACATCTGGGTGACTTTTAAGCCAAGTTAGCACAATACTTGTGCCTTCATATTTCATGCAGCTTTTTTTCTGAAAAATATAAAACATTTATTTTACATTTACACTATGTTGAAAACTTCCTGTGTAGTGTTTTTAATGCATTTTTTTTTGCACACCTACACTGTAAAAAATGAAATTGCATTTTATCCATCTT
Organism: Myxocyprinus asiaticus; assembly: GCF_019703515.2. NCBI lineage: Eukaryota > Metazoa > Chordata > Actinopteri > Cypriniformes > Catostomidae > Myxocyprinus > Myxocyprinus asiaticus. The sequence goes on from NC_059360.1 coordinate 1,274,917, forward strand.
ATGGGGGTTTTTGAGTCACAGAAACTCAAAATGTAAATTACTTTGCATATATATAAAAACACATGTTAGACCAACAATAGTAACCCAAATGTTGTCCTAACTAGTCAAACAGAGTTGTCTGAATGAACAATTTCATGTTGAACAGTGTTGCTGATGTGTGAGTTCCCAGCATGCATTGCAACATGAATAAATTATGTAGTTAGTGTTTTAGGCTTGTTCCTTGCTGTTTGCTGAGTTATTTATGCTTTTTGTTGTTGTTGTTGTTTTTGGCACTGTTGGCACTGTTAGTTCATTGTTGTGTGGTGATGTTAGGAGCTCATCTTTTAACTTAATGAGTTTTGTTGATTGTCACCATTATTGAGGTTTGTGTGTCTACATCAAACAATTGTTCATACCTCCCTCTTCAGAGGCAAAGATTGCTGGTAACTTCATATAAAAGTACTTTAAATGGTGACCAAAAAAAAGTTCTCATTGAGAATTGTCAGTTGGCTGAACTAGAAATTAGTAGTTCTCTCAGCAGTTAGTTAACAAATTCACATTGACTAAACAAAGCAATGTTACTGAGGACAATTATTCAAACGTCGTTGAGAGAACCCAAAAACCTTACTGCATCATGTTGCGTTGAATTTTTAAGTTTGCTCAATGAAACTTTTTTTACGGTGTATGTTTTCTATCAGAAAATAACTTTGATTTCTCTAACCAGATTGTCTTGCATTCAAATAAAGAAAATTATATTTGAATCATATTGCAGTAACTTTCTTGACTACAATTAAAAGTTCAAAATCAATATTAAACAAGCAAGATGATGTCATCAATATTTTTGGTCTGTTTTCCTGTAAGAGAAATGTCAACTGTGTATATTTGCTAAAGGTTGGTGTGGCAGCGGGGGCGTGGTCAAGCATCTCTCCAGAGAGAGAGAATTGCAGGCAGCTGTACTGTGTGGTTTTTGGTTGTGTGTTTTTGGTTAAGTTTATTATTAAATTATTATTTAAGTTGTCAAGCCGGTTCTCGCCTCCTCCTTTCCACTGAACTCCTTTACACTGGTGCTGAAACCCGGAATTGAAGTTTGGGTCGAAGATGGATGGAAGTCGTCCCGTAGAGTCCTCCCAGTTGGCGGAGATCCTCCAAGCCCTCGCCAGCCTACATCAGAGCCACCAACAGACATTGCTTGAGCTCCGACAAGAACAAGACCGCCGGTTTGTCGAAGCTCCTGCACGCTCAAGCCGAGGACCGGCAGGCGATCCGGAGCCTCCTCAGCCAGGAGGCGTCCTCAGCCGCGACCCCGGGCACTCCCACGCCGTTAACCCCGCCAGCTTTACAGAAAATGGGGGCGGCGGACGACCCTGAGGCCTTCCTGGATTTGTTTGAGCAGACTGCCGAGATCTGGGGCTGGCCGCTCGGCCAATGGGCAGCCCGACTGATCCTACTATTGTCCGGGGAAGCCCAGCTCGCGGCTCAACAACTGCCAGCGATGAGCCTCCTGGCCTACGGAGATGTAAAAAGAGTCATCTTGCAACGGGTTGGTCGCACTCCGGAGGAAAGTCGTCAACTCTTCCGGAGCTTGAAGTTGGAGAGCTCCGACCACCCATTTGCCTTTGCCCAGCAGCTCCGTGACGCCTGCCGAAGATGGCTGCTAGCGGGGGACTGCAATGTCGATGGAGTTGTCGACCAGGTGGTACTGGAACAATTCACAGATCGACTGCCAAAAGGGACGGCGGAGTGGGTCCAGTGCCACCGCCCGGCGTCATTGGAGGAAGCTATCCAACTTGCGGAGGACCACATGGCGGCGATCCCGAGGGCAGAAGAGCCCTCCTACATCTTCTTTCCTCCCTCTGTTTCTTCCCCCTTCCCTCTCTCCTCTCGTTCTGCTCTCTCTCCAAGTCCCGTTTCTGCCCCACACAGACGAGGAGTACTTCAGCCCCTGAGACCAGTTCCCCGGGTGTGGGAGGTGACACCTTCCCCTACTCCAATGCCCTGCTGCTCTCCCCCTCAGAGGGGGGCGCTCGCCGACGCAAGTGCGGGCGTAGCGCCTGGGCCGGCCTGACCTCCCACAGGCTGCCCCCGACCGGGCCGGAGCATACCGGATACCGGTAAGTGTCAAGGGGGGTACTCACCAAGCGTTGGTGGTCACCGGTTGTAATCAAACCACTATCCACCAACGCCTGGTTCAACAACTAAAACGGTGAAGGTGAAATGTGTACACAGGGATATTCACAAGTATCCGGTGGTGACCCTGACGATTAAATTCCGGGGGAAAAAGCATAGAGTGGAGGCGGCGGTTAGTTCCCGCCTCACCCATCCGCTGATTTTGGGGACTGATTGGCCTGATTTTAGGGTTTTATTAAAGGGAATTTGCGCGGATGGGTCCTGTACGAAAATAGGGAGATGTGTGATGTGCGATGCTCTGGCAGGGGAGGCGGAGCCGGGGCCGTCCTTGACAGCTCCACGTCATAATGACGAGAGAGGGGGAGAGGCTGCAGCCCCTCCCCTTCTCAGGGAATTCCCTGAGGGGGATTTCCCTTTGGAGCAGTCACGAGACGAAACCCTCAAACACGCCTTTGACCAAGTGAGAGTCATCAATGGCCAACAACTCCAGCCTGACATCGCCCTTTCATACCCCTATTTTGCAATTATAAATGAGCGGTTGTATAGAGTGACACAGGACACTCGGACCAAAGAGGATACAACCCAACTTTTGATTCCAAGGAGCCGTCAGGAAATGGTATTCCAGGCGGCTCATTATAATCCCATGGCAGGTCACTTAGGAGAAAGGAAGACACTGAACCGTCTAATAGCCTGTTTCTATTGGCCGGGCATTGGTGGCGATGTCCGCAGGTGGTGTGCGGCATGCCGCGAATGCCAGCTGGTTAACCCACCGGCCACCCCAAAAGCGCCATTGCGACCTCTCCCTCTGATCTAGGTCCCCTTTGAGAGAATTGGAATGGACCTCGTCGGGCCATTAGAATGGTCAGCACTCGGACATCGCTTTGTATTGGTCTTAGTGGACTATGCAACGCGATATCTGGAAGCAGTGCCTCTTCGCAACATCTCAGCACGCAGTGTTGCGGAGGCACTCTTCAAAATAATCTCCCGGGTGGGGATTCCGAAAGAAATCCTCACCGATCAGGGCACAACATTTATGTCACGGACACTACGCAAACTGTACGAGTTGTTAAATATTAAATCGATTTGTACCAGCATGTACCATTCTCAAATGGATGGCCTGGTGGAACGATTTAATAAAACCCTCAAAAACATGATTCGTAAGTTCATGCACGATGATGCTAGAAATTGGGATAAATGACTCGACCCCCTGTTATTTGCAGTACGAGAGGTCCCGCAAGCCTCCACTGGCTTTTCCCCATTCGAGCTGCTGTATGGGCATCGCCCATGCGGTGTGCTTGATGTATTGCAAGAGGCCTGGGAGGAGGGACCTTCAAACAGTAAGAATGAAATTCAATACGTTCTTGATCTTAGAGCAAAACTCCACACCTTGGGGCAACTAACACAGGAGAATTTGCTCCAAGCTCAAGAACGACAGCACTGACTTTATGACAGGGGAACTCAGCTAAGGGAATTTACACCGGGAGATAAAGTGCTTGTATTGCTTCCCACATCGAGCTCTAAAGGACCCTTTGAGGTCACACGACGAGTGGGAGATCTCGATTATGAGGTTAAACGAACCGATAGAGGGGGCGCACGTCAAATATACCACCTCAATCTCCTGAAATTGTGGAGGGAGGCGGTTCCCGTGACGTTGGCTACGGTAGTTCCCGAGAAGGCGGAGCTCGGACCGGAGGTGAGTTCAAAACATAAACAGTTCACCCCGGTCATTTGCGGAGACCACCTCTCACCGAGCCAACTCGCGGAGGTTGCTAAATTGCAACAGGAGTTTGCAGATGTGTTCTCCCCTCTACCGGGACGTACAAACCTCATCCATCACCACATCGAGACCGAGCCGGGGGTCGTGGTACGTAGCCGCCCCTATCGACTACCCAAACACAAGAAGAAAATCGTTCGGGAAGAATTGGATGCGATGCTTGATATGGGGGTAATAGAAGAATCCCACAGTGATTGGTCCAGCCCAGTTGTTCTAGTGCCTAAGAGCGACGGGTCTGTGCGATTCTGTGTGGATTATAGAAAAGTCAACGCGGTGTCTAAATTTGATGCGTATCCAATGCCTCACGTTGATGAGTTGATGAGTTGCTCGATCGGTTGGGCACTGCTCACTGCCCTTCGACATTGGATTTGACGAAGGGTTATTGGCAGATCCCCTTGACACCAATTTCCTGTGAGAAAACCGCCTTCTCCACACCGTTTGGATTACACCAATTTGTGACACTTCCGTTCGGTTTGTTTGGGGCCCCGGCTACGTTTCAGCGTCTCATGGACCGAATCCTCAGACCGCATTCAGCTTACGCTGCTGCCTATTTAGATGACATCATCATTTATAGCAATGATTGGCAGCGGCATATGCAACATCTGAGGGCAGTTCTGAGATCACTGCGCCGAGCGGGACTCACAGTGAATACGAAGAAGTGCGCGATTGGACGGGTGGAGGTACGGTATCTGGGGTTCCACTTGGGCCAGGGGCAGGTGCGTCCCCAAATTGACAAGACAGCGGCGATTGTGACCTGCCCGAGACCCAAGACCAAAAAGGGGGTGAGACAGTTCCTGGGGCTGGCTGGCTATTATAGAAGGTTCGTACCTAATTATTCGGATGTCACCAGCCCGCTGACTGATCTCACTAAAAAGGGAGCTCCAGACCCGGTCCAGTGGACGGAGCAGTGTCAACAGGCATTTACGCAAGTTAAAGTCGCACTTTGCAGAGGGCCGCTTTTACATTCACCCGATTTTTCTCTCCCTTTTGTCTTGCAGACGGACGCTTCAGACACAGGGCTCACGCAAGTTAAAGCTGCACTTTGCGGGGGGCCGCTTTTACATTCACCTGACTTCTCTCTCCCTTTTGTTTTACAGACAGATGCTTCAGACAGGGGGCTGGGGGCCGTACTCTCGCAGGTGGTGGAGGGGGAGGAGCACCCGGTGCTGTACATTAGCCGTAAGCTCTCGTTAAGGGAAACTAAGTACAGCACCGTGGAAAAGGAGTGTCTCGCCATCAAGTGGGCGGTCCTCACTCTCCGATACTACCTGCTGGGGCGGGCCTTCACCCTCTGCTCGGATCACGCCCCACTCCAGTGGCTCCACCGCATGAAAGATACTAATGCCCGGATCACCCGTTGGTATCTGGCTCTTCAGCCGTTTAAGTTCAAGGTGGTCCACAGACCGGGGGCGCCGATGGCTGTCGCCGACTTCCTTTCCAGGAATGGGGGGGAGTGGTAGGCAGGCCGGATGCCGCCCCGTCCTGAGTCGGGCGGTGGGGATATGTGGCAGAGGGGGTGTGGTCAAGCATCTCTCCAGAGAGAGCGAATTGCAGGCAGCTGTACTGTGTGGTTTTTGGTTGTGTGTTTTTGGTTAAGTTTATTATTAAATTATTATTTAAGTTGTCAAGCCGGTTCTCGCCTCCTCCTTTCCACTGAACCCCTTACAGTTGGTTTTTACAATGTTTCGGAGTACACTAGCATACGGATGACCTCAAAGCTAACTGAAATAAAAGCCACCAAAGTCAAATTATGATTTCATTGGGTTTTATTTGTATTTGCACAGACAGACAGAGAGAGAAACAGAGATAAACAACATTGTCTCTGGTTTCCAGTGCTGTACCTTTATCTTCTGCTTTTGGGGTCTTAATGAGGGGTGGGGTGGTCATCTCATGTCATCTCTCTCTCAGGGGATGCATGGCATTACCAGCCCTGTACCACCACTACCCTCTGCTGTCATAGCCATGACGATAATCACGCCGTCTCCACCAACATCTGTTCCCCGAGTGATGCGTCTAAAGGCCGGAGCCTGTCTGACAAACACTGTGACCTCTCACCTTCACAAACACACACACACACACTGATGAAGCAGGTAGAGATTCTTCAGCTGAATGAACTTGAACTGAATTTTATCTTCTTTTTTATTAGTTGGAATTACAGAGACTGTAACTTTCCATGAATAGGATACAAAACATGGCCTGAAACGCTTAACCTCCTGAGACCCCGCGTCCACCTGCGTGGACATCACATTTAGGCTTTGCTATATGCAACACATAATTTCATTTCATTTAAACCGACTGATCTCAGTTCAGGAGACTATGTGCTGTCAGAAAAGGGGTCAACTTTCGACGCACAGAGTCATGTGATCAAATAATATGGCATTGATCACATAGGAGATTGTGTTTGGGAGAAACATCAACAAAACTACATCTGGTAAGAAACCTCATTAAGTTTTTACATTGAATCCTGTTTGAGTCAAAAGATTAGAGTCTCTAGTTTCATTGTTTTTTAAAAATCTGATCGATTTATCACCAAACCAGACGGTTTTAATGACAAACAGTTTAACCAACTAGAAACCTTACTGTGAGTGTAAGCATCTACTGTAGTAAGAAAGCACACATCATTTCAGAAAACACCTTTCCTGCATTTCATTTCAAATGCACCTATCAGCATAACTCATACTGTATATGATAACTGTTAATATACCTTTTGAATTATTCATGTCACATCCGATTCAGAACGCTCAACACTTGTGACTGACAGCTCTCAATATGCAGCGCTATCGATTTTTGTCCAAGTTTGCAAGGATCAAAAGTTTCCCTGCAAAATAGAAAATAAATAAAGCCAGACAGCCGACCACAATATGTGGCGCTGATTAAAAATGCATGAGTTTTTGAAAAGAGTTCAAGTCCAGAAAACTTTCAGAATTAAGTGGGAATCAAGACAGCGAAACATGGAAAAGCCATTTGCTGTGAGAGTACAAAGACAAACTGCAGAGAGCACACATTCTGCATTAAACTGTCCAGAGACAATCCAAAGCATTATAAACAGAAATATCGCCAAAGAGGAAAGAGCTTTTCAGCTTTTTTTTTTTACTGTGATCTGACAAACAAACCTGAAACATACTCTGTGTAAGTATGCAAACACAGATGTGAATGCTTTGCCAACAAATTTGCAAGCTTGCGGTCCCGTTGTGCATACTTAATGTGCGTTCTTGCATTACTGTGGTGGAAACAAACATCAGTTCAAATGTCTGTGCTATTAAACCAGATTATTTAGGCAGCTGTTAAAAACATGTTGACAGTTTAACTAACTTGTTCAGCAAGATTCTCTTCAAACTGTTGCTCTGCCATGATAGTAGTTGACTTGCAAAAAAAAACCAACAACAACCTGAACATAGTTTATGCTAACTACCACTAGCAATGCTGAGAATGTAATGTATACTTGTGTTGCAGTATGATTTGCAATCTGACAAAGTTCAGAACACAACAATGCATGGAATTGAGCTTGTGTCACTTGGAGCATATGCATTCATTTACTTATGTCGAGTATGTTTCTGTAAACTGGTCTTATTAAATCATGTTACTATACTTATATTTTTGCAAAATTATTTTTATGTGGCTCGTTGTATGTATCGCTACAGTTTCCTGGTGAAATGAATACTAGAGGCGCTACAACAACAGTGACTTTTATTCACTTTCACACAAATTACAAGTAAAACGGCAGATTATCAGTTCATAAACACTTAAACCCTGTTCCTCACACAATGCTATTTTATGACATCTAAACACTTTTACTATAGTGCATGACTCATTTTAACATTTAACTACATTTACAAGCTTGTTTGAATGTGATGAAATTGTGCAGTAGCTCAACTGATAGAGCAGCGGTACTCGGATCCGGACCAAAGGACAATTAAATCCGGACTGAGCTCTGAATCTTTGTGCTAGTTTTCTGACACCTGGCTAAGTGATTGTGTATGCATACGTGTATACGTGCGCGGAGCGGGAATAAATAGCATTCAGCGCTAGAGAGAAATATTTTTCTCTAGAGCGGGAATAAAGGGCGTACAGCGCTACATGCTATATTCCCTGGCATTGAACATGCTTGCTTTATTCCCACTCCACGCGTGTTGCCTCTCACCCCACTATAGACATGAGGCGTTGCATAAAGCCTAATTTACTGTACATACGAGTTGCAGGCACGGTTATTTTAACAACAGTAGCGGAGACACCACTACAGATACTGGCATCTTTCGCTAAACTCACTGCAGAAAACAAAAATTAAGCAAAGTAAAACTATCTTCATCTGTCTGATATGTGATTCAGACATTCAGCTAAGCCAGGTTTGTGTCAGGACAAGTTAACATGGCCCCTTTAGACTATAATATTTTTTCCATCTAAATTTAGCTTCATTAATCAGCATGTTATGAGCTTTTCATAATAAACAATCAGATTTTTGTTCTAATTTTGTGAAAATTAATCAGAGATGTCATCATGGCAAGGAATGCCTATTTATGCTCAAATTAATCAAATAGATATTTAATGCTTCACTGTTATGTAAATTGTTTGTTTGTTGTTAGTAGATTCTCACTTTAAGGAAAATTTAAAAAATGGTCCATTCAGACTTTTACATTTTTATACATTTTCTCTCAGGGGACACTCCTGATCCCACAGTATTATTTTATCTGTCAAAAGACCTCCTATGTCCCATACATAGGTATAGATTCTGAATGTAAAAATATTTCAACACAAAAACTGGACTGCTGTTATTCAGCTTCAAAATGTTCAAAAGAACTGTTTATCTTATCTTTTAATATTCACATCCAAGTGCCTTCGACTGATGAAGTGTTGATGAAATATTTTAATCTTTTGGTAGAAAAGATCTCTCAGACCCCACTAGCTGTCTCTGGGCCCCCAAAGCCCTCATCAGGATTTTTCTTCTTCTTCTTCTTCTTCTTCTTTTTTATTTACAAAGTACTATTGCTAAGTTATAAAAACTATTCAAAAAAGATACATAATTTCCTAGCCATATAACTACTGACACCATGTAAGCTACATATTATTATCCGGACCTTTGCTGGGAAGGAAATGTGGAGACCGGACCTCTTGGAACTTTAACTGAGTACCCCTGTGATAAGAGCGTTGCACTTGTGATGTAAAGGAGTGGGGTACGAATCCTAAAGAGCACGTGAGTCCACACTTGAGCCCAAAGTGTCATAGAAGCACCACAAAATTACGTGATTGTGTTTTTCATCTCACATTTGCTTTTTCTGACACTATCAGTTAGGTTTAGGTTTAAGGTTTAGGGTCGGGAGGTCGGTTATGTTGATTTGAAGCTCAACAGATCTTTTACCTTAAAAACCTCATCTGTTTGAGAAAACATTTAACTTGCTTTTAGTGCCACACAGTGGTCATTTCACCTTTGCAAATATGATCAGGCTGTTTCTGGCTAATAACAAGTGCACAAACTTCAGTCTTCTCATTATGAACCTTTTGGGTAACTATAAAGCTTACCATGGGCTCTATTTTTGTAAGTGCGCAACGCCGTCTTAACCAATTTTCGTGAAAGCACTAATTCTAAGTGTAATTTTCGTGCCAGCACAAAGCACAAATGGGCATAGGTGGGAGTGTTTGCTCTACTGTGGGTGTAGGCGCACAAACTGCGGGTGTATTGTATGGAAGTGAAGTTGCGCAAAGCGCAATTAGCTATTTTCCTAAGAATTTGGTTGTTGTGCTAAGACATTTCAATACCACCTCTTAACTCTCAGTGCCTGCATTTGCAGTTTGGAGATTTCACCAGCAGGTGGCGATAAATTTCATGTCCAAATTCTGAAAGGACAGAACATCAAATAATGTCCCTTCAATCGCTGTTGAAGCCGTTTGTTGAATCAAAAAATATTATATTTGTCTTACATTTTCTTGAGGTCATGGTTTATTTCTTTAATTATTAGTCACTGCAAAAGGGTTCGGTGGAAGAAGGAGAGAGTAAAATGTTTGTATTTGGCATGATTTTTTTGACCAGTTGATTATATATTTGTTTTGTTTGAAGTGTAATTTGAATTTAGAAATAATTTTGGTAAACTTTTTAATGAATTGGTTTCAATAAATGAATTAAATTTTTTCAAATCAAAATGAACCAGTAGAAGTGAAGTGTGTGCCGATACAATCACTGTTAATACTAGCCAAGATTTTTGTGTCAGTAGATGAAAATGATTAATAATACTTACATTCTCTGTAATTTAACGGAGCCTACATCTATATCCTGAACCACATTTTCCATGCCTGTAAAAGGAATGTGTCCCATTTGACAAGGATGCCCAAAATAATGTAAATCCATATTTTTATTCTTCCAATTCATTGCATACAGTCCATTTACACTACCAACTTCTTATGATGACTGTCTTTGTTTATATCGCTGGTGTTTGACAGAGAATGGACTGTATAACAGGATGGAGACGGTGCTGGAGATGAACCTCCATTGACCGGATTAGCACCTTGCGCACACAATTTCACCAAACCCACTTACGCCTAGCCTTAGCGCACGCTTGCACGAAAATACCAACACTTCATGGCCATGCCCATTGATTTTGTGCTTATGAGTTAAGGCATTGCGCTATACTTAGCACTTGCACATATAAAATAGGGCCCCATATTTTTATAAAATGAATAGTTCTCTATGGATAGTTTAAAATTTCTGGTTGGATGAACTGCATTTGAATTTATGGTAAAATGTAAAGAAACACCTGTGAGCGCACATTCTATATTAATGCATTCTATAAGTTTCTATGTTGGTTGGTAACTGTAAACACCCTAAAGTTAGACTAATAAGCAAAATTACCTGGCAGAAGAATTGTTTATTTTGACTATTAATATTAATAAATGTAACTATTTTTTTAACATTGGTATCATTATCAAGTGCTGTTGCTGCTGTTTTATAAAAGAAATTCGCCACTTGAGACCATGTATTACGGTGATTTTAACACTGTTAATGTACCACGAATTTGACCTGTATCTAAACCTTTAAAGGTTTTTGATTGTTTCTTTTCAGTGTAACATTCAAATAAGTCAGACTATCCACCATGCCTCTGTGGCAGCCTTTGTGGTAGGGGCAGTCTTCCTGCCCCCACCTATGCTCCTGAAAATGGGGGCGGAAGACGACGCGGAGGCTTTTCTTTACCTTTTTGAGCGGACGGCTGAGGTCTGGGGAAGCCCAGCTTGCTGCCCAACAGCTGCCGGCGGCTAACCTCCTAGCCTATGACAACCTGAAGAAGGCCATCCTGCAGCGGGTGGGTCGAAGTCCGGAGCAGTACCGACAGCTCTTCCGGACCTTGAAGCTGGGGAAGTCCGACCACCCGTTTGCCTTTTCCCAACGGCTCCGAGACGCGTGCCGGAAATGGCTGCTGCCGGGGAACCGCAACATCGTGGGAGTCATCGATCAAGTGGTATAGGAGCAGCTTATCCTTCATCTGCCAAAGGGAGCGGCGGAGTGGTTCCAGTGCCAGCGCCCGGCGTCATTGGAGGAAGCTGTCCAACTCGCAGAGGACCATATGGCGGCGTACCCAAGGGCAGAAGAGCCCTCTTCTTCTTCTCCCTCCCCCTGTGTGTTCCCCCCTCCCCTCTCACTCTGCTCTCTCTCCAGAGCCCGTTCCTGCCCCGCGGAGGCGAGGAGCTCTGCCACCACAGCCAGTTCCTCGAGCGAGGTGGGGGACACACCCCCCTGCCCCTACAGTGCCCCGCCGCTCTCCCCCTCAGGTGGAAGTGTCCGCCGATGCAGGTGCGGGCGCGGCACCTGGGCCGGTCTGTTGGAGTTGCAGGGATCCGGGACACTTCCGGGATCAATGCCCAGTGATGGAGCTGGGAACGGTGGTCCAGATCCCCGACACTACGCAGGCTGCCCCCGATCGGGCCGGAGCGTACTGGATACCGGTAAGTGTCAAAGGGGGTACCCACCAAGCATGGTTGGTGGACACGGTTGTAAAAAAAACACTACCTACCAACGCTTGGTTCAACACGAGGCTTTGGGCACAGCTAAAATGGTGAGGGTGAAGTGTGTGCATGGGGATATTCACAACTACCCTTTGGTGACCCTTGTTATTTAATTCTCGGGGAACACCTCATCCATCCGCTGATTTTGGGGACTAATTGGCCTGAATTTAGAAATGTATTAAAGGGAATATGCGTGGATGGGTCCTTCACTAAAGCAATGAGATGTGAGATGTGCGATGCTCTGGCAGGGGAGGCGGAGCCAGGGTTGTCTTCGTCTGCTCCACGTCAGGATGACGTGAGGTGGGGAGAGGCTGCAGCCCCTCCCATCCTCGGGGGATTTCCCAAAGGGGATTTCCCTGTGGAGCAGTCACGAGACGAAACCCTCAAGCACGTCTTTGACCAAGTGAGAGTGATCGATGGTCAACAACTCCAGCCGGGTGTCGCCCTTTCATATCCTTATTTTGCAATTATAAACGAGCGGTTGTATAGAGTGACGCAGGATGCTCAAACAAAGGAAGATACAACCCAGCTCTTAATACCGCAGAGCCGTCGGGAAATGGTGTTCCATTCTAGTCGTTCTAGTTCCTAAGAGCAACGGGTCTGTACGGTTCTGTGTGGATTATAGAAAAGTCAACACGGTGTCTAAATTTGACGCATACCCAATGCCTCGCGTTGATGAGTTGCTCGATTGGTTGGGCACTGCTCGATTTTATTCGACATTGGATTTGACAAAGAGTTATTGGCAGATTCCCTTGACACCAAATACTCATGAAAAAACAGCCTTCTCCACGCCATTTGGATTACAAAAATTTCTGATGCTTCCGTTCGGTTTGGAGCCCCGACTACGTTTCAGTGTCTCATGGACCGAGTCCTCAGACCACATTCGGCTTACGCCACTGCCTACTTAGATGACATCATCATTTACTGCAATGATTGGCAGCGGCACATGCAGCATCTGAGGGCGGTTCTGAGATCGTTGAGACGAGTGGGACTCACAGCAAACCCCAAGAAGTGCGCGATTGGGCGGGTGGAGGTACGGTATCTGGGGTTCCTCTTGGGCCACAGGCAGGTGCATCCTCAAATTGACAAGACTGTGGCGATTGTGACCTGCCTGAGGCCCAAGACCAAAAAGGGGGTGAGACAGTTCCTGGGGCTGGCTGGCTATTATAGGAGATTCATGCCTAATTATTTGGATGTCACCAGCCTGCTGACTGATCTCACTAAAAAGGGAGCTCCAGACCCGGTCCAGTGGACGGAGCAGTGTCAACAGGCATTTACGCAAGTTAAAGTCGCACTTTGCAGAGGGCCGCTTTTACATTCACCCGATTTTTCTCTCCCTTTTGTCTTGCAGACGGACGCTTCAGACACAGGGCTGGGGGCCATACTCTCACAGGTGGTGGAAGGAGAGGAGCGCCCGGTGCTGTACATTAAACACAAGCTCTCACTGAGGGAGACAAAGTTCAGCACCGAAGAGAAGGAGTGTCTCGCCATCAAGCGGGCGGTCTTCACTCTCCGATACTACCTGTTGGGGCGTGCCTTCACCCTCTGCTTGGATCACTCCCTACTCCAATTTCTCCACCGCATGAAGGATACCAACACGTGGATCACCCATTGGTATCTGGCTCTTTGGCCATTTAAGTTCAAGGTGGTCCACAGACCAGGAGCGCAGATGGCTGTTGCCGACTTCCTTTCCAGAAATGGGGGGGTAGTGGTAGACAGGCCGGATATCTCCCCAGCCTGAGTTGGGCGGTGGGGATATGTGGCAGCGGGGGCATGGTCGAGCGTCCGTCCGGAGAGAGAGAAAGCGGTAAGGGCGCTTGCACCTGAGCTAGATTATGTGTAACACCTGTCTCTAATTCCAGTGAGTATGGGGAGAGCAGCATAGAAGCAGCCACACCACCAGCAGAGAGGGTGAGGGAGTCTGGCACAAAGAAGGCTACGGTGCTCCTGAAGCTGTTACCTTTAACCTGTTATGTTTATGAAGCTGATGTGTTTAAGTGACTATGTGTTTATGAAGCTGAGGTGTTAAATGCCTACGTGCCTGTGAAGCTGATGAGTTTGTGAAGTTGTAAAGCACTGAAGTGGCCTATTAAAAGTCCTACTTGAGCCAGGAAAAACCTGCTTCCCTGTGTTCTCCTTCCCGGCTGTTGTGAAGCTGTTCTACAGCCTCATATCTTGATTAAATGTATGAGACATTTTTATTCCTACATCTTCAAGACTCTTATATAGTAATAACAGCTATTTGGGTTATGTTTGTTATTCCCTCTCAAAGTTGAACAACTTCCACACAGACTCACATCACATGTGAACAGTGCTGACAGTAGCCATATATGTAACTGAGGTCCGTTCAGTGTGCAGAATAAAGTTTAGTTTTGACTCCACGTCAACTTCATAAGAAACTCCCACATCTCATTCTGGCCCTCGTCCATTAAAGACATGGTTGTGAAAGAGTGACCTGTCTCAGCTCATTCAGTTCTCCTCACAACTTTTTCCTCCTACATTTTTTTTTGTTTGTTTTTTGTTTTTTGTTATGACTCTCAACTTTGAGCCAACTTTTCATGGGAAATGAGACTCTAACGGACTCTAACAGTGAGTGAAAGACCAAATTAGGCAGTGATCTGCATTCAGATCTGTGGAGACTATAAGTTCAATGATGAGACGCAGGAGCGATACCAAACTCATTCCCAGGGTTCTGCTGTTTGGATTTCTATGTGAATGCAACATAACACTTCAGAAAATCCAACAGATACAAAAAAACTAAGAAATAATGAGAAGAAAGTTAAACTAGATACTGTAGGTAACGCTTGTCAAGACAAAACTGTGTGTGTGTGTGTGTGTGGGTGGGTTTGGGTGGTTTACAAGCAAATTGTTTTAGGTTACAAACTGATAATTACAAGGGTATTTTGCTATAAATGTGGTTTATGAGGACATTTCTAGTGTCCCCATAATTCAAATAGCTTACAAAACATACTCAACGATGTTTTATTGAAAATGTAAAAATGCAGAACGTTTTTTGTGAGGGTTAGGTTTAGGGGTACGGTTAGGGGATAGAATCTATAGTTTGTATAGTATAAAAATCATTATGTCTGTGGAGAGTCCTCATAAGGATAGCAGCACCAACATGTGTGTGTGTGTGTGTGTGTGTTTGTCAGATTAAAGTATCACATGAAGGTTATTGTCAAGCCCACGCTGGGCTCTCCCTCTCCTTCCACACTCTGCTCTCTCTCTCTGGACCTCTGATCATGAACACCTGCACACTATCACACACCTAATCAAGAACACTACAAATACTCACCTTTCTCTATCACTCTTAGTCAAGTATCAACAAGGACTACTACTGACCGCGCTGCTACCCTGCAGAGTTTCCTTCATCGTCTTCAGTGAGAGTATTATAATCTCTACTTGTTCTTTATGTTATCTGATTGCTCCTCTGTGTTGTTCCTATTATCGTTGAGCTACAGTTTGCTTACCTCCCTTAAAGATTCCTGCTTCTGGGATCCAACCATCCATCCGTGTGTTTGTTGCCTTACAGAAGACTTGACCATGACATGGACCCAGCGGGTTCAGATCTACGAAGTGTCATGGACACCCTTGAGGCGCTAGTACTACAACTTCGCAGTTCTCTCTCCTCAACTTCATCCATGGACCAAATTCCAAACATCAACCATTCCCTTCAATGCATTTGTCTCCCACTTAAGAGAGGTTTTCGCTTATCCTGCAGGAGATTCCCAAGCTGGTGAACAGCTCAACCATCTCCGGCAGGGTAAACAGTCCATCTCTGATTATGCCATAACCTTCCACACACTCGCTGCTGCAAGTAGATGGAATGAGAGGTCTCTACTAACCGCTTACTGCCAGGGGCTTAACTCCTCTCTGCAAAAACAACTTGCTGGTGATGATACTATGGGGCTGGAGTAATTCATTCAACTTTCAGTTCATGTCACTAAATGGTTGCAGTCCTGTTACAGCGATACGGTGCCACATTCTCCAGTAAATCCTCCTTCCTCTGCTTCCTGCTCTGAGGCTACAATGGACGAACCAATGCAGCTTGGATCATTTCACCTGGGTCCTGCTGAGCGAAGAAGGTGCCTGACCAATTCCTTATGCCTGTATTGCGGGTCTGCTATCCATCTGCTTTCTGATTGTCCCGTTTGTCCACTGCGGGAGTTCAATTAATTGCATTCACATAATCCATTCACCAATGAGTACCACATTAAAGATTTCTTCTAAAGCCATTTCCCTCACGGTAGATGCATTCATCGGCTCTGGCTTGGCAGGGAAATTAATCTCCAGGAAGCTCTGCTGGAAGCTCCATCTCCGTCCAGTCACTTGTTCCTCATCACTCCCAATTCACTCAGTAGTGGGACAACCACTAGGCAAAGGTCTCATCACCCACCAAACCAAACTTGTTAAGCTGCAGGTGGGTGCCTGTCACTTCGAGAGCACCTCTTTCCTCATTATAGATGATTCTATGGCAGATATCATACTCGGCAGACCCTGGCTGGTCCGACATTCATCCGTGGTTTCCTGGATGTCAGGAGAAATCTGCTCTTGGGGAGATCAATGCCTGTCACTTCCTCTTCATCGCCAACATCCCAAACACTCCTCTTCCTCTCTCATGCCTGCCTCACTCTGTGCCACCTCAGTCTAGAGTCCCTTGGAAAAGAGCTGTGTCTCCATCCCTGCTGTATGTGAGGCATTCAGAGATATTTTCAGCCCTCAAAAGGCCACACAGCTGCCACCGCACCGAACCTGGGACTGCACCATTGATCTGCAACCCGGCACTTCTCTGCCTCGTGGCCACATCTACCCACTCTCGTTGCCTGAATAGAAGGCCATGGAGGAGTACATAGATGAGGCACTCAATCAAGGATACATACACCCCTCGATGTCACCAGCTGCATCCAGTTTCTTTTTTGTGGCAAAGAAGGATGGAGGTTTGAGACCTTGCATCAATTACCATGCTATGAACGAAATGACTGTCAAGTACTGGTATCCACTTCCCCTGGTTCCTGTGGCTTTGGAGACACTGAGAGGAGCATCGATGTTCACCAAACTAGATTTACAAAGTGCATATAATTTCATTTGGATTCACAGATGAGACGAATGGAAGACTGCTTTCGTGACACCTACAGGCCACTATGAATATCAGGTGATGCCATATGGATTGGCCAATGCCCCTTCGGTGTTTCAAGGGTTTATGAATGAGATCTTTCGTGAGTATCTTCACCGATTTGTGTTCATCGGTATCGATGACATCCTCATCTTCTCCAATTTCCTGACTGTACACATCCAACATGTTAAACTCGTCCGCCAACGACTTTGAGATCATCAACTGTTCCTTAAAGCTGAGAAGTGTGCTTTCCACCAACCGTCTGTTCAGTTTCTGGGTTACATCATCGGTTCCAAGGGCGTGCAAATGGACCCAAAGAAGATTCAGGTAGTTCATTCATGGCCACAACCCACTACCATTAAGGAACTCCAACGCTTCTTGGGCTTTTTGAATTTCTATCATCGATTCATCAGAAACTTCAGTTCCATCGTCGCTCCATTGACTTCGCTCCTCAGAAATAAACCAAAATCTTTCCCCCAGTCCTCCGAAGCCTCCAAAGCCTTCCAAACCCTGAAAAGGGCGTTCACAATGGCACCCATCCTTCAACATCCCAATCCTGAGCTCCTGTTCATAGTTGAGGTGGATGCCTCCACCACTGGGGTCAGTGCAGTACTATCACAGCAGCAAGGTACTCCCAAGCTTTTCCCAAAAGCTTTCACCCTCAGAACAAAACTATGATATCGGCAATTGTGAGCTTCTGGCCATTAAATTGGCATTGGAAGAGTGGTGACACTGGCTCGAGGTGTCTCGCTCTCTTTCAAGTCATTACGGACCATCGTAACCTAGAATACCTCTGCGATGTCAAAAGATGAACCCACGCCAGGCCCGGTGGGCCCTGTTCTGTACACATTTTTCATTCACTGTCACCAACCGTCCAGGGGCCAAAAACACCACTGCTGATGCTCTCTCCCAACTCCATTCCTCTGAACCATTCATACGCACTCCTGAAGCCATCCTACCTCAAATCATACTCAGCCCCATCCAATGGACTCTAGATGAACAGATCAACCAAGCCGTCAACTCTGATCCTGCCCCTGCTGAATGCCCTTCTGATCTCACCTTCATCCTGACTGCTCTTCACAATTCCCTCCTCGATTCTCTTCACTCGTTCCTTGGTTCAGGCCATCCAGGCATTATGCAGACCCTCTCGCTCCTTCATTATCTTTACTGGTGGCCCCGGATGTCACAGGATGTCCATCGATTCGTCTGGAATGTGCCATGGCTAACACACCATGACACCTATCAGCAGGCAAGCTCCTCCCACTACCCATTCCACATTGTCCCTGGTCGTATTTAGGAGTGGACTTTATCACCGATCTTCCACCATCCAATGGCTATTCCTGTGTTCTGGTCACTGTTGATCGGTTTTCCAAAGCCTGTCGACTGGTACCCCTGAAGGGCCTGCCCACTGCCCTTGAGACCATGGAGACATTTTTCCACCATGTATTCTGTAACTTTGGCTTAAGACATAGTGTCAGACCGTGGTCCCCAATTCATTTCTAGAGTCTGGAAAGCCTTCATGCTTCTTGGTGTGACCATCAGTCTCTCCTCCGGGTATCACCCCCAGTCTAACGGGCAGTCAGAGAGGAAGATACAGGAGATCGGTCACTTTCTGAAGACATACTGTCATCGCAACCAACATCATTGGAGCCGCTACCTTCCCTGGGCCGAGTACACACAGAACTCTCTTCACCAATCTGCTACTCGTATCACACCATTCCAGTGCGTACTCGGCTTCCAACCACCTCTCTTCCCTTGGTCAGGTGAACCTTCAGACAACCCAGTGGTACTCCATTGTTTCAGGGAGAGCGAGAGAGTCTAGGGCAGTGCTCACGTCCATCTTCAATGAGTCGTCCGCCGACAGAAGAGCCAGGCTGGTGCTCGGTGCTCAACAACACCCCAGTACCAACCTGGGCAGAAGGTCTGGCTCTCCACCTGAGATACTCGACTCTGGCTGCCGTATCGCAAGTTAAGTCTCTGCTACATTGGTCCCTTCACCATATTAGAACAAATAAATGCAGTCACATATCGCCTTCAATTACCCCTTCACTACCGTATTGCACCCTCATTTCATGAACATCTTTAAAACCTTACCATCCTTCTCCATCTCCTTCTTCCTCAGAGTCCAGTGAGGGTTGTGATCCCCCTCCACCGCTGCTTCTGGAGGACGGTCCTGTGTACTCTGTACAGGACATCCTGGACTCCCGGCGCCAGAGGGGTTGTCTTGAGTACCTTGTTGACTGGGAGGGGTACGGCCCAGAAGAGCATTCGTGGGTTGCTCGAGACGACATCCTGGACCCAGCCCTGCTTACCAAGTTCCACGCAGAACATCCCGATCATCCAGTGCCACGTGGACGAGGTCGACCATGGCGTTGGGGGCTCCAGGCCTCTGGAGCAGCCCATGGAGGGGGGGGGGGGTACTCTCACACCCATGCTGGGCTGTCCCTCTCCTTCCACACTCCGCTCTCTCTCTCCAGACTTCTGATCACGAACACCTGCACACTATCATACATCTAATCAAGGACACTACAAATACTCACCTTTCACTATCTTTCTTCATCAAGTCCCAAAAAGGACTACTACTGACCATGCTTCTACCCTGCAGTATTTCCTTTGTCATCTTCAATGAGAGTATTATATTCTCTACTTGTTCATAGTGTTATCTGATTGCTCAAACCCACTGTGTTCCTGTTATTGTTGATCTACAGTTTGCTTACCTGCATTAAATATTCACACTTCTGGGTTCCAACCATCCATCCGTGTTTTTGTTGCCTGACAGTTATTTAATATATTCACATTAAGATAGCATAAATCTCTCTCTTAAATGAAGAATGGTATAATCTTGTAAAATTAATAATGCATTTTCATACTTCTGCAAATTTCGCAGAGGATTAAATATTCTGTTTTGTCAACCTCTAAATCCATTTAAACTGTAGTGGGAAAATAATTTTTTTTCTGCATAAGCTGTATGGCAGTATTACCATTCAAATTAGATATTTAACTTTCTTTAATGCACAGATTCCTTGGAATTTTAAAAAATAAATTTAATCTAGATTTTATAATCTGTACTGATGTTAATATTCTAGATTTCACTGTGCATCAGAAAATCAAATCCAAATCAAATCACTTTATTGTCACACAGCCATATACACAAGTGCAATGGTGTGTGAAATTCTTGAGTGCAGTTCCGATCAACATAGCAGTCGTGACAGTGATGAGACATATACCAATTTACAATAACATCAAATTAACACAGCACAATTTAAACATCTGATATACACTTTTTTTTATTTTTTTATAATTACACTCAACAATATACAAATAATAACATACACTGTACAGTATACAATACACACTATATAGATACACATTATTCAATAAAAATATATTAAAAAGTATATATAGTATATATAGAATGTACAGTATTGTACTGTATTGACATTCAGGCTGTCGGTTGATAGTCAGTTGTTAAGAGAGAATATAATATAATAATAATATAATTTATGACAGTCCGGTGTGAGATATAAGAGTAAGGGTAATAAAGTGCAGTGCTGATGTATTTTGATCATGGGAGATCAGAAGTCTGATTGCTTGGGGGAAGAAGCTGTCATGGAGTCGGCTGGTGCGGGTCCTGATGCTGCGATACCGCCTACCTGATGATAGCAGTGAGAACAGCCCATGGCTCGGGTGGCTGGAGTCTCTGATGATCCTCCGAGCTTTTTTCACACACTGCCTTGTATATATTTCCTGGAGGGAGGGAAGCTCACCTCCGATGATGTGTCTGGCAGTTCGCACCACCCTTTGCAGTGCTTTGCGGTTGTGGGCAGTGCTATTGCCGTACCAGGTGGAGATGCAGCCAGTCAGGATGCTCTCTACAGTACAGGTGTAGAACCGTGTGAGGATGTGGCGGTTCATTCCAAACTTCCTCAGCCGTCTCAGGAAGAAGAGGCGCTGATGAGCCTTCTTCACAATGACTTCAGTGTGGATGGACCATGTGAGTTCCTCAGTGATGTGGACACCCAGGAACTTGAAGCTGCTGACTCTCTCCACTGGTGCTCCATTGATGGTGATGGGACTGTGTTCTCTGACTTTTCTTCTGATGTCCACCACAAGCTCCTTTGTCTTACTGACGTTGAGGGAGAGGTTGTGCTCCTGACACCAGTGTGTGAGAATGTGCACCTCCTCTTTGTAGGCTGTTTCATCATTGTCAGTGATCAGACCTACCACCGTCGTGTCATCAGCAAACTTAATGATGGCATTGGAGCTGTGTGTTGCCACACAGTCACGTGTGAACAAGGAATACAGTAGTGGGCTGAGAACACAGCCCTGTGGGGCTCCAGTGTTGAGGGCCAGTGATGAGGAGATGTTGCTGCCTATTCTAACCATCTGGCGTCTGCTTGACAGGAAGTCCAGGATCCAGCTGCACAGCGAGCTGTTTAAGCCCAGAGCCTGGAGTTTCACATCAAGCTTGGAGGGCACTATGGTGTTGAATGCTGAGCTGTAGTCTACAAACAACATTCTCACATAAGTGTTCTTTTTTCCAGGTGGGAGAGAGCAGTGTGTATTGTAGATGCAATGGCATCATCAGTGGAGCGGTTGTTGCGGTAAGCAAACTGCAACGGGTCGATAGAGAGGCAGCACAGAGCAGATGTAATCTCTGATTAGTCTCTCAAAGCATTTGCTGATGATGGGGGTCAGAGCAACAGGACACCAGTCATTTAAGCAAGTTATTTTAATTGCTTTGGAACAGGCACAATGGTGGATGTTTTAAAGTATGTGGGGACTACAGACAAAGAGAGGGAAAGGTTGAAAATGTCCATAAAAACACCAGCCAGTTGGTTCGCGCACGCTCTGATGACGCGGCCCGGAATGCCGTCTGGGCCTGCGGCTTTGCGGATATTCACCCGTCGGAAGGATCGGGTTACATCCGCTACAGAGACGGAGAGTGAACTAACCTCTGTAGCTTCAGCCGCGAGAGCTCTCTTCGGTGTTATTTTCCTCAAAACGAGCATAAAAAATATTTAGCTCATCCGGGAGAGAGGCAGCGGTGTTCATGGCGGAGTTTTTATTCCCTTTATAGTCCGTGATGATGTTAATTCCCTGCCACATGCTTCTAGAGTTGGTAGTGTTAAACTGTCCTTCAATCTTGCTCCAGTACTGGCATTTTGTGGTTCTGATAGTTTTTCAGAGGGCATAACTGGCTTGTTTATGCTCCTCCACGTTCCCGGAATTAAAAGCGGAGGTCCGCACATTAAGTGCCGCGCGAACATCGTTATTTATCCATGGTTTCTGATTCGGATAGATCCGTATTGTTCTGGTCGGAACGACGTCCTCCATGCACTTTTTGATGAAACACATTACGCTATCAGCGTAAAGCTCGATGTCGTCATCAGAGGCGGACCGGAACATCTCCCAGTCCGTGTGATCAAAACAGTCTTGTAGCATGGAATCTGATTGGTCCGACCAACACTGGATCGGTCTGAGGGTGGGTGCTTCCTGTTTCAGTTTCTGCCTGTAAGCGGGCAGAAGCAGAATGGAAGAGTGGTCCGATTTGCCAAATGGTGGGTGGGGGAGGGATTTGTAGCCATCCCGGAAGGGAGAGTAGCAATGGTCCAAAACCCGGTCCCCTCGTGTGTTGAAACTAATGTGCTGGTGGTATTTTGGTGCGACTGATTTTAAACTGGCTTTATTAAAGTCCCCGGTCACAATGAACGCGACCTCAGGGTGCGCGGTTTCCTGCTCACTTATACTCCCATACAGTTCCTTGAGTGCCCGGTCTGTGTCGGCTTGTGGGGGAATGTACCAGAATGTTTATTTGTGTGTGTGTAGCCAGAATGGTCGACACAGAAGCATGAGAAATTCCAGATCAGGAGAGCAGAAAGACTTGATAGAATGTACATTCCTCTGATCACAGCAGGATTTGTTGATAATAAAACATACACCACCTCCTCTGCTTTTACCTGAGAGGTCTTTCGCTCTGTCCGCTCGGTGCACGGAGAACCCCGCGGGTTCAATGGCTGAGTCTGGAATCTCCGCAGACATCCAAGTTTCCGTAAGGCAGATAATGCAGCAGTCCCTTGTATCTCGTTGGAAAGAGATCCACGCTTTCAGCTCGCAGAGCTTGTTATCCAGAGACTGAACATTTGCCAGTAGAATAGTGGGTAGTGGGGGTCAATTTGCGTGGCGTCTTACTCTGATGAGAACGCCGGCTCTGTTTCCCCTTTTCTTTTTGCGTTTCCACGGCCGTGCTGCCCAGACAAAGGGCTCCGCTTGCGTGTTTGTAAACAGCGGGTCGGCATTGAGAAATTTGAAGTCCGGTTTACGGTGTGAAATTGCTGAACCAATGTCCAAAAGTGTTTGTCTGTCGTAGACAATAAGGCAGACAACATCCAAGACAAAAAACATAAGAATTGTGAACAAAACAAACAAAACACTACTATGTTGTGTCGGAGCTCGCAACGCAGCAGCCATACTCGGCGCCATCGTGAGTCCAAAATATCATATGGCTCATTTCATACAGAGTATAAACAAGCTCTCAAATTTGTATCTCTCTTGGAATTATTTAATAACTGAGAATTTTTTATTTTCTATATTCGTCTCGAGCACAGTGAGTTAAATAAAAATTTAATTATTGTTCCTAAATATGAAAGCATTTGAAAAGGTTTTAAAGGAACAATTCACCTAAAAAAGATAATTCTGTTACCATAAATACGCCTGACTAGAAGTGATATTTTATAGTAAAAAAAGTGCTTAAATATCTTTCTTTTTCGCACACAAAGTGATCAATACGCTTTACAAGACATTAATGTCACCACTGGAGATAGGATGGATTACTCTTATACAGACTATCTGTGCTTTTTGGACCTACAAATATCTAATCACCATCCTCTCCCATTCTAAGGAACTGCTGAGCCTGGATCTTTTTCTACAAATCTTCAAATGTGTTTTGCAGAAGAAAGTCATACACATTTCAGATGGCATGAGGGTTAGTAAGTTTTCAGAGAATTTTCATTTTTGGGTGAACTATCCCTTTAAGGGTTGAACTTGCTGGTTAAGGGTTGAATTTACTGGTTAAGGGTTGAGTTTGCTGGTTTAGGGATGAGGTTTCTGGTTAAAGGTTGAGTTTGCTGGTTTAGAGTTAAGTTTGCTGGTTTAGGTTTGAGGTTACTGGTTACTGGTTAAGGATTGAACTTACTGGTTAAGGGTTGAATTTACTGGTTAAGTGTTGAGTTTGCTGGTTAAGGGTTGAGGTTACTGGTTAAGGGTTGAGTTTGCTGGTTTAGGGTTAAGTTTAGGGTTGAGGTCACTGGTTAAGGGTTGAGTTACTGGTTAAAAGTTGTGTTTACTGATTAAGGGTTGAGTTTACTGGATAAGGGTTTAGGGTACTGGTTAAGGTTAGTTCACTGGAAAAGGGTTGAGTTTACTTGTTAAGAGTTGCATTTACCGGTTAAGAGTTGAGGTTTTTTTTTTTTAGGGAGGAGATTACTGGTTAGTGGTTAAGGCTTGAATTTTCAGGTTTAGGGCTGAGGTCACTGGTTAAGGGTTGAGGCTACTGGTTAATGGTTGAGTTTACTGGTTAAGGGTTTAAGTTACTAGTTAAAGGCTGAGTTTACTGGTTAAGGGTTTAGGTTACTGGTTAAGGGCTGGGTTTACTGGTTAAGAGTTGTGTTTGCTGATTAAGGGTTGAAGTTACTGTTTAAGGGTTGAGTTTACTGTTAAGAGATGCGTTTACTGGTTACTGTTTAAGGGTTGAGGTTACTGGTTAAGGGTGTTTAGCATGTCCTATGTTTCCTGCATCTGCAGTGTATCTGTCACACCACAGGACTCCTGCACATTACAGATGCTACAACAAAGGTGCTGTTTACCAGCATGTGTCCTCTTGCACAGTTCTGCTCTGCCTGACCCCTCAGACAACAACACCAGATATGTTTGTGCATGTATGTGGGTGTGTGTATGTGTGTGTGTGTGTGTGTGTGTGTGAGAGAGAGAGAGAGAGAGAGAGAGAGAGAGAGAGAGCTAGGCACGTGTCAGAGCCCAACAAGCTGTGCTGGGCGAGGGCTCACACCTGCTGGGTGAGAGACTTACTCATCCTAGGTGAAGCACCTACTACACACACACACACAAATAAACTTGAGTCAGGTGCCTTTAAAATGTCTTTGAAGACTTGTGAAATGCTGCTGCTCATGAATAAACATGTAAACAGCCGTTGTTGTGTTAGAAAAGTGTCTTTCATGGCAATGAGCATGAACAAGTCTTCAGATGATATGAACTTCAGAAGCACTGTGGTACGTTCAAGGTGAACATAACCTGCTCTTTTATAATATTTATATTCTCATCAGGTACTATTAATCACTGATTCATTTCATCTATTTATTTTTAGAAAATGTTGTTTCTCACTGTACAGTACATTATGTGCAGATGTAACTATTATATAAACATGCAGAATGTAGTGTATTTTATTGATTGTAAAGATAATGTTGTTCTGTAAAATACATAATAGAAACAGACACTGGAATAGGTTGTTATTGAGCACAAATCAACTTTTTTTCTAATTTTTGAATATCAGTTTATTTTAGTGTGAAGCCCTCTGTGGCATTGACACATTGAATATATTTCTGGCTGTGTGTTTGTTGTGTATTTGTAGTCGGTCTGTGTGCGTGCGTGTTTGTCGCTACGACTTGGCTACCTCTCTGCGTTGTGTTGTGTGGTGTGATGTTGAATAAAGACTGGAGTCAATCTGCTGGTTCAGTGGTTTTCTTTTATCCAAGAGGCATAATCTGCATAAGTTGGAAAATGCAGCTATTAATCGTTGTATATAATCAGTGTTGTATAATCAGCCTGCTCCTCGCTCTGCTCAGACATCCTGCGGACTGAAGCAAGAGCGCGCAATGCACCAATGGCGTCACAACTGCGATGCGCATTGAACTCATAAAGAAATAATAATACATATTTTTCCTTTTCTCACATATATACACACATTAATTTCCTGCGGAATAACATGAGGATTTTGTGTGAATTTAAAATGAAACACAAGTTATAATCAATATCTGTTACATTCACCCCACTCTAAATTCACCAAAATCCCAGACTTGACCAATTTCACTTATACACTTGACTGGGCTTTCCAAAATGTCTCTTCACCTATTTCAGCTTGAAAATGCTACCTTCTTAAAAGGTTGAGAGGAATTCAAGGGTGATCAGGGGTTAAAAAACTCCCAGAATAAAATGATGCCTTTTACACCATACCAGGTTTCAAACCACAAATCTTTGAGTCAATTATATCACATCAAATGAATTGCTTTACAGTCACAGGGATAATGCTCATGTGTATCAGAGGATATGAACTTGGATATTAAAACAACTCTAAAACAAGGTGAGGAATGACTGGGACTTTCTACCCAATGTGTTTGTAATTGATTTAATCTTCAACTATCTTTGTGCCATAGATTCAATAAGACAATTGACCTTCTTGACCACTCTACCAGCACGTGTGACTCTTTCTTGAGTACTTCTCTACACCCAGAATGTCTCGGTCTCCAGTCTCTTGACTAGGCTGTTCTGAATTAGGCATGTCTCTTGTCTCCACTATGGGAGTGGCTCTGTTACTATCAAGACTAAAACAGTCCGTCTGAACATTACAAGGCTCTGTAATATGACTGTCATCCTCACAAGACTTCTCAGAGCAATCATCATCTTGACTCTGCTGTTCTCTGTCAGTATGGAACTGCACAGATTCAACCTCACTTTGTGAGCTTTGGCCCAGGGAATGTTCTATTTCATCTAACACCCAGAGGCTTGTTCGTCTCTCTGAACTTTCACTCTCTAAGCAATCTGCAAGATCCTGAGGCTGCAGATGAGCAACGGACTCCCCTTCATCATCACAGTCATTGAGTTATGGATTACTGGTTCCTCCAAGTTCCATCTGAACAGGTAAGAAACTGATGTTCAACAAGAGATTACGATGTACAACACTCTTGGTTCCTTTTTCATCCTGCACTACATAGGTATGCGTCTGGGGGTTCCGGTTGATGACTACATAGATGGTTGACTCCCACTTGTCTGCAAGTTTTCTCCTCCCTCTCTCTCCCTTATTAGCAATCAGCACATGATCTCCAATGCTTAGGTGAGTGCCCTTTACTCTTTTGTTATATCCCTGAGCTTGTTTTTTCTGCTCTTTGACAGCATGCTGCTGGGCGATAGTTGCTGCTTCATGAAGATGAGAGAGTAGTGTCTTGGCGTGACTACCATAATCAACCACCACAAGATCTCGGAGTACCTACTTGAACATCACGTTTACAGGGAGTCTTGGCACACGGCCAAACATGAGGTAGAAAGACGAGAAACCTGTTGTTTCATGCACAGTGGCGTTATATGTAAATCTTAGGGTCTGAATTTGTTGCAGCCACTAGTGTTTAGCTTTGAGGGGCAAAGAACACAACATAGCTCTTAGAGTCCTATTAAATCGTTCAGTTCCTCCATTGCCCATTGGATGATATGCTGTGGTATGCGACTTAGCAACTCCTGACAATTTAAGTAGCTCGGTGATCAAACCACTTACGAAATTAGCGCCCTGATCGGTGTGTATACATTCAGGAAAGCCATAGATGCAGAAAACATGATCCCACAGCTTCCTGGCCACTTGCTTAGCCGTCTGATTTGTACATGGAAATGCGTAAGCTAATTTTGTAAAGTGGTCCGTGACCACTAACATGTCAACAGAGTTCTGCCTAGAGTCTTCTGCACTCCAGAAATCCAGACATACCAATTCCATGGGTGCTGAAGTTCTGTTAATCTCCAATGGGGCTCTAGTGGATGGATCAGGCAATTTAGCGAGAATGCATCTTTGACAACATTTAACATACGACTTGATGTCTTGCTCCATCTTAGGCCAATAGAACCGCTGCCTCGCTAAATGAAGCGTTCTTGCTTGCCCTTGATGTCCAGCGAGGTCATGAATGCCACTCAATGCTTTGGCTCTCAGACTCTTAGGGAGCACAAATTGATATCTCTTGTGCTTACTCAACGGGTCCTTGATTACTCGATAGAGTATGCCATCCAGAAAGGTAAGTCTCTCCCATTGTTTACTGAAAGGAAATGCACTTGTGTTGAAGTTTGCTTTCTCATGCCTGGAAGGTCTTCTCCTGCGAGTCACAAAGGGAACAACCACAAATATGTCAGGATCCTGTTCCTGCCTTTGTTGAAGTTCCTGTAGGGAAAGTTCAGGTAATGTGTCCAGTCTTGGTGGTGCAACCTGCTGAACAGATTGGATCAACTGCACTGCTCAAGACTCTGCTGCCAACTTCCAGTTGTCATGAGCTTCACAAATGGCATGAACGTCGCCAACACTGCAAGTACCTGAGAAAGCCACTGGAAAGATCCCTCCTAGGTTAGTCTCCGACCCCTGCCGCTGACATTGAACGTTCAGTCGGAAAATGTCCTGGATTCCTTCCTCACTAACTCCCTCAGCTTCAGACAGCAAACTCTCATACCTTTCATTGAGCAGCCTATGGCCAATTGTCTTTGAAAAGGGGTCTCGACTAAGAGCATCAGCCACAATGTGCTTGTTGCCCGCTATGTGACGTATCTCAAAGGTATAAGGGGCTAACTTCGCGACCCAGCATTGTTCGCAGGCATCAAGCTTCAGTTTAGTCATTATATACGTCAGAGGATTGTTATCCGTCCAGACAGAGAATGTGTGTCCTTTAAGCCAATGACAAAACTTGTCGCAGACACTCCAATTTAGGGCCAAGAATTCTAGATGGTGGGCTGGATATTGCCTCTGTGAAGCACTAAGTGTTTTACTCGCAAAAGCGATGGGCCTTGCTTTGTCCTCGCCTGGGGTATTTGAGACAAAACTGCCCCTAAACTATCTAGGGAAGCATCTATGGACAAGCTCAGGGGTCTTGAAAAATCAGGATGCGCCAGGACTGCGCAATTCAACAGCTTCTCCTTCAGAGCACTGAAACTTGCGTCACACTCCGCTGTCCAGTCGGAGGCCTTTAGTTTTCTAAAAGTACCAGACTGTCTTGTGACATTTCCTCTACCCTTCCTCTTCTGACCAGCAGTGAGGGCAAACAATGGTCTGGCAATGGTGGAACAATTTGATATGAAATGTTGATAATAAAAGACCATCCCCAGAAAAGATTTAACTCTTTTTACTGAAGGAGTAACTCCGTCATCCTCCATAAGATCACCCTTGGTCATGCGGGAAATCACGTCCACCTTTTCTGGGTCCACAGCAACTCCGCCCCCTTCGATGATGTATCCCAAAAATCTCACAGAAGTTCGCAGAAGGTGACACTTTTTTGGGATTAGCTTCAAATTATGCTGGCAGAGTCTCTGGAATACCACTTCTAGCCTACTCAAGGCTTCCTTCTCAATGGCTGCAAACATTAGCAGGTCATCCAAGTAGCACAATAGCTGGGTGAATTCATGTCACCAAATATACTCAGCATCATTTGCATAAATGAAGCCGGACTATTGCACAGACCTTGTGGCATACAATTGTATTCATGCAATCTGAGTGGTGTGGTGAATGCTGTGTATTTTTTATCCTCCTCATGCATGGGAATGTTGAAGCCAGAGGTCAAGTCCATAATGCTAAAATAGGCATTTCTGCCCAGAGCAGCCAGACAATCTGACTGATGCGGGAGTGGGTGCACGTCTTTTAGAGTCCTAACATTGAGCCACCTAAAGTCGGTGCAAATTCTCAAACTGCCAAACTCCATACCATTACCACTGGTGATGCAAATTCGCTGATAGATTTCCTTATTATACCCTGATCCTCTATTTCTGTCAAGACCTGCCTCAGTTTTTGGTAATGAGCTGGTGGAACTCTCCGGTAAGGAAGGCGGAATGGTTGTTCATCCATCAGGTGGATGCTGTGAGAGAAGCCTTTTGCCTCACCACAATCCAAAGAATGTTTTGAGAAGACGTCATTATAGCTAACTAAAAGCTGAACTAACTCCCATTTGGTAGAGTGACTGACTTGGCATGACTTGAGGTCTATATCTTTCAGGCCAACTTCTGCAAGTTTCTTCCCAAAATCCTCACAGCTTTCTTCGGGATAACCCACTACTTGGTCACTAGCCTCAACCTGACTGGAGTTCTGGAAAACCGCAAAATCTTCAGCAGCCACACAGGGCGATACATCAGCCAACTTGCAGTTCCACTTCAAAGTCACAGGCCGATCAAAGAGATTCACTATCTTAATGGGAACATATCTGTCACCCCACATGGGTGTAATCACCCAACCAACCAGAATGTTTTGCGGCATGGATTTTGAAGATGTGGGTTCAACAATCACTGTGCTGCCGGGGGACATAGGGGTGTTTTTTGGCAGTCTGCTCCACACAAGGTGCTCATGTCTAGCCAAAAGTGTTACAGCTTGTGTCAACTTCACAGTCCCGATCTTACTAGGAGTATCGACACCTTGCCATCTTGTCAACCCTACCATCATATCAAGGAATTCAGAAGCATCAGGAGACAATGACATGTCACAACTCTGAGCGGTCATCCTCCAATAATCATCACTGCTCTTCATTTCATGCATGAGGTACTTTATGATGTTAGATCCGAGAATGAGGTAATCTTTCTGCTCTGGGACCACAAGGGGAACGATACACTGTACACCGTACACTTCTATCTCCACTTCATACACACATTTAGGGTGAGTTTGATGACCCCCGCAGCCGATCAGGATGACTTGCTCATTCAACTGCTTGTCTTTATTGATTACATTTTCTTCAAGCATCCTAGATGCCATTGCTTCATTTACTGTACAAGCCATGGAGCCGGAGTCTAACATTCCCTTGACTCGGAATGTCTTATTCACAATCACTAGAGCATAGAATAATTCACTAAATAGTTCAATTCTTTGTGAATTCTGCAGAACTACTTGAACACATTCTGATTGGGCTGCAGATGTGTGCTTATACCATTGCTCCCAGTCATCATCATCTTTTTGGTCGAGGGTTTGATTTTGACCACCCACACATCCCCTCTCCATATACCCTCTGGGGTCGACGGACACGCCGGCGCATCCTGCTGGATTTTTTTCCGCATAACAGCGGAAACAGCTTAAAATACTCTGTCATTTTTGGGCATACAGATAAGTGTAAGACATCATTAGAAACTATAAAGGGTCTACTTCAATTTGTATACACTCACAATAACAACAAAACCTTGTGCTTTTGTAAAATAAAGAAAATAAATGGGGTGCGCTTTCAGCCGTCTCTGTCTCCGCGAGCATCTTTCTGAAACACGTCACAAAAATGAAGTGAAACTCCGCGAATACTTATCACACAAACATGAAACATATGTCTAAAGAAAGCTTAAAAATTTCAAATTTAAAACAAATATTCTCCTACAATGTAATCTGTATGAAACAAAGTGATGTACAGTTTCTCCTGGCTCAAGTCATTATCGCTAATGTGATCCCACCCACCAACAGAGTGCGCTATTCATACAGTAATGTGCTGAGGCGGTCTATGCAAATATGCAAATGGTAAATGCCCCCCCAACAATGCCTTAAAAAACATCAAGTTTCATCATCAGATTCATTCACTTTCCTGCGCATTTGGAAGATGGCACGCTACACAGGTGAGGAAGCTCTACAGATGTTCCTGGATAGTGACAAAGAGTTCACATTTTCCTCAGAAGAAGAGCGGGACTCCGATGAACGTTTACATTTTGAAGAGCAATTTGATCCAGCCGAGGATACAATTCCGGATGAGTAAGTAATTTAGTTTTACATACATTAGTTGACATGCTATTTTATATAAACATGTACATATTTTACTAGTTGGACTATTTCCAGACTTGCCAGCCAGGACTCAGAGTATTGAAATTTGAAATATGTCCTAATAGGCAAGTTTTAGTTACATTTAAATGTTGTTTCGGCTAAAGCAGGTATTTAAATTGTATGCTGTATGATATAAATATGATATGTAATATGATATAAAAATAATATGAATGTTTAGATTATATTTTAACTAGTGTTTATGCTGTCTCATTATCATCAACGAAGCTTGTGTTTGCAAATATCTGTTTGGGTGTAAATGTGTAAAATGTGCTGTAAATATGCCCATATTATAAAATCAGCATATTAGAATGATTTCTAAAGGATCATGTGACACTGAAGGCTGCAGTAATGATGCTGAAAATTCAGCTTTGATCACAGGAATAAATTGCATTTTACAATATATTCAAATGGAAAACAGTTATTTTAAACTGTAAAAATATTTCACAATATCACTGTTTTTGCTGTATTTTGGATCAAACAAATGCAGCCTTGGTGAGCAGAAGAGACTTCTTTTAAAAACATTAAAAAAATCTTACAGATCTATAAACTTTTAAACAGTAGTGTAGGTCTAAAGTTTGTAAGTAATAGTCTTTATGTAAAGAAAATGTATAGTCAGATAATACATTCAATCATTAAGTCTCCTCACATTTATTCTTTCTCAGGGGAGGGGTCTTTGTCTCCTCAGGTGTGAATCACATCAATATTCATGATCATCCACACCTCCTCGCATATGGCCTTTCTAACACTAAAAGTGTCTTACAAAAGTTAAAAGACTATATTGTTTTGTATGAATGAATGATCAGGATGGTTTTCACATCATTTTGTAGCAAACACTCTAGGCTACAAGATCCAGTTCTCAAAAGTCTTGTGAACAAATGTTTAGTATGTGTTATATGGCCTTATTTCAGTGACTTACAATTTTAGTTTTTTTAAAAACCACGCATAAATGTTATTTTCTCAAAAATACAAACATGTACATACATGTTGTTCACATATTATTGTAGCCCAGTTTGTGCTGAATACAGTGTTATCAGACTTTAGCCATTAATATGTTTTTAAGCAACTAAAAAAGCACAAATGTCAAGGCATGTCAAAACTTCTCCAGGGCCCAAAACACCCTCAGACCCCAGATGGGTAACGGTGGTTGCCTCCGGCTTGAATGCATACCAGGACAACTGGCTCCAGATCCTGCCTTACGACACTCTCTCTTCCAATGTCCTGCCTTAAAGCAAGACAAACACAATCCATCTCGCCTGCAATGCATGGTAGTAGAGTGGTCAGTCGCTTTGCAAACTCTACATTGCTTTCGGAAAGACTGGAATCCAATTGACATGTACGGTGTCTGTACTGCTGCTTGATGGTTTTGCTTTAACACACGATCAAGTTGAGCAATTAGATTCTGCAGGCTGGTATTATCAGACAATGCGCCAACATTGCTCACAACTTCCATTTGATTTTGTGGTCTCACTGAAGACCCCACCAAAGTTGATTCATCAATTGCAGCACCTTGCACGTTCGCAGAAGCATATCTATCTACACCTGAATGTTTCGACCTGGCTCGTTGTTGCTGAATCTTCAGTTGTGTCTGATGATCATCGAGGTGTTCCTGAATTTCACTAGCTTTCCACTTGTCAGCAGTTTTGAACTTCAACACTGCAGAAAGAGCTGGGTCTGGGCAGTGCTTAACGAACATCATCATTACCTCTTTATTTGGATCTTCGAGGTTGCGTCCCTGCCTCTTCAAACACTCCTCTGCCACGTCAACAGCTTTATTCAAGCAAATCCAGTAATCCATCACGTTCTCTCCCACTGTAGGTAGGGTATTGTAGAAGTCAGCGAGGGGTTACTGCATATGTGATTTTGATTATGTCTCTTGCTCTCCCTCCAAGTCTTGACATGATTTCCTGAGCCTACTCTCCTGTGGGCACACATCTCTTTCTTAAATAGATGTCAATTTGCTCTTCCCGCTCATGGATAGAAAGTTTATCTGTGCTATCTACACGAAAGCTTGGTGGCTCTTTCACATCAGATTGCATCACCAATTTTACACCAGTCATGGTCAGTGAATGAGAGTCAGCTGAAGGTGGTTCTAAACCTACATTTTGGCTGTTAGTCACTCTTTCCCCATTTTCACTTCCCTTCTTTAGCTGTGCTGAAATGGACTGTCCTATTTCATGAGCTAACTGTGTAATGAGGTTGCTTAAGTCAGCGGAAGTTGTGTCTGACCTGGGAATCTGACTATCAGCTCTTATACGTGTGGAGCAAAACACTGGAGAGTCAGCAATACCTGTAGCTCCAGGAGTGTGAGCAATATCTCTAAAGAACTGTCCTCTTCCCCCACCAATGTATACTTCATCCTGCGCATCTTCCACAACATAAGTATATGACATTGTTACAAAAAGTGTTACAATATGACAATGGAAATTATTTTTTTTGTACCCGGAGCAAGAAATTCAGTCTTTGTAGATCTCCCCAAGATGAGATTATGCATTTTTTTTTCTTTTTTTTTCTGGTGTTTTGTAATACTCAGTCTTTGTACCTCTCTCTCCAGCAGATTAGACAGGAAAAGGAGAGTTCGACCCAGTCCATGGAGCAAAATATACAGTACTCAGCAACAGCCGGTGGTCAATCTGACATCGATCCTTCTGGGAATCCGGGTCACGGCACCAGTGTAGCCGGTCTGTGCACGTGCGTGTTTGTCGCTACGACTCGGCTACCCCTCTGCGTTGTGTTGTGTGGTGTGATGTTGAATAAAGACTGGAGTCAATCTGCTGGTTCAGTGGTTTTCTTTTATCCAAGAGGCATAATCTGCATAAGTTGGAAAATGCAGCTATTAATCGTTGTGTATAATCAGTGTTGTATAATCAGCCTGCTCCTCGCTCTGCTCAGACATCCCGCGGACTGAAGCAAGAGCGCGCAACGCGCCAATGACGTCACAACTGTGACGCGCATTGAACTCTCGTTGATAATACATATTTTTCCTTTTCTCACATATATACACACATTCATTTCCAGCAGAATAACATGAAGATTTTGTGTGAATTTAAAATAAAACACAACTTATAATCAATACCTGTTACATATTGATAGAAGGACCACTCCCTGAAAGGTCACCAATTTTCCTCATGTCAGAGGAACAAATAAACAGACGGGGTTTGTGGAGGTGTGACTTCATCCTGCATCTCTTGTGTTTCTGGTTGGTCGCAGCCGTGGCACTGCTGATAGTTTTGGGTCAAGTGTGACTGGCGATGGGTTACTCTAAATAAATACACAGGGACTAGTCAGTAAGGAGCGGGTGCTCTGTGCCCGTGATTAATCAGCGCGCAGATGCGGGGTGGCTGTTTGTGTACATTCCTAGATCCTGCACCGGGACAGAATGAGGCCAGCATGGTCGAGGAAGATGATGGCAGTCTGTGACTGTCTGTATGGACCGGACACATGACAGACCACCACAAAGCACACAGAGCCACACCGCCGATGGTCAGACATGAGCAGTCATGTATGTCATGTACAGATGTACTGTTTTTTTTTTTTTTTCTTTTTTCTATTTTTGGCCATAGGACAAAGGAGTTGCTGTTAATCATGCAAGACATTTTTTTTTTCTGTTCATGTCATTCATCAAAATGACATTGTTGACATATAACCATGTTCTGATAACATGTGTTTCTTAAATGCCATCATCCTTGCTTGATGAGGCATATAGTATAGGAAAATAGTCAAAATCCTAAGATTAAAGGGTTGCAAAAAAAAAAAAAAAAAGAAAATGTTTCATTCATTTACCCATAATTCTCCAAACCTGTTTGACTTTGTCTTCTGTGGAACACAAAAGCAGATCTCTGGCATTTGTATACATGTGAAAATGTGAGTTGTCGTGGAGGGGAATATTATCAGTGAATGATTTTTTAAATTTGGGTCTGTTCCTCACTCAAAGCTATCATATGACTTCAAAATATTTATGGAATATAGTGCACAAGTCATATGGCCTACCTATATGATTCTATTATAATGCTTTTTAGTCATTTTTGGAGCTCAGTAGCATCCATCCCCATTCAATTTCACTGAACAATTAAAAAAGCGTTAACATGCTTCATGTGGTAACATTTAAATGAACTGGTACGGTTCAAGTCAAAAATATTATTTAACGTTACTGAATCAACCTGAAAACAATAGGCTACACCAACAAAACAAATTTTTAAGGTTTAAGTCAGGTAAAAATCGCACCTTAAGAATGTCCTCTGGACTATTGCAGGTTACCACTTTTAAAAGAATATGGGAAAGATCACCATGAACATTTTACTTTTTTGTACATTTTCTTTTGTGTTCCACAGTGGAAAAAATGTCAGGTTTGGAACAAAATGAGGGTGTGTAAATGATAACAGAATGTTCATTTTTGGCTGATCTAACCCTTTATTTCTACCTTATTATACTCAATAAAAATATTTTGTCAGGTAACTTTAAAATGTGCTTCGCGATAACATCTAATTTAACTGATTGTTTTCAAGTCAAAAAAATTATTTAATCTAACTAAATATACTTGACAAATTAGGTTACAATACAAGTCATTTTAATGGGTTAGAAATAGATCCTTGAAGTTACAATTGCAGGTTATCACTTGTGTATTTTGGGGTCTGGTAATGGGGTGTGTTTTTCAGGGTTCTGCCCTCTTCTGCCCTCCAGCCTCACATGAAGGGCAGCGTTCTCCACCCAGCACTACTATTGCCAAGATTTATAGATCTGATTCCTCCTCACATCACTCATTTGGTCTGGTCTGGTCTGCGGCCGCCCTGCAGCAGCCTTATTGGAGCCGGTGCTGACCCCTCACCTGTCAGATCCACTCTGCTGCCCGAGTCACTAACGGCTCATCTGGAGGAAGCCGGGCAGGCTGCTGCAGCTCCATGCCCTGGGCTAAACTGCCTCCTCCTCAGGCAAGGTGTTGCCCCATGCGACGCCCATGTCTGCCAGAAAGCTTATCCGTTCTGATCGTGGCAATCAGCTTCAACCTGAGTGCCTAGAGGAAGGCAGAAACACAGAGAATAAAGGAGAAGAGGAGTTGAGGAGCAAGAGGGAGTGAAGGAGGTGGGGGGAGGGGGGTATTTGCCTTGAGCAAGGGATGAGGCAAAAATCATCCCCTCAAAACCTCACTGGCGTGAGACCACCGCAGGCACAACTCACCTGCAGGACTCCAGCAGCATCTTCATACTGGATGTGTGAAGTGCAGCTACGCTAGCCTGGAGAAGCTGCTGCTCTTAGATCTGCAGATTGACATCTGTTAGACACCTCACAGATCTTCTGCAGTTACAGGTCAAAACTGCAACCCAACAATTTTCTCTTCTCGAGCTGAAACTTGGTTTTAATGCATTACAGGGTATGAATGTACAGTAATGATAAACCAACAATTAATGAAACTAAAAACAGTAGTTTAAAAAAACTTAATTAATAAACAACGACACTAAACAGTCAAGACCAAACTCTCCAAGATCCAGACCCAGATTAGATCACAAACCAGAGATCCAAAACCCAGATTACACCACTTGAGGCCCAGTTCCAGACCAAGACCCAACCCAAAGACACAAAAGCCAGATCCAGACTAGATCCCTTAAGGCCCATATCTACCCAAAATCCCTTGATGCCCAGACCAATAACAAACCCATGAGGACCATATCCAGACCAAGACCCAACCCAAAGATCCAAAATCCAGACTGATCCTTTAAAGGCCAAGATCCAGACCCAACCCAAGACCCAGAAGCAGACTAGAACCCTTGAAGCTTAGATACAGACAAAGAACCAACCCAAAGACCTACAATCCAGACTAGATCCAGATCTGGACCCACCCTAAAACTCCGACCCAGACTAAAACCCTTAAAGGCCAGATCCAGACCGAACCCCATCCCAAAGTCTCAAAACCTGGACTAAAGTCCTTGAAGCCAAGATCCAGACCCAACCAAAAACCCAAACCCAGACAAGAACCCTTGAGGCCTAGATCCAGACCAAGACTCAACACAAAAACCATTATTAATAATGAATAATATGATGTGTTTTGTATCTTTTATATGTTTTATGAGAAGGGCATTAAACAACTTGTTAGCAGCTGATCTCAAACATTAAACAGACTGAAAATAATTACCCAAGCCAGTGTTGCGATGTTATTTTGCCACTGGCTCTGTGCAAAATGTAATTGACTTACAAATTCTCAAATCTACAGTGTGTAGAGCAGTGCAAAAGGCATCACCAGCTTTGTATCATCACATTAATAACTATGAGTGCATGTCAGATGTCAACATACAAAACACATACATTTAAATTATATTACACAAATTTACCTGTTTTTGGTTTGTGGTGTTAAATATATATTGTCCCTTATTCATTTTACATGGCCTATCATTTTACAGCACTATTGTATTGTATTGAAGGATTAAAAAAAGAATGCCTCAGTCATCATTTACAATTTCATCATTTACAATCTAACCAAGCTGATCTTTATCACGTTTACATCTCATCAAAGCACTAACTGAATATATTAATAACACCCTGGAAATATGTTCTATCCAAGAGTGCGAGCTCTGTTCCTGATAACAGATCAAAAATCACAGATCAGAAAAGTTTTTATTGTATTTTTATTTATTCTGAGTAACTTCTGAATAAAGTTCTAAGTTCTGAGAAAAACTTACCTTTCAGAACTTACATGGACTGAACTGCATCTTCAAGACAAATCAGTGACAACTTTTTATGTTCAAAGTAGAACTCAAGCTACAACAAAGAAAGACAAAATACCAGAATATGCTTAATGGTCGAGCCAGAACTCAGCATCTTTCCTCAGATCAGCCTGACATCCAGAACATGATATCTGCTAAACAACACCAGCCTTCACATCAGGTTAATCAGAATGATTTAGGATTGTGTGGTTGCATTATTAACTGTTGCATATTAGTTGCAACTTAGAAATAGTGCATAGTGCAAAAAAAGACACCATGGAAGGTTCAGGAGAGGCAGACTTTTATTTCAGCAGGTACAAGATGGGATGTTCTGTGGGATCCCCCTTACACCAAGAGATGAGTAGAGCTTCACAGATATCAGCGAGAAAATTAAATCAGTTGCTCAAAGATGATTTTCCCATCTTTACAGACCTCAAAACTGTGCTCAGTGCATCTAATTATCCTGAAGCGGACAACGCTTTACAGCAATATGGCTTCAGATCCTTGGAGTGCCTCAGAGAGTATTCCGGTTCACAGAGGGCCGCAGTTCTAGTTGAGAAACAGCACTTGGAAAGGGATTTCCTTCTGATGAAGTGGTTGATTGCAGGATAAAAAAAACAAAAAACAGGATTTAAAGGCTCCTGCAGACTCCTGACCAGTGGCCACAGTGATATGTTTCCAAATTATAAAACCTTTGCAGAAGTGGCACTTGTCATACCAGTTTCCATTGTTGCAGTTGTGAGTGGTTTCAATCTACAAAATGCCACAGAGAAGTGACCTGACTGAGGCAAACATTCACAATCTAGTGACCATCGCCTCAGCCAGAATCCCCTTGGATGATTTTGGTTATTAAAAACTGATAGAGCATTCAAAACTCTTCAGGGAAAGACAGTTTAGAGGGTAATTGATGTCAGGCATATATTTCTATTATTGTTTGCCAGTTTGTTATGGATGCAGTGGCTTTGACTCTTCAGTTAAATATTGAAATTAAATGTTTATTTAAATATACAAATCAATAATCATCCTACATTTTTGAAATCCTCCCGTTGAATGTCTGTCGACAGGCGGCTGAAAGTTCAAACAATTTAAATTTTGACCCAGTTGCCGCTGATCTTTTGAAGTGTCAGCTAATGATTACCAGACAATTCAGATGAAGTACGTGGGCAGTGCCAGTGCTAAAATTAGAATGGCATTCTACCATACTACTCTTACTATTTCTGACATATTAGATATCGCAGAAGCAGTGAGAGTATTATGCCATTTCGAACTCAGCTGTTCATTTCTGTGCTTTTCATGTTGAAGTCAAAATTCAAATCAGCGCTTGACTCTCATGTTGAGAGGTGTGTTGATGCCCTGATGTGAATCATGAATGTGGTTGCACGATTGCTGTAGCAAACTGTATGCCACAGCCTGCCGACCAGTTAACATTATGGAGGATGAGAGATTAAGTAATTTAATGCACAATGCAATGAAAACACAACCTATGGGGACTAGTTCTTTCAATTAGTTCACCTCCCACTTGGACTTTGGGAAATGTTTAATGTTACTTGAATTGGTGCTATTTTAGTGCATTTTTATGTTTATATTGTGGAAGGCTTTGTTTGGAAAATGTTACTAAAACATTATTGTTATATTTTGTTTTGTAGAAGTACATATAGAGTCAATTTCAGCACTTTCAAAATCACCGATTAATCAGGTTTAAAAAAAACCTGAAAAAAATGATGTGGTAAATCACAATTTAATTTAAGGCACTACTAAAAACACATACAACTATATATACATAAATACATCTACATATATAAATGGCACATAATTAGGCTATTAGGAAATAAAAATGAGGCAATTAAAATATACCATGATGGAAATTTACCACCCAGTCCATCACTGTGACTGATAACTATAATTCTGTAGTCAATGTTCAATGAGCATCAGGGTTCATTTCCACTTTAAAATCTGTGCCAGTCGCTCACAACAATAGTAATGACAAGGCACAAGGGAAAAATATTACAAGTAAAAAGTAAATTTCTCAATTGTTTTGAAGTCCACATTTTGACTGAGAGGCAGATCTGTAATTAAAATGAAGCGTACAGTTTTAGGCCTAGATTTTAATGTATCGTTTTAATGCCTTATTGAAGTCATGGAAGAGAAGTGAAAGGGTTTTTGGTGTAGATTGTTAATTGTTAAAGGAATATTTCACTCAAAAATGAAAACTCTGTTATCATTTACTCAGCCTTACAGTATGTCATTCCAAACCTGTATGACTTTCTTTCTTCTGCAGATGTTCCGTTCGCTGATTTGAAAACAATTGCAGTTCATAGTGACTCTGAAAGCAAGTGTCATAAATGTAGTCCATGTGACTCATGCATTATGTTCCAAGTCTTCAGAAGACATATGATTACGTTGAGTGATGAACTCTGCTTTTATTTAATTGTTTAAAAAATTTAAAATGCTAAATTATCAAAACCTTTATAAAATTATAAAAACCCATAAAAGCTTTAGTAACCTTGGTGCATTATTCTTTAATTTGTGTGTGTAATCAGCTTAATTGGTAACAGTTTTAATGTTTTAGTGTGCAATAACACTGAATAGACGGCCATATGCCACTGAATGTAGCATATATATATATATATATATATATATATATATATATATATATATATATATATAAACAGCAAGTATTTAAAGTGCCATTCATTTCTCCTCGCAGTTCTCTTTTTTCATCAAGCAATTAAATAGCTTGGCATGCAGCGTTGTCTTTTTATCGTTATCGCAGTTACGGCAATCAGGTTCCATAATCACAGTTTTCCGTGGTGAATGGACCTGCGGCGCTGGCCAGCAGATGGTAATGTGGGCCTCTATGGACCACTAGGCTGCAAATGCTGGAGACCCAACAGCTGTGCATCTGCCATATTACAGGCCATTCACAGCGCCTGAACAAACGTAAGGGTTGCAGTGGCTAATGCTAACCATTATTACTCTGGCCTGTCGATTACTGAAGGAATGTTGAGCACTAATGAGAAGTATGAAGAAACAGCAAACAAGATTACAAGATCACAAGATTACAAAGGTCACTTAAACACCAGCTAAAAATCTCACAACAGAAGGAAAACATCAGTGCCAATTACAATCTGAATCAACAGGCATCCAAATGCTTTCGTTATTGTTATATCACCTCCGATGGTAAGACTAGATAAATCAAACTTCAACTTAAATTATTTTAATTTATCAACAGTTCACTTCTAGTATTAAATCAGGAAAGACCATGGTGTCTATGGCTTTGTTCAGACTGCCACTAAAAATCTGATTTTTTGCATATCCAGGTTGTATCCAGATGAGTTTTGATAGTCTGGACAGCAAAAAAAAACTGATTCAAACCACATCGGGAGGTGGTTTCAAATGCAATTTAAATCTGATTTTTTCAGATGCGTCTCAGTCCGGACGCTCTGGCTGCTCAAATTGGATTTCAAATGGTCTTTAGCGTCACTCTTAACGTGACACACAATGATGACGTCAAAAATCGGTGACAGAAATGCCGGAAGTATTCATAAGCTGGCTGTGACTGCAGCACGGAACATCACAATGTTTACCAGTCTCCTCCGTCACTGAGTTCTGCACCACGACTGGACAGGGCGCTGATTTGGAGAGCGAGATGATGCAACTCCATTTTTCCCGCATTTGTTTTGAAAGCATCGTCACGTGGGTACGCCTACATCGTTACCAAAGCAACCCATGCAGATAGGTTGGTTATGTCTGAACGCGTAAATCTGATTTGATCACTTGCAATTAATAGTGCGGACAGTCTGCCTGAAAAGATCTGATTTGCCTGCAGTCTGAACATAGCCTATTTCATGTTGTGTTTCGTGTTTCCGTACTGGCAGCAAAAAATGGATATTAACCTGTCTCTGTGAACGCACTTTTTAAGCCCCTGATTGGTTTGTCTTTCCAAAGGCTTACAAATCACTTGTGCAACATCCACTGTCTCTCCTACTATCTGTATGAATATCATTCAAGTGCATAAACGCAGGGTGTATGTGGCTCTGAGGTGGATATCAGCAGTGGTCTCTCACTGACGTGACTGAGATGTCTCATGAAAGTTTCTGGCATGTTTGGCTGTTTTAAGTGTTGAATCAGATTTGCGTTCAAAATAGATGCTCTGAAATAGACCACTACATATGATCATAAATCTGTCTGTATTTTCTTGTGTGTTTCCTTCTCTCTGATTGTTCTTTGTCCGGGAATTGTCATACTGTGGGATAGGA
This sequence comes from Myxocyprinus asiaticus, assembly GCF_019703515.2. Classification (NCBI taxonomy): domain Eukaryota; kingdom Metazoa; phylum Chordata; class Actinopteri; order Cypriniformes; family Catostomidae; genus Myxocyprinus; species Myxocyprinus asiaticus. Next base: position 1,317,650 of record NC_059360.1, read on the forward strand.
GCCGCTGGCTAAACAGTCAGCTGAACCATTGAACTGATCCAGTGGAAGGGTGAATGTATTTCCTTAACTTACAACATTTGTCCTGTATTTAGACAAATAGGTCACTGTTTAATTTCAGGCCTATATACTGTAGCAATTTGCTCAAGCAAGATATTTTTTCTGGTTTTAGGTTACACTGTTACAATACAAGTGTTGTATTTAATTGTCTTTCTTTTTGAGGATGTCTTTTGGCCTGTCCAAAGCCCTGTGTTTCCAACTTCACCTTGAGTATTAGCAAATATGCATATATATATATATATATATATATATATATATATATATATATATATATATATCACTACCGTTCAAAAGTTAGGGGTCACTTGCCTGAAATGTTTCTCATGATCTTACAGATCTTTTGATCTGAAGGCATATGCTTAAATGTGTGAAATTAGTTTGTAGACAAAAATATAATTATGCCAACATATTAATTTATTTAATTACAAAACTAAAATTTTATAAAAAAATAAAAAAAACCCTTTTGAAATGGATGACTTGGACCAAATAATAAAGAAAAGCAGCCAATAAGTGCCCAACATAGATGGGAACTCCTTCAATACTGTTTACAAAGCATCCCAGGGTGATACCTCAAGAAGTTGGTTGAGAAAATGCCAAGAGTACATTTCTGCAAAATCTAGTCAAAGTGTGGCCACTTTGAAGATGCTAAAATATAACATAGTTCCCTATCTGTCACTCACTCGACATTGTATCGAAGTATTGACACTAGGGGTCACCCTTGGGAGCCCCAAACACCTCTGATCTTTGAGAAAAGGCCAATGGGAATTGGCAAGTGGAATTTGCATGCCACTCCCCCGGACATACGGGTATAAAAGGATCTGGCTCGCAACCACTCATTCAGATTTTCTCTTCGGAGCCGAGCGGTTGTATTCAGTGAGCTGAATTACTCTGCCGATCCATTCACCTCGAAAGCTGTTGGATTTACAGCGTATTACAGCAGTTTCTCACCCTCGTGCACCGGTGGAGTGCAGAGAATGCTCCTGGGTGCATTCAGTCTAAAAGTGTATACGTATATTCTTGCAATAAAAGAGTATATTTTCCCTACTAAAAGAGTGGCAATGACGGAGAACATCTTTTTAAAGATGCCTTTCCTTCTGTGTTTATTTCCTGGTTGCAGTCGTTACCTCTCCGCTTTCAATGGCCACAATCGCTGTCTTACGTGCTTGGCCGCTGCCCACGTGCAGACAGCGTTCGTGGACAGGTCATGTTCTCACTGCGAGAACATGAACATGGCAATGTTGCAGTCACAGCTTTCCGTCATTAGAGGGAAAGCCATCCCAGTGGCTCCCTGCCTCGGTCCTTCTACCTACCTACGGTCCTTTGAGGCTGCGTCGGTTAGCACTGGGGGCGATTTGGGGACCCCAATGGGAGCTGGGGACCCCAATGGGAGCTGCTCCACTGGGTATCTCCCCATGGACCTCCCATCCCCCAGTACACTCGTTTGCCCTGGTCGAGTTCTGGGATGAGACTGCCGGCTCGTTTCAAGGCGAGTTCGTGATCTAATTCGGCGCTCACGAAGTGGATGAGCTCTCGATTGCAGCATCGGAGAGCGGGCTGGTCCAGTTTAACTCTGAGGACTCGACTGGGCTCCCACCTTCAGGTGCGGTTGGCCAGTTGCAGGCCGACGCAGATCTGGCGGCCATGCTAGCCCGGGTGGCTGCGAGCATCAGGCTGGAGTGGAACCCTCCACTCCCCCCTGAACCCTCATGGCTTGACGATTGGTTCCTGGGCTCGGAGCGCAGTTCATGAACATGCCCTGCCCCGGTACCTTTCTTCCCAGAGTTGCATGTGGAGCTCACGAGGTCGTGGCGGGCACCTTTCACTGCCCGGACCCAGTCTCTGAGCTCCTCCACTCTCACTACCCTCACTGCCAGGGGGTACTAGGCGATTCCCCAGGTGGATAATGTGGTTGCAGTGCACCTGTGCCCGCAAAACACCGCCACCTGCTGGAACCGCCCGAGACTCCGTCCAGCGCCTGTAGGTTTACGTTGTCTCTGGCGACTAAGACCTACGGTGCCGCTGGATAGGCCACCTCCGCCCTGCACGCCATGGCTCTCCTGCAGGTGCACCAAGCCAAGGTGCTAAGAACTGCACGAGGGTAGTTCTGACCCAGGATTGATGCAGGATCTGTGCTCAGCGACCAATCTCGCCCTCCGGGCAACAAAGGTCATGCCGCGGACTCTCAGGCAGGCAATGTCCACCCTGGTGGACCAGGAGCGCCACCTATGGCTCAACTTGGTCGAGATGAGGGAGGCTGACAAGGTACGGTTCCTTGACGCCCCTGTCTCCCAGGTCAGCCTATTCGGCGACACCGTCTAGGACACTGCCCAGCAGTTCTCGCCGGTTAAGTAGATGGTGACGACACCGGCTCTGCTGCAGCCTGGGCCAGTGGCCCGGCCCTGGCATAGAGCCACCCACAGGAACCAGACACCCCCCGTCTCATGGCCCACCGCCAAGAATCCGAGGAAGGCTTCTAGCCACCCCTGAGATGGGCGACCCATCTTGGGTCAAACACCCGGTGTTTACGGCCATCTTTATTGTGATCGCCGGACACCGCACATTTATGGCAGGCACGACACTGCGGAGGCGGGCCCCCCACCCCTGCGTGCCCAGCTGCGGCACAACTCAACCGCCCGGGCGGTTGCGATGGATTACGAGGACGGTTCCCTCCTCCCCCATCACTGACCAGTCCTATGGTTGGTACCTGGAGCCAGGTAAGTGCTTCGATGTCCCCAGACTCAGCACGGCCATGAGTTCGGGGTCCAAGCCCCCTCAACGTGGCGCCTCCAGCTCCACCCCGCCGCGAGGCCCCACCCGCCGGTATGACCGACGCGACTGTCTCCTTGGTCCCCCTCACCCAGAGCTTGGGGGCGTGGCTTGCAATCCCCAACCCGTCGTGATGGCTGACCGGGATCATCCAACTCGGCTATGCGATTCAGTTTGTCAGGCACCCACCTGGGTTCAGCAGTGTCCATTTTACTTCAAGGGCAGGGCGAGAACGCCGCTGCCCTCCCCGCGGAGATCGCGTCCCTCCAGCTGAGATGAAGAAGGGGTTCTACAGCCCCTACATCATCGTACCAAGGAAAGGCAGTGGGTTGCGGCCAATCCTGGACCTGCGAGTTCTGAACCGGGCATTGCACAGACTCCCTTTCAAGATGCTGATGCGGAAACGCATTTTAGCGAGTGCCCGGCATCAGGATTGGTTAGCGGCGGTAGACCTGAAGGGCGTGTACTTCAATGGCACAGTCCCTTTCTTCAGTTCACCTTTGAGGGCCGGGCACACCAGTATAAGGTCCTCCCCTTCGGTCAGTCCCTGTCGCCTTGCGTCTTCACGGAAGTCACAGAGGCAGCCCTTGCCCCGCTAAGGGAAGTGGGCGTCCGCATCCTCAACTGTCTCGACAACTGGCTGGCTCTAGCTCACTCTCGAGGCTTGTTGTGTGTGCACAGGGACCTGGTGCTCAGGCACCTCAGCCAGTTGGGGCTTCAGGTCAACTGGAGAAAGAGCAGCTCTCCCCGGTACAGAGCATCTCTTTTCTCGGGTTGTAGTTAGACTCAGTCTCTATGATGGCGCGCCTCACGAGCGAGCACATGCAGTCAGTGCTGAACTGCCTGAAGTTGTTCAGGCAGAGCACAGCGGTCCCACTGAAGCATTTTCAGAGGCTCCTGGGGCATATGGCATCCTCAACGGCGGTCATGCTGCTCGGGTCGATGCATATGAGACCGCTTCAGCACTGGCATCATATCAGACTCGAGTCACGAGGTGGGCATGGCACCGCGGCACACATCCCGTGGTCATCACGCCGATCTGCCACTACCTGTTCAGCCTTTGGGTGGGCCTTGCATTCCTGTGGGCAGGAGTCCCCTTAGTGCAAGTACCCCAGGTGTGTCATGGTTATGACAGATGCCTCCGAGCGTGGCTGGGGTTCCGTGTGCAATGAGCACGCAGCTGCGGGCTCCGGGACAGGGCCGCAACTGTGTTGGCAGGTCAGCTGCCTTGAGTTGCTACCAATGTTGTTCGCCCTGCAGAGGCTTCGGCCGTTGATCCAGGGCAAGCACGTGTTGGTCCGGATGGACAACAAGACGCACTGTTGCGACAGGTCATGCTCAGGGGAGAGTGGAGACTCCACCCCCAGGTGGTCCAGCTGGTTTGGAGTCGATTCGGTCAAACGCAGATAAGCCTGTTCGCTTCCTGGGAATCACCTTAAGGGTATACTTGGGCTATGGCAACGCACCACATTGCAGTTGACGGTAAGTATTTAGGGAAGCATGACCTGATCATCAGGTTCCTTAGAGACACAAGGAGGTTGAATCCTCCCAGACCGCGCCTCATTCCCTCACGGGATCTCTCCGTGGTCCTGCGGAGTCAGTTGAGCTAAAGGCTGTCTCTTGAAGGCTGCCCTCCTGACTGAGCTCACGTCCATCAAGAGGGTAGGGGACCTGCAGGCATTCTCTGTCAGCGACACGTGCCTGGAGTTTGGTCCGGAATACTCTCAAGTGGTCCTGAGGCCCCGACTGAGCTATATGCCCAAGGTACCCACGACCCCGTTTAGGGATCAGGTGGTGAACCTGCAAGCGAAGCTGCCCCAGGAGGAGGCAGACCCAGCCTTTTCGTTGCTGTGTTCGGTGCATGCTTTGCACATCTACTTAGATCGCACACAGAGCTTTAGAGGCTCTGAGCAGCTCTTTGTCTGTTTGGAGGACAGTAGAATGGGAGCGCTGTCTCCAAACAGAGGATCGCCCACTGGGTCGTTGATGCCATCGCTTTGGCATACGAGGCACACAGTGGTCTACCTGTCTTGCACCGCCAGTCCACGTAACACAGTTCAGCTAGTTGTGGCGTTTTGTATAGGGAACACTAGTGTCATTACATTGGCACAAAGTCGAGTGAGTGACAGATAGGGAATGTCCTGGTTACTTTCATAACCTCCGTTCCCTGATGGAGGGAACAAGACGTTGTGTCCCTCCTGCCACAACACTGAACTACCTGCTGAAATGACCAGGACCTTGTCTCGACTCCACAGCACAGAACCTGAATGAGTGGTTGCGAGCCAGCTCCTTTTATACCCGTATGTTCAGGGGAGTGGCATGCAAATTCCACCCGCCAATTCCCATTGGCCTTTTCTCAAAGATTAGAGGTGTTTGTGGCTCTCAAGGGTGACCCATAGTGTCACTACATCGACACAATGTCTCGTTCCCTCCATCAGGGAACGGAGGTTATGAAAGTAACCAGGACGTTTTGATTTATTTTGGATTTTTTTAGACATAATTCCCATATTTCCATTTCTATTATTCCATAGCTGTGATGACTTTACTATTATTCTAAAATGTGAAAAGAATAAAAAATAAAGAATGAGTAAGTGACCCTAAACTTTTGAATGGTAGTGTAAATATATACAGTTGAAGTCAGAAGTTTACATACACCTTAGCCAAATACAATTAAACTCAGTTTTTCACAATTCCTGACATTTAATCGTAGAAAACATTCACTGTCTTAGGTCAGTTACATATTACATATTATCCATATCTATTTGTTGATTTCATAATTGAGTTCGCAATGAAAACCGATAGCAGCCATTGGCAAAACTGTTAATTTGAAGGAAACGTATAGATAATTTGTAAATAATTTGTGGCAGATTTTTGTTTGCCATAGATTATTGCAAGACATGTATACTCATCACTTTCCCTCATTTAGTCCTTGTTGTGTTAATTAGTTTTACCTGTTCCTCATGTGTGTTCCTTCTATATATTGTGCCCTCTTTCCATATGTCTCTGTTTCTTCTTCCAGTCAGTTTGTTCCTGTGAGCTGTTGTCGTTCGGTCAGTTTATCTGTTTTACTTCTTATTCTAGTTTTCTTTTTCAGTTTCTCTCCCTTGTGAGAGTTTTTGTTTCTGTTTTCCCAGTCTGTTAGTTTTTGCTTTATATAGTTAAGTTTGTTCTTGTTTTCTGTTTTTCTCCATTGTGAGATCTTTTGATTGCTGTATTGTTTTGTTTTTCAATAAAGCTCATTTTGCCTTCCGCATTCTTGGGTGCTCCCTCAAATTTAGTAACATCCAGCCTAGCCAGTGTGTTCTCTGGTAGTGGCATTATTAGTGGTAATGCTCTGCAAGTTTACCAATAGGAATCAACAGTTTGCCACATTATAGATAGTTTAGTATAATAAAATAGTAAAACATTAAACTACTCTTTGCTGAAGATGTAACTCATTAAACATTATAATAAGGTGATGAAGTTGACACAGAAGCATTTGGGAGGAGGAGTCCAGAATGAGTTTTATATAACTAACAGCAGTTAAACTCTATCCCCAAACCGCTCATAGACCATTCACTTACATCAAATACTTTCAATCAGCTGTGAGAGCCAAGAATGATAACATCATTATTATCATAATTATCATGTTAAGAGCTTCTTCACACACCCAAGTTTCAAGGGAAATGTAAGTATAGTAAATTTATGAGTAATCGATATAAAATGGCCATAATGTTCCTTATTAACAGAATGAATCATCAGTTTGCTGAAACCAGAGGTGCAAATGACCTGAGGCATTTAATTAAATGTAATGGAATTGAATTTACTTTAAAGTCACCATTTCTGTGTCTTTTTTCATATGAGGCGGAATGAGCTGGTGACCATGCGGCTTTCATTATTAAACGCTTCTGCAGAGCCGCGCTGTATTATTGAGTTAATGGGACAGATAATTGACAGAGTCATAAGAGGTTAATAACAGCCATTTAACAGACTTACATCGATTTGTTACACTAGAAGCGTCTCTGCTGTTCCATATTCTCCCAAGTGCCAGTTTCAGCTCACACAGACTGACACATCCACTGTGTTTCCATGGAATTATGGGATTGGACAATTCTGTGAAGGAAAGGGAGATTATTATACAAAAAATTAAAACAAATACTCGAGAGTGAAATTGTAGATTTGGAGACAGAGTTGTTAGATCAAAAGGATTCAAGGGCTTCTCCTGTCCGCAGGACACACAATTTCCTCTGTCACATTTGTTTATACATTTCCTGGACTTGAGAGTTTATTTTGCCTGATGCTATTTGGCTGGTTCATCTCAGACTGAATAGGTCATCTCCTCTTTAAAGAACACTTCCTGTACACCTGAATCTGGGCAATTACAGGCCAGGATGGGTCACGTCCTCTTCCTAGAAGTTCAACGAAGAGAACGTTCTAGAACAAGTACCCAGAAAAAAATGAAAATACTATTATACTGCAAAGAAAGATCAGGAGCATTATTTTGAACTGAGTCATCTGAAATTTGTTTAAATTATGTATTAAAATCTAACAAAGTAGCTATATTTCTAGTGATACTTGATAATAGCTGTAAGAACACCTTAAAACTAACTTTCTGAATATAATTTAAGAAACATATTATCCATATCTAATTGTTGATTTCATAATTGAGTTCACAACGAAAACCGATAGCAGCCATTGGCAAAACTGTTAATTTGAAGGAAACGTATAGATAATTTGTGAATAATTTGTGGCAGATTTTTGTTTGCCGTAGATTATTGCAAGACATTTGCAGTTCTTGCCACTACTGGCAAACAGTTCTTTGGTGAAACTTTGGTAAACATCTGCCCCCACTGGCAAACATTTCTTTAGTAAACATTTGGCAAATATTTGGCAAATATCTGCCAATACTGGAAAACAATTCTTTAGTAAACCTTTGGCAAATATTTGGAAATTATCTGCCAATACTAAAAAACTGTTCTTTAGTGAACCTTTGACAAATATCTGCCAGTACTGAAAATGTCAGGGGCACAAAACAAGAGACCCAAACGCAGAGTTCACAGTTCACAGAATTTATTAAAGCCAAACTCAAAAGCACCGCAAGGCTGGCTAGCAGTAAGGAACCCAGCACCAACTGCAGTGAGGAAATGATGAGTGTGTTCATAGGTGTGTGTGAGTTATGGCAGTGTGAAGAGCAGATCCGTGACGAATCCTCAGGTGAAGAATGTGTTCGTAGGCATGTGTGTGTCGTGGCAGTGTAGAGAGCAGATCCGTGAGGAATCTATATGCGAAGAGTCAGGGGGAAATGATGGCGAGCAAGGATGCAGGCTGGATGACACCAAGATCCAATCACAAAGGCAGAGATTGGCAACCAACACAGACAACATGAGACAGAACCGACTGAGGCAGAGAGAGTGAGGTGAGTAACACAAACACATTTCAACAATCTAGCAAATAACATGGAACAAAGAGAGGTTTAAATAAGGAAACAATTAACAAGGGACAGGTGCCGTCAACACGCTGAATGGTGGCGTGATCAGCGTTTCCATGGGAACACTGATCACGCATGCTGGCAGCACCGGACACACATGAGGGCAAGAACCAAAACAAACAAAACAAACTGGCAAACTAACCGAGATCGTGACAGAAAAACAGTTCTACAGTAAACCTTTGGCAATTGCCTGCCAAAACCGGAAAACAGTTCTTCAGTTAACCTTTGACAAATATCTGTTGCTACTAGCAAACAGTTGCATGGAAAACCTTTGGCAAATATCTGCCACTACTGGCAAACTTTTGACAAATATTTGCCACTACTTACATACAGTTATTTAGTGAACCTTTGGCAAAAATCTGCTGCTATTGACAAACAGTTATGTGGCAAACCTTTGGCAAACATCTGCCACAACTGGCAAACAGTTATTTGACGAGGCATTGGCAAATATCTGCCACTACTTGTAAACAGTTCTTTATTAAATCTTTGGCCAAATCTGCCACAACTGGCAAGTAGCTATTTGGCAAACTTTTGACAAATATCTGCTGCGACTGGCAAACAGCTATCAGGCAAACCTTTGGCAAATATCTCCCACTACTTGCAAACAGTTCTTTAGTGAACCTTTGGCAAAAATCTGCTGCTAATGACAAACAGTTATGTAGCAAGCCTTTGGCAAATATCTGCCACTAACTGTCAAACATTTCTGTGGCAAACCTTTGGCAAATGTCTGCCACAACTGGCAAACAGTTCTTTAGTGAACCTTAAGCGAACCTTTGGTAAATATCTGCCACTACTGGCAAACAGTTCTTAGGCGAACCTTTAGTAAATGTCTGCCACTACTGGCAAACAGTTCTTTAGTGAACCTTTGGCTAATATCTACAACTACTGGCAAACAGTTATGTGGCAAACATTTGGCAAATATCTACCACTACTAACAAAGAGTTTTGTGGCAAACCTTTGGCAAACATCTGCCACAACTGGCAAACAGTTCTTTAGTGACCCTTCAGCAAACATCTGCCTCCACTGGTAAACATTTATTAGGTGAACCTTTGGTAAATACCTGCCACTACTGGCAAACATTTCTTTAGAGAAACTTTGGTAAATATCTGCCACTGTAGAAAAAGAGATCTTTGTTGAATCTTTGGCAGACATCTGCAACAACTGGCAAGCAGTTCTTAGGTGAACCTCTGGGAAATATTTGCCACTCCTGGCAACCATTTCATTTATAATTATACAGTCAGTCCGCAGAGGTTTTGTCAGATTTATCTAAATTCTGGAGTCAAATTTGTCCCCAGACTACTATACTCCCACACACACACACACTGCCAGTCCAGGGAATTTCTCTACATCTCTAAATTTCCCAGAAGGATTAGGAAAGACGAACTGCTGTGTCTCTGGGACAGAAAGAGGTTTTGGCCTTTACTAACATACTTAGGATACAGAGTCTCACCCCTCTTTTTCCATTGCTCCTTTTCTCTGTCTTTCTCTCTTTCCCAACTAAACTCTCTCACAGCATGACAACAACATTATAAACAGTGCAGACAAGAGACATCTGTAGAGACTCTTGCCCCTCTTGCAAGTTTGCATAAACAGCATGTGGACTCCTCCTCCTGGAGGTGTCTCAGTTTCATCTGACTCTTAACTGGCACTCGTCCACTGGCCTGACCATGAACTTTGACTGAAGGGGGTGAGCCAGAGGCTAATTGCACAGATGGGATGGGTGTGGATGTCACAAGGTGTGTGCACGTCTATTTATTTGTGTGTGTGTGTGTGTGTGTGTGTGCGTGCGTGTGTTTGTGTGGATATAGAGGGCAAAATCAACACTACAATGTGTACCATTGCTGGCCAACTCTTAAAGCATTAGACAAATTCCTGCATCAAAGTATACCCTATAAGAAAAACACACACCCTACACAACACACACATGGCCTTGTGAACCTCTCCACCCACCACTGTCTCACTCCTTGCTTCATTTTCATTAGGCTTCACTGCGGCCTGAATGCGCCAGCCCACCAGGACGGAAGTGACAGCTCCGTAAATCACTGCGGTTTAGTGGAGCACCTGCTTTTTATACACTTTAATCACAGAAGGGAAGATTGGACCAGAAAATGGAATCCTCCAATAAAAAAGAGGGATGAAAATCCACGGTTGTGCCACTCAGGGCAGAAACACATCGCCTTCTTCCTGAGATACTGCTGAGACGAAGCTGTGCTGTTTTCTCTGCAACAATCAATTGCTGCAGAGCAACAGGTCGGAGTCGTTAACTCTAGGTCACTTCCTGAGTGGTATACAGTTTCTCATATGAAACATAGCCGTTAACGCATCGACACTAATTCACAGCGAGGCCTTGGGTTGTTTTTTATTGTTAGTCACAGGTTGAGGTCTGTTTGAAATGACAGACAGTATTTCTTAAAATGGTCAACACTTTAATCACTTGAGTCCAGTGAAGAGCTCATATCAAAACTATTTGTCTGAAAGGGTCATTCTCAGGCAAAGATTCCATCTATATTTATTCTATGCTAAAAACATATTTTAAAGATTTTTTTAAAAACATCTCATTTGAAAGGTTACTTCTAAATTGTCAAGAAATCATATCATTTCTCTCAGGCCCAGTGTACCACGGCCATAACCACAGACATTGCAGGAGCAGCATAGAACACCACATTCCCTCCCAATGTTCAGATTAGTGTTCAACATGGGTTTTTCAATGGCCAATTCTTAAACTATTACAAATTCCTCCAATCCTGTTATGTAGTTTCAGCCTTTCAAAGTACCAATACTTATTCATTGTCACGCTACATTATTTCAACCCTGTAAGAGTAAGTTTGGAATTCGTAAATTCTGGAAGTATCACACAGTTTCAGTTGGTCTTGAAATAAATCACACATTATAATTAAAAAGAAATATACTAATATCTCATTTCTGTTTGTGTTGGCACGTTTTGCGCCAACCCTCTTACATGTTCAAGTTTAATTGTAACTGTGTTAAAATCAATGCAAATCTTATGGCCTTACATAATACTGACCTAATATACTGTAATTGCCGCACACATCATTATTTACAGTCAGCCTGCTTTGATTTAGCACTTTTGTGCCAAAAATTGCTATGATTGATTGCTATGATTTTTTACCATAACAGAGCTGAACTACTGAGCTTGAAAAGGCCAGTACTTTTCAAAACGCACATAGTTTCAAAGCAGCTTTACAGAGTGGTTCCTGGGTAGCTCAGCGAGTATTGATGCTGACTACCACCCCTGGAGTTGCGAGTTCGAATCGCTACATCTCTGTGGTAACGCACTCAACAAGCCATGTGATAAGATGCGTGGATTGACTGTCTCAGACGCGGAGGCAACTGAGATTCGTCCTCCACCACCACAAGGACTTAGGGCGCATTGGGAATGTGGTTCTCGCTCTCAGTGGGGCGCGTAGTGAGTATTGCGTGGATGCCACGGAGAATAGCGCGAAGCCTCCACACGCGCTACATCTCCGTGGTAACGCGCTCAACAAGCCACGTGATAAGATGCGTGGATTTACTGTCTCAGACATGGAGGCAACTGAGATTCGTCCTCCACCACCATGAGGACTTAGGGCGCATTGGGAATTGGGCATTCCAAAATTGGGGAGAAAAAGGGGAGAAAAAAAAGCAGCTTTACAGAAAATTATGCTTTAAGGTGCACTCAGTAACTTTTGTCTTTGTATCATCCTGGACTTACACTGACACCTAGTGGCTTGGATGCAGCATAATTTAAAATCAATAGTTTTCAATTTCAGATGCCACTGTAGAAATTTAGAGTTTGGTTGCAATGGAACTGTAGCACGATTTGCGTGAATGTGAAAGCAACTCGGACTCGGGTGCGCACTCGTTCAGGAAGTAAAGTAACCTGCGCATGCGTTTTAGCCGATGACGATATCATTAGTTTCAACTAATAAACATAGGGTATAATAGGAGATGACAGTGGCAATAACTTCACCTTGGACACGAGCGTAAGTGTGCAGTGTAAACAAAGATGCAAATGAATTCCTTGCAATCAGCTGTCTCCTCAAAAAACGCCGTTTGTGAGCAGCAGCAAGCCGCCTTCCCCTGGACATCTGATGAGTTACGCCATGAAGCGCACATATACACAGTTGTCGTTCACTCTGCTGTGCATAATGGCACCAAAATAAAAAATAAAAAAAAAGTACGATGAGTCACGTTGTGTTCTCCATGCATATTTGTGATGACGTAAGAAGAACGCAAATGGACTGGGGTTCGATAGAATCAAGTGAGTGTGAAACCAGACCAACGCTGCGGGGGGCACCAGGAACAATCGCACTTGGAATCGGACCACAGCAAACGTGCCCAGTGTGAAAGCCCCCTCAATCTCTTCCGCGGTCACTTCACGTAACTCATAGACGCTGCGCTGACCACACAGAGAAATACCAGTTTCTGAGTTTATTTCATTATTATTTGAACTTTAATAAAGGATGCTTTAAAGATATAATGCCGGGGTGTTTCATTGCGAAACGGCATGCAGCACAATAATCGTTTTATCTCGATTATCTTGTTTTCATAATCATTGGAAGCCAAAATCGTAATTGAAAATAAAATTTGAGTAATCGCCCAGACTTAAGTCAGCCATGATTACTTTAATCAATGAGTGAAAGTGTCCAATAACAGGATGGTTACTGAGATTAAGTGAGTAGTATTTGGCTGTTCACGTGATTCTAACATGGCATCCCCCATGTGCGGACCCTTTCCATGTAGAATAAAACAACTTTTATAAGGTTACTGATATGACTGAAGTCTTCATTTTATTAAGATTGCTCATGATTTTTATACCTATGTTTCAAAATTGCAATTCATGTCTTTAGGAGTTTAGGAGGACAAATTACTGAATGCACTTTTAAGCAATGCAGAAATAATTTTCACTTGTTCTTAAAAGTCAAAACTGCAGTTATAGTAAGGCACTATAATAATGGAGGTAAATGAGTTCAGTCCATAAAAGTTCAAATACACACTGTTTCAAAAATATAGCTACAAGACGTCAACATTATGTTTTAACATGATTTTAGAGTGACACAATCTCTGTCCTACACGTTTGTAGTCTGATAAATTTGCTTACAGGGTTTACTGGCATTGCATTGTCATGGCAATGAAGTTGTTAAACTGGATATAACTTTACATTGATAAGGTTAAAATCATGTTAACACATATAATGTTTATGTCTTGTGGCTTTTGAAACAGAGTGTATTTCAGTGTTTATGGACTGGCACCATTTACCTCCATTGTAAGTGTCTCACTGGAAACCTGATTCTTGTTTGTTTGTTGTTGTTTTTTTTTTTATAAATAAGGAAGGAGTCAAAATAATTTTTCTTAAAATTTGCTGTTAGCATGTTGCTAAGCTAAAAACATGATACTCTAATAAGCATAACAATATATTACAAACACATAAATGTTTGTTAAAATGGTCAATTTTTATTACACTGAACTACTGTTACCAGTACTTTTCACTATTAAATGAAATAGAAGAATATTTTTAATCAACATTTTCACAGAGTTGGCCGCAACCCTTACAAAAAATCGAAGCTAGCCACAAACTTGCCGCAAATTTGCCGCCTGTTATTTTCACATGCAAATGAGCTTTTGATTTGCCACAAATGTTCTCGATTTTTGTAAGGGCATACATTCTGGCATTGCCTAGCTGATTAAAGAGCTGATTTCAGATGGGGGGGTAGAGAGAGTGAGATTAGAGAGAGTCTGTATTTATTATGTCCAGCACTGAAGCACTGACCCTACACAATGGAAATGTAATAGTATTTTCTATTCTATTTTTGTGACACTTTCTGAGTTTTCTTCGAGCTCAGAGGAGTATTTGTCTAATGACCACACACATTATTAAAGGTGCACTACGTAACTTTTGTCTTTTGTGTCATCTTGGACTCACACTGACACATAGTGGCTTGGATGCAGCATCATTTAAAATCAATAGTTTTCAGTTTCAGATGCCATTAGAAATGTAGTATTCACAGCCAGTCATGATTACTTGAGTGAAATGAGTCAAAGTGTCCAAAAACAGGACGGTTACTGAGATTCAGAGAATAGTATTCTGCTGGTCATGTGATTCTAACATGTGCGGACCCTCTCCATGTAGAATAAAACAGCTTTTAAAAGGTTACTGATATGACTGGAGTCTTCATTTTAATAAGAGTGCTCATGATTTCATACATATTTGCAAAATTACAATTCATGTCTTTAGGAGTTAAACATTTTTAATGAGGAAAAAAATGACTGAATGCACCTTTAACAGTAAATGTACTGTAATATCTGTAATGTCATCATTATATCAGTAGTATCAGTAGAACGTAAGTCATGGTGATACACTGAGCACACAAATTACACCCTTTCCTGAGACCAAGGTATTGTGTTTTCTACACGTGTTTAAATATATAGAGTTCAGTGTTTATAACAGAAAATCATATTGGATTATTCTTCTGTTTTAAATGACAAAACTCTAATAGTAATGTTAATGAAATATTGAAAGAGTGATATGTGCTTGACTTACATTTGAACCACATTCAACTCTCATTGAAAAAGGCAAGCACATGTGAGATTTCATGGAAAGAAAATTAGAGAGGAGCAAGCAATTACACAGCAAAAAAATGACGATTGTTAAAAATACAGGGATTTTAGACAAGAGAATGAGAATGTGGAAATAAAATGTCCTTCTTCAATGCACACATCTGGGCCTGGTTAGATCTTCAAAGCAAAAAATTCAAAGTTAATATAACAAGCATTCATATGTAGTATTGTAAGTGCTATTATATTGTTTAAGAGAGTTATCTTTGTCTGGAACATCTTTTCAAAGGGTGCTGATTCAGATAATCACTCTGATTAGTGGAAATAATGTGTCCCATATGGGAGCGCTGGTTTCCAGGCCCCTTCACATGTGCTGGAGCTCAATTTATAAAGACCCAGATGTGTGTGAGGAGTCAATCGTCATTCTCTCCTCTCAGATTCACCTCGTCCCCTGTGGACATCCACTTCTGCAGCGTGAGATATTTCTAGAATCTCTGTTGACACTGGACAGCATGTGTAGACGCAGCCACAGCCGCAGCCGCAGTTCAAAACTGCAGGACAAATGACAGCACGTCTCTCTGCAGAGCCAATGAGCAAACCGGACCTGATGTAGTGCATACTTCACTTTAAGATAGACTAGCCAGACTGAAGCACGCTAGAGATCACATTAGACCAAAGACACTTGTTACACTCAAAACACGCTCTACCCGAATATGTGAATGCAAACTCATTCTCACATTGTGTTTCAAAATGTGGGCAAGGGGCGTTATAGTGGGCATTGGTGTAAACTTATTTTACGGTGAGCATTCTCTTTCAGGGGTGCATTTCCCAAAAGCATCGTTAGCCAACTATGGTCGTGAGTTCAGTTATTACCATTGTATATCAACGTTTTGGTGTTTTCCAAAACCATAGTTCCAATGAACATCCGCAAACAGCACCACAAATTCAAGTGTGTTTAAAAGCAGAGTTTCTAGTTGTTTCCTTCTGCCCAGAGTTTTTTATTGTTAGCATTCGTGACAGTATTTTTTAAACTTTGAAAATAGCTGTTGTATATGATTTTCTGTTTCCTCCAAAAGCAGTTTAAGTTCAGACTTTGAAAATTGTGGCATCCGCATCATTGATTTCAGCACATAACTTGTATGACAAGTGGACTTACCCTTAAAAAAAATCTAAACTTGCCGCAAATTTGAAGCCAATTTGCCTCTCGTTATTTTCACATACAAATGAGCTTTTGATTCGCTGCAAATGTTTGCCAGAAGTTTGCAGCTCTTCGCCGGTAGTGGTGAACCTCCGCCAAATCTTTGGCAACAATGGACAATTTGCTGCAAGTTTGCATGTGAAAATTCTCATTGGCGAATTTGCAACAATTTTGTGGAACATTTGCCACGAAATCTCGATTTCCATAAGGGCAGACTAATTTGCATGTAAAATGGACCTTCCTGAAAATTTTCCGCCGGACTCACAAATGCTTCGTAGTCCCCAGATTTGTTAGTAAAACGTGTGTATGTCCATGAATTCCAAACATTCTGTAAAAGGGGGCGTGTGCACATTCATTCACAATTATCATAATCCACACCCATGAAAACACAATATAAGGAAAGCACAATAGTGTGTTAAAGAATGTGAGGACTTACTGTCATCTGATGCTTTTGTTGTCTTATGACACTCTTTTGTGAATCCAGCAGTTCAATAATGGTTTGACATGAGTGTAAAAAATGGGAGGAGGTAGGTCATGTGACGCGAGGTTCAGACGTGTGAACGGCGAGTTCTGCGCACTTTGCTAGTTTTAATACCTTTTATGACATAAACTGGTGAGATTCGATACACTCTGTGTTGATGTTGAACATGTCGGCAATTCTGACGAAGGTCGTTGCTGACTTGGAGGATCTTGCTGTGATACGTCGATCGATTACTGCCATGGAGGCGGAATTTACTGATGTGGGGGATGTCGAGAAATGGATCGATTATCTGGAGTCATCAGAGAGGGAATTATCTGCTAATCCACTAGCGACCAAGGTGGATACGGAGTGTGTCTGGGAGAAGTTGGAGGACATGGAAAACCGTAACCAGTGGAATAATGTCCATATCATGGGAGTCCCGGAGGGAGTGGAGGGACGGGATATGGTGGAGTTCATGGATGGGCTCTTTCTGAGTCTGCTCGACATAGCAGGCCATAAGCTGGAAATCGAGCAAGCTCACTGGATTCTGGCTAGGCGATCCACTGAGGGAGACAGGCCCCGATCCATTCTGGCCAAATTTCAGAGATCATCCAATAAAGATCTTGTGTTACGCGAGGCGAGGAGTAAAGGAAGGCTTTCTTGGAAAAAACCACAGCATTTTCTTGTTCCCAGACTTTGCAAATTTGACAAGAGAGAAACGCAACTGATTCAAGGAATGCAAGAAACTTTTACATCAACAGAATTTCGCTTTTGCACTGATATTCTAGGCCAAATTGAGAATAGATGCTAAGGATGGCCGTAAAACATTCACATGCCCACAGCAAGCAATGTCCTTCATAAAGTCGATGGAGTGAATAAGTTACCTTGCTGTACTCATTTTGCAACCATGTGTGGACCCGGCTCACTGAGCATTCGCTTGACTGTTTGAAGATTCTGCGTGCTCTTTTTGTGCTGGTTCCGCTTAACAGCTGGAGTTTATTTTGTAGAGCAACACACCTTTGGGATGGTTTTGCGGATGAATCTACATGCTCTTTGTGCTTAGTCCACCTATTGGCTGGAGTTTATTTTGTGGAGTATTTCTGGCTAAGTCATTGGAGTAAGTCATTTGCTTGCACTCATGTTGCAGCCGAATGGACCGGCTCAATGAACATTCGTTTGACTATCTGAAGAATCTGTGCAATCTTTTTGTGCTGGTTCCGCCTAGCGGCTGGAGTTTATTTTGTAGAATAATACACCTTTAGGACAGTTTTATGGATGAAGCTACATGCTCTTTGTGTTTATTCTGCCTATTGGCTGGAGTTTGTTTTATAGATTATCTTTTGCTGTGTAATTCTGTCTCACAAAATTTGTATAGAAACACCGGACTTGAGCAATCCGACGGCAAGGTTGTCACGGGGGCTCTCGTAGGCGTACATGGACTGTTTGAGTTTGGAGGGATGGATGCCAGTTGGGCTTTTCTATTTGTTTGGTTCTGGGGAATGTTCGGGGTTTGACTGTTGTACTAATGTTGGAATGTGGTCTTTATAATCTTGTTTTTGACACACAATATTAATTTTTTTACATGTCAAAATGTCAAATGTTAATATGAGTGGATTGTCTCTCTCCACGTGGAATGTGAATGGGTTGGGGCACCCCATAAAAAGAAGGAAAGTTATTTCTCTTCTTAAGCATAAGAAATATGATATAATGTTTCTTCAAGAAATGCACCTTTCCCCGCAGGAAGCTGAAAAATTTGGAAAGATGTGAGGTGGGCATTTTTTTATATTGCTGGCTCGAGTAAGAGCAGGGGAGTCATTACACTGATAAGTAAACATCTACAATTCAAATGTCTCAAAAAGAGTAAAGATAAAACAGGAAGAGTCATTATTGTTTTAGCTGAAATTCAGGGACAAAGTGTTATTTTGGTGAATATTTATGCACCTAATGTTGATGATCAGGGCTTTTTTATAGATCTTGAAGGGATGTTGCAAGCCACTGGCACCCCTCATGATATAATATTGGGAGGAGACTTTAATCTTTTGATGCACTCAGTCCTTGATCATATTGAAGCAAAAGTGTGCAAAATTGTTTTTTCTTCAATCCATAAGATTTACTCTAGAATAGATTTTTTTTATATATCTAAGTCCCTCATTTTATCTGTTGTTTATTGCTCAAATGGAAACATTTTAGTCTCAGATCACGCGTGGCGTGTTTAGAGGTGTTGCCACATATGAAGAAAAAGAAATCATATAGTTGGCGCTTTAATGTATCCCTTTTGCAAAATCCTGAATTCCAACAAATGCTAAAGGCTGAAATCAATGTCTATATGGAGACCAACTGGTCCTCCTTATCCTCTGTGGGCATGGCTTGGGAGGCACTTGGGAATGTCATCTAATGGCCTCAGAGAATTGACCCAATTGAAATACAGAAATAATACCATTTTGTCACAGAAGGTGGAGTTTTGGCTATTCAGGGCAAGACAGTCATACTTTGAGTCGGGGGACAAAGCAGGGAAGCTCTGGCTAGATATATAAAACATAGAGTGTCTTTTTCTACCATTCCCTCAGTGAAATCTGCTGGTGGTGAAATATTTACCTCAGTCATTGATATTAATAATGCTTTTAAAGAATTCTATCTTGATTTCTATAGTTCCACGTCTTCGTCTACTGATGAAGATATTAGAAATTCTGTGGAACCATTAGAACTTCCTAAACTGACGACTGAGCAAAAAAATTATCTTGATCCTGAGATAACCTTGGAGGAGCTTGGCGAGGTAATGAAGGCCTTGCCTACAGGCAAGTCTCCGGGGCCAGACGGCTTTGCCGATTTTTTTAGATCTTATGCTACAGATCTGGCTCCACTTTTGCTAGAAGTTTATATGGAATCATTAAAGAATGGAAAGCTTCTGCCAACCATGACACAAGCCCGGATCAGTCTGATTCTTTAAAAGGACAAGGATTCAAGCGAGTGTAAGAGTTATCGTCCAATTTCCCTGATCCAGCTAGACGTTAAAATATTGTCAAAAATTCTGGCTAACCAATTAAGTAAATTTATGACATCTCTTATACATCTAGATCAGGTGGGATTTATTCAGGGCTGTAGCTCTTCTGATAACTTTAGTTGTTTCATCAATATCATGTGGTCAGTGGTAAATGATCAGACTCCGGTCGGTGCCATCTCCCTTGACACAAAAAGGCATTTGATATGGTAGAATGGGATTATCTTTTTAAGATTTTGGAAATGTATGGGTACAGGAATACTTTTATTGGATGGATTAAGTTACTTTATAGACACCCGGTAGCGACGGTACAAACAAATGCATTAATTTCAAATGATTTTACTCTGGATAGGGGCACCCAGCAGGGTTGTCCTCTTTCTCTATTATTGTTCTGTCTTGCCCTGGAACCATTACCTGCCACTATTAGAAAGGAGGAGGATTTTCCAGGGGTGATGGCGGGAGGTGTGGCGCATAAGCTTTTGCTTTACACAGATGATATTTTATTATTCATCTCGGACCCTACTAGATCTATGCCTTGCCTACACAGAATTATTAATTCCTTTTCTAAATTCTCAGGATACAGGGTTAATTGGTCTAAATCTAAAGCTTTGGCTCTGACAGTGTACTGCCCAGTAACGGCTTTTCAGCCGGGCGCCTTCCAGTGGCCCAAACTGGGCATTAAGTATTTGGGCATTTTATTCCCAGCAAATTTGTGTTATTTAGTTAATTTTGACCCTTTAATAAAAAGGTTTTCGAGCGATGTGGGCAGGTGGGCTTCATTACATTTATCGATGATTGGGAAGGTTAATGTTATTAAAATGAATTGTATTCCAAAATTCAACTATCTGTTACAGTCTCTCCCTGTAGATGTCCCCCTCTCTTATTTCAAGCAATTTGACAGCATAGCGAAGTCATTCATTTGGAATGGTAAACATCCCAGATTACATTTCAGTAAGTTGAATAGGCCGATTGACAAAGGTGGGCTAGGCCTACCCAAGATTTTGTTTTATTATTATGCATTCGGTGTCAGACATTTGGCTCACTGGTCGCTTCCACCTGAGAGAGCCCCTCCCTGGTTTTGTATTGAACAGGAAGTTCTTGCTCCTATTTCGCCATTGCAAAGCCTTTCTATCAAACTAATCAGAGAAGTTAAGTTAAATACTGTTATCTCGCATTTGCACTCGGTATAGGCAAAAGTGTCCAGAGTGTTTAATTCGGACATTTATTTAAATGTTGCCTCGAGCATATGGTTGAACCCTAAATTATGCATTAATAAGTCCCCTTTCTGCTGATCAGGGTGAATTGTGAGGGGGGTTATTACACTCAGTGACCTATATGAGAGTGGAGTGTTGAGATCTTTTGAAAATATGGTTCAACATTTTGGGATTCCCAGATCTCAGTTTTGTAGGTATTTACAGCTGCACCACCTGCTCTGTACTATTTGTTGAGTAGCATACACCCCCCCTGAAGCGGCAGATACTCTGGGAGAGGTGATTACTGCTTTTGGAAAAGGTTATGAGGCATCAGTGTATTACTCCCTGTTTATTCAGAGTCTGTGGGATGGAGCTTTACTTCTATCAAGAGATTATGGGAGAAAGATTTAAACTTGGTATTGGAGGAGGGAGTGTGGGCTAGGATTCTAAAAAAGTCTACATCTAGAGATGCAAGGGTGCACCTTATCCAATTCAAGATTTTACATAGATTCTATTGGACCCCATCTAGATTGTATAAGCTTGGTCTGAAAGACACACCCACCTGCTGGCGATGACACAACCCATGTATTTTGGTGGTGTGTTAAGATCCAAGAATTTTGGTTGAAGGTTCAGAGATTTATGTGTGACGTACTGGGCACTCAAAATTCATTTTGCCACAGACTGTATTTTAGACGATGGGGCGGTAATCAATATAGAGGATAAGCACATAAAAAATTGGGTCCTAACCAGTGTTATGATCGGCAGACAGATTGTTTTAAGGGGATGGAATTCAGCAAGAGCGCCCTCATTTCAAGAGTTGTTCACGGAGATGGGGAGGGTGGCGGCTTTCGAGGAACGTCATGTAGAAGGCTGGGGAACTTGGATTCGTTTGATAGGAAATAGGGCATCTATTTGGCCTTCTTGGGGCTCTCGGGGAGGGGCAGTGGAGATAGAAGTATAGTTTTAAATGTGTGTGATTATTATATATTTATATATATTATAAAAATTTTTTTTTTTTTTTTTATGTATGTGTGTGGGTGTATACTCATGTGTGACCACAGGGATGTTTGTTGAGGGCAGTGGTGGACTGGCTATTGGGAGAACCGGGACTTTTCCCAGTGGGCCGGCCATGAAATGGGGCTACATTGGCCACCGCGATATGTACAGTGTTGCCTACTTAGCGACTTTGTCGCTAGATTTAGTGACTTTTCAGACCCCTTTAGCGACTTTTTTTCTAAAAAGCACCTAGCGACAAATCTAGCAACTTTTTGGACAAATCTTAGCTACTTTTCCGCAGAAGAGTCACCAGTACTGCCGTGCAAGCACAAGGTCTTGCTTTCCCGCTGTGTGTCTACTCTGTTCAGTGAGTGGCAGACAGAGGAGCAGCACATTCAGTTCACCGCACGGCAGCTGACACAGATGTGATTGAGCTGCACATGTGCAAACAGAGTTGCCAAGGACCAATCAATAATCTGTATGGTTTGCTCCTCCTTTGTTTTAATTTAAACAATTTAATTTGACCATTATTTTTCTTGCTTATCACTCACTGTTACACAGACGGAGTATGTGTGCTGTGTGGGAGAAAAAAATAAGACATTCTGTCACTTCTAACTTTCTGTGATAATTTTACATGTAAATATAGCCGAAATCACAGCACAGCAGTTGTCTTTAACTTATGTTATAAAATCAGGATTTTAGCAATGCAGAGCAGCAGCTTGGAAATTGCTTGGAAGTGACTACTGGTTAACATGTAGTCTTAATGGGCGGCGTTTCAGTCACTATTTCATACTCGTTCCATTGTCTGACAACAGAAACAGAATAAATATGTACACGAGAACAGCTTTATTGGGAATTCGACTGTATTAAAATACAGTATGTGAGCACAGAAAGTAGGAGAGAAGCAAACAGGTGTAAAGGGCTGACACATGGCAGATTGCAAATACGACGTGATGACATCATGAATATGCTAATTATGCATGACATGATCTAGCGACTTTTAGCAACTTTTTTAGCAGGCTTTAGCTACTTTTCATTAAAAGTAGTTGGCAACACTGGATATGTGGAAGGGGGCAGCGATATGCAGAAAAGGACAGCAAGGTATTGGTATAGTACATGTCCAAAAAAAACACACAAAAAAAAAAAAACATGGCAATGCCATGGTGCTTTTTTTATGTGTTTTCGTGTAAACTAGTGTTTTGATATTTTTTTGGTTGGTCTTTTACTGCACATACATAGAGGTTAATATAGACCTTCTTCATCATGGGCAAACGCATTTGCAGGTTTGGCTGCCAATGATTGTAGATAAATATCCAGTGCAACCAGCGTTATCTTTGTTCTCCGTGTTTTGAAGTATTCCGTTAGTGTGTTGGCAAGTGAGAAACTGCTCCACCGATTGTGGAGCGATTCAGACCATTTTGCTATCAAGTGTGACCAATTAATTGTTAAAAACCGACTATAAAAGAGTGATTAATTTGTGAATCGGACATCTTTAGTTCTGATTCAAAATGAGCAGTAAACACCAGATACACAGCTTGATGTAAAATGCAGCATTGTAGCGTTTGTCAATGCTAAACTACTAACTAATCAATAAAATCACTTCAGTGAGGTTTGTTATCGCTACAGTATGCACTGAATGCACATTAAGTGTGTTTCATGGGGCCGCATGCTTGCAATGCGTTGGCAGAACATTTACGTGTAATGTTTCTGGCATAACAGACGTATTTTAGAACTATTTTATGTTATACACAGGAATGCATTGTTGCTTTGTTTTTTAAAATATGGTTGTGATAACACTGTAATCTCCAGTTTAATTTTATTCAGATTTTGAGGCAGCTTAAATCACATGCATGTAAGAGATCATCGGAATACGGGCAAAGGTTTGATTAGCGCTAGTGCAAATTTGGACCTCTCAATAGAAGCTCATACAGAGGCTGTGAATGCAGAGCAGGTGCTGTCTGTGATTAGAGCATTTGATTACGTCATCACAGGCCAACCAGACATACACAAACACTACATCACACAACACAAGCTGACTTGGCACGGAGTGAACGAGGGGATCCAAGACGCCTGGGCTTTTGTGTTTGCCGAATGTCACACTTCATCATGCGGTTAACCTCGAACAGGCCTGACCGACGCTTTGAAGCGGGGGAGACCCGCCTCTGTGGCTACCTCTGATGTCATATCCAATTTTCTGATTGCCAGATATTTCCTGGATTAAGATCGCGTTTGTCGGGCAAGAAAGCAACCATCCGTGGATTGTATATCAGAGAGCAGACGCTCTAATTACAGCACCCCACTTCAGTTAGCGAGCAGAAGATGAAATGCAAAGAAGCTTTTTCATCCACAGGCTACTAGTCAGCGTTGAGAGACAAATATTACACTCACACAGACACACATATCAACAAGTGAGGTGGATTATTTAGGTTTTGGTGGTTCACAGTTAATGCACTTTCAATAGATTTTAAACAGGGCATATGTACATTTGCAACACACAACATTAATCCAAATATATAAAATATACTTGTTGCCTTCACCACCAAAACCTTGCCCTTGGTCCGTATGATAAATGTCACTCTGATACCATATTCAGCTTGTTTCTGAGGATTTCATTACTTTAACAAAGGCAAAAAAAAAACACAAAAAAAAGTGATTCAAAAACTCTGTCATCGTTTACTTATTGCTTTTTAATTACATTTTTATCTAGTTTGCCTTGGAAACAAAGGGATTTTTCAGAATGTCCGAGTTGCGGCTCAAAAATGAGAAAAGCACCAAAAAAATATTCAGCATTCCCATCTGCCAAAACAATCAGATCCTGACTCATTTAGTTCTCAACTACACTAATAAGTTATGTAATAAGTTTCTAATAAGTTATATTTCATTGCGGTCAACATGCCACCATATGGGTCAACCCCACTAGAGGGTGAGCTGTCAGGAGACCGTATATCAAATTAAATGTGCTCCACCTGTGCGCAGTCAACCCCTACAAATACAGGTGCGATACCGCCGCACACTCTCTTTTTTGCCTCCTAGAAGAGCAGAGCTGTAGTGAGACTACGTTTAAGGAAAGCTGAGTTAGGAAAGAAACGTTTACTTGGAGTTGATCGGAACCTCTTCTCTCGGGAGAGAGAAAGTTACCGTTTCGGTGTCAGAGATTATTGAGCTGGAATCAAGCCAGGGTTGTGAGTACAAAAAAATATATATATACGTGCGCTGTAGTTGTTGCAGCACACGGCTTGCTTTGTAATCATAAAGTCAGCCTCTGAGAGCCTCTTCATTCATAAGAGCGAAAACTACTCAAGCTTTCCTATACTCTCGCTTTCTTTCTGACATTTTCTGTTTGTTAGTAGTGCTTGATACATATTTAGTTTACATATATACAGTAAATATATTGTCACAGTCTGTCTCCCTCATGTTTCCAAGGACTCTTATTTTGAAGTGTTTCCCCCGGACTACGTTTCCCATCATGCACTGCCCTCATCACTGCCATCTGTTCCTGATTGTTCTCACCTGTTTTCCATTCACTCATTAGCTCTTGTTTGTATATATACCCTCTAGTTTTTGCATTCCCTTGTCAGTTCTTGTTTGTTGTTGTGTTGAATTCCTGTTTGTTGTTTTGACTGTCATAATTTTTATTAAAGCCTGCACTTAGATCCTATGTCTCCTGTCTCCTCTCAGCAACCATTCGTGACAGAAGAACTAACCATACAAGATGGATCTAGCGGCTTTATTTATCCAATTGAGCCAGGCGGATTTACCCATAAAGGAATACTCCCTTCGTTTCAGTGCCATTGCCAGCGTCACAGGATCTGCTGACTCCCATATCAAGTCAGTTTACCGGATTGGACTAACAGCTCACCGGTGGAGGGAATCGCCAGAGACGGGAGACTACACGTGGGAGGAATATGTGAGGTTAACGTTAGAAGCTCTCTCTCTCTCTCTCTCTCTCTCTCTCTCTCTCTCTCTCTCTCCTCGCTCTCTCTCTCTCCTCTCTCTCTCTCTCTCTATATATATATATATATATATATATATATATATATATATATATATATATATATATATATATATAATTAGGATAATTGAGACAGCCTCTGAGAGCCTCTTCTTTCATAAGGGAGAAAGCTACTCAAGCTTCGCCATACTCTCACTTTTCTTCAGGCACATTGCCTTGTGGAAGTGATAAGAATGCAGCAGGACAGTAATTCACCGCCAAACGTTCCCTCCAGCCAAGAAATAAGTCAGCCGGAGTGGGAAGATGGAGGGGAGGATGTTGGAAGGCACAAGCCAAAAGGAAAAAAACACACCTGCAAGCGCAAACATGTGGAAATGCATGTAGAACACCTGCAGCACCAAATGCAGGTAATGCAGGACACATTGCAGTGGCTTTTGCATGCACAACAGTTGCCAACTGGTGTGGCGGACACAGGGAAATCAGCAGCTAAGCGTCCCTGTCTCCATCCTGATGAGCTGTCCTTAGCAGCCTCAGAAACGTGGGATGGGGAGGACAAACCTCCGAGGATCTTTCAGATTTTGAGCTGGATGAAGATATTTCCCAGGCGTCTGATCCAGCACCTCTGGATCCATCGGATAAAGCTGTGATTTCTAGAGTGGCAGAGCATGTTCAGGTGCTGGTATCGGCCTCTGTATCGATGACATCTGTTTTTAATAGAGGCTCCCAGGTCAAAAATCGTAGGGGTTGCCGATCCTTCCTGATTTTGTGGCAGAGCTACAATCCTCCTGGAAGGCACCTATCACTAGCACCTTACCCAAGACACAGCTGGCCAGTGTGATGGGGGCGGAAGGCTGTGGCATTGCAAGGATTGTGCTGCAGTGGTGGCCGCTCTGGTTGTGCCAGGGGAGGTCTTTGGCCCACCGTCTGAAGCAGCCCTGGAACAGTCACTCAAGGCAAGGGAGCTGATGCTTGCGGTGCGGCAGACGGGGCGAATGGGGTGGCCTTTGGCAGCTGGAGGCTGGGGCCGTTCAGCCTCATCTATCCAGGGCTGGGGAGGTTCACAGCGGACTTCGATCCAGAGTTCCTCAGCTAACCTGAGCCAGAAGAGTCGTCGCTCCTTTCACCAGCAGTGTCGGGCAAAGCCTGCAGACATGCGACCGAAGGGATGCCGATCTCGGCAGTGATGGTTGTCAGCCTCCGGTGTCTCACCTCACGCCTCAGCATCTGGCTGACTGGCACCAGTGTACCCAGTGCCCTTGGGTGCTCAATACCCTAGGTTCAGGTTACAGGCTCCAGTTCAGAGCCAAGCCCCCACGCTACCAGGGTATTGTACCAACAGCCTTGGGAGGAAATGCAGAGTGCAAATCGCTCTCAGCAGAGGTCTCAACACTTTTGTGAAAAAGATCAATAACAATCCTGCCCTCAGAGTCGGTAGGGCAGGGATTTTATTCCACCTACTTTCTCATTCCAAAAAAGGATGGGAGCTGGCATCCCATCTTGAGTCTGAAAAGGTTCAACCGGTACCTAAATCAACTACCTTCCCGGATGTTGAACCTGTCAACCCTCTTCACGAGTATAAGGCAGGGGGACTGATTCATCATGGTGGACCTCCAAGATGCCTATTTTCATATTTCCATCCACAGAGATCACAGGAAGTACCTCCGTTTTTTCTTTCAAGACAGTGCGTACGAGTACAATTTTCTTCCCTTTGGCTTGTCTCTAGCTCCTCGTACTTTTAACAATTGCATGGATACAGCACTGGTTCCGCTCTGTTGGCGGGGAATTTGCATCATGAATTACCTGGACGACTGGCTGATATGTGCCCCAACCGAGCAGCAGGCGAGGAGCGGCACACAGGAGGTGTGTCGCACCTTCTCAGACTAGGCCTGACATTGAACGAGGAGAAGAGCTGTCTCATCCTGTGCAGAACGGTAACATATCTGGGCTTGGTGCTGGACTCAATGACCATGAGAGCCTGTCTTACATCCCAGAGGGTTCTGGTGCTAAGGGAGCAGATGTCCCGTCTTATGGGGAATCTCAGATGTCGGTGAGGTGTGGCCGGAGGCTCCTCAGCCTGATAGCAGCAGCCTCTCAAGTCGTGCCACTAGGTTTGCGTCACATGCGGCTGTTACAGCAGTGGTTCACAAGGAACAAAGTTCACCCCGGATCACTTATTGGACATCAAACACAGGTAAGTTCACACTACTGGCTTACAACAATAAACATAAAACACAAAAACACCTAATTAAATACATTTTAACACAACAACAAATAACCATGCTTAAATGTAACAATATAAATGTTAACATTTATTTAACAAAAATAAACATCTTTTAATTATTTTCCAGGGTTACAAACAGTTTTCAAATTTATCCAGATTAATGTGGACCTAGTCTTTAACATTCAAAATGGCAGCCTCAAGAAGCATTATGACAGCTTCCCTTAAAAAATGGAGAGTTCTTGGCAAATTTGCCACTGATCATTTTCTCATGCAAATGAGCTTTGCGGCAAACTTGTGGCAAATCTTCCATTGTTGCCAAAGGGTTGCTGGAGATTCACCACAACCGGGGCAGATTGCAAACTTCTGGCAAATATTTGCGGTGAATCAAAAGCTCATTTGCATGTGAAAATAATGAGCCTCAAATTTGCTGCAAATTTGTGCCAAGTTTGCGGCTAGTTTAGATTTTTGAAGGGTTTGGTGATGTGATGTGCCATTTGTGTAATGTGACTGATTGTGACATTAAAATTTTTGGATATATATTTTGTGAATGAGATGTGACTGCCTTCACGGAGAGGAAGATTCACTCTGTTCTTCACATGGAGTTATCACATGGTTTCCCTTACAAAAATCGAGAGTTCATGGCAAATTTGCATGTGAAAATAATGAGTGGCAGATTTGTGGCAAGTGGCATTTTTTGTAAGAGTTGGAATACTTTTATAGTGTTTTTTTATATCATATTTTGGAATAAACTGTGATTGTAGTACTTGTATCTGCTTCTTTGTTTACGGTTAGGCATATGGGGTGTGTTAGGTGCTCAAACATATCTATATAATAGTGTAATGTAAATCAGATGTTTGTGACTAAATGTACCTGTCTGTTTCGTTTTATATTGTTGATAATTGGTTACGTTTACAAAGCGGTTCAAGTGGAATGCAATCGTTGCAGGTATTCCATCCCTGAGAATTTTTCCGTCCATCCGGGTTACAGGGTGGAGTCTGGGCAACAGTACCGCCATCACAAAATTAGTGCTAGTACACAAGAGTTGCTGCCGATACTGTGACATAATATTATTGTTGTTGCCGGTACTCACTTTGAGCACTGAGCTTAGTAATGGGTTTGGGTTAGGGGACCTAATATATTGATAAGACAGAATAATGTAACTAAAATAATGTATTTCTAAGTATACTAAAACATATTGTGTTAAAACCCACAATAATATCTGAAGACTGCTGAGTCTGTATTCTGTCTGATGTTTTCACGATGCAGAAAAAACGTTGCTATGGTGATGCCTCGCTTATGAGACTGCCCTGAAATAAAATAAAAAATAAAGGGTTAACTCACCACAAAATGTCATTTCTCACTCATGCACACTCATGTTCTTCCAAATGTGAGACTTTTATTACTTAAATCGGAACAGAATGTTCACACTACTCTTTTCTAGTGACCGCCAGGGGCTGTTAATCTTCAAAAAGGACAAAAACAAGGAAAAACAAACATGATTAAACAAAAACATAATAAAGCTATATCATACATTTGGGTCTGTTCCTCACACAAAACTATCATATGACTTCAGAAAAAGAAGAAATTAGCCCAGTTCGCACATGCAACCAGGTAAATTACAGGAAAATCGCTGGGTTGCCTTTACTGGTAAGTGTTCCAAATGTGCTGTTCACACGTACTATCAATAAGAAAATTGATAGGTAATGATACAACTTCGCATTAAGAAAAATAGCCAGAGCAAAATTTACCAGTATTTTCAAAAGTGTCGTATTCACAAGTGACCTATAAACTGGAAATTGTAGGTAATTTTCTGGAAAAGGCTGTATGTGTGAACACGACTATTGATATCAGACCTGGCACAACCTTACATGAGGGTGTACAAATGATGACAGGAGTTTCATTTTCGGGTGAACAATTCTTTTATTTCAGCAGAAATCATACTGCCTGCATATATATTTACTCTCCACATTCCCCTTCAGCAGATTGTAAAAAATCTTAAATGTTCACAGAAATCAAGTGAGTGTTCTGTGGTTTCCACATTCACTCCAGTAATGCAGATAAAGCGTGTGATTAAATGGCTGAATGTGTATCTGTGGAATGTCTGAACGCATGTGAATGAGATTGTGTTTGGCAGCAGGTCGGGATCTTGTATGTTTATAGAACACATCCCTTTGACTGTGACTTTACACAAGGGTAGACGTGGAACCTTCATTTGATTCTAGCATTTTAGAAAAGGAAACAAAAAGACATTGAATCAGGAAATATTTGTAAAATTACTGGCAAGATAATGTAGATATCATTAGAGGAATACTGCCTCTGACAGAGAGAAAAAAAAAAACATGATCACACAGGAAATCGACATACTGCTTCCAAACGTTTATGTGCCCTGAAATCGACCTCATTCTTACGGACATCAATTCCAACGTGTTCACGTTTCCCTGTGGTGCTACTGATAGATTAGTGCACGACCCTTACGAAAAACAAGAGTTCATGACAAATTTGCCACAAACTTGGCGCAAATTCGCCACTGATAATTTTCACATGCAAATGAGTTTTGTGGCAAACTTGCGGCAAATTGTCCATTGTTGCCAAAGGTTTGCCGGAGATTCACCACTACCAGCGAAGAGCTGCAAACTGCTGACAAACATTTGTGGCGAATCAAAAGCTCATTTGCATGTGAAAATAATGATTGGCAAATTTTATGCCAATTTGTGACAAGTTTGCGGCTCGTTTGCCAGAACTCTAGATTTGTTGTAAGGGCAATGGAAACCAGGAAGTAACCACATTCACATAAACAATGGTGAGTGCAATTCCGAAGTTGCATTTTGGCTCTAAAATTACATTGTTATTCCACTGATGGTTTGGTTTATGGTTGTGGTTGGGTTTGCAGTATATGGTAAATAATAAATACATTCCTGTTGTCTGTTTTACATAATTTATAACTATAAATAAAACTCGCTTTTGACACCCTTCTGTGGACATTCTGGAAACGATCTCACACGTGCCCATATGTTTAACAACATTTTAAGCTTTGGCCACTGGGGGCAGTTGTTAGAATTTTGGTAAGCGCAGATTGATTTCAACTGAAGAAGTTTTGACATACTGTTGCTAAATTCTCAAACCTAAATTCTGAAATCACCTACTATGAGTGTATGTACTGTATGTGATGAAGGACACATTTCTCGGCCAGTAAAACAGTGCATTCTTTTAGGTATGCATATGAGTAGTATTAATAGATTCCGGACATACTTCATCCGGGGATGTGGGTATTGTCCAGTGACCCGAATATACAGTATGATGTAATGACAAAAATTGTGAAAATGATCTACTCTGGTTTTGTTAAAAAAGGACCATTAGAGCACAAGCAACAACTTTCTTGGTATATACTGCGTGGCGGGGTGAGCAAGAGACAGACACAATGGGTGTGGCATCAGGCCTCGGAGAGGTGTTTATTGGAAATCATTACAACAGAAAAAGGGTAAAATAGTGTCCAAAGGCTTGGGTTGCAAGGGGTGTGGGGTGGCAGCTTATGTGGCGGCCTGTCTTCCCATGGGTCACGGCGAGTGTGAGGGCAAGGTGGGCCATATCCATGCCCGTCGGCCACGGCACGTGCTCCAGTCCCCCACCGTTGCATCTAATTTGCACAAGGGTTCTGGGGCGCATTTAATTCGGTCAGAAAACTCCCCGCTCCGTTCCTGGACATGCGAGGAAGCCAGTGTGTGCACACAAGGAGCTGGCTTCCTGAGGAGAGGCATGCTCTGTATTTTTATAGCAGCATTGATAAGGCTCCTCTCACATCAGATGTGCCTCATCATCTGCTGTCCAAATGAGGCTCATAAAGTTGCGCCTCTCGTCATCTCTAGCCCACTCCTGTTGTGAGCCTGGCTGAAGGACGGCCCTAAGAGTTACAGTTGAATGAGCCATCTGACTCGTGGTTTTCCACCGTTCTTTTTAACGTGATGTCTCCTCAACTCGCGAGGGTTTATGGGATCGTAAAGTGTCCAGTCATCCGCACTTCATAGTTTGGCCTGATGTAGTAGGTCATTCTGTTATTTCTCGCTTACTGTTTTATGAATAATGAGGATTCTGACATACCACTCCATTGGCATACTGTTTTTGGCATACTACTGTATATAGAAGGGAAGTATACATATTTGGACACAGGGAGAATGATGAATCAGTGCTGTGAAACCTGTATCATCAAATACTATCTATATCAATGACTTCAGACCTTCAGAACCATGTAACATTTTGCCAGCATTTTTAAATGTTTTAATGAATTTTTGTTTCCTAAATATTTTTATTATGTATTATTTATTTTATACAGTATAAGCAAAAAGGCACTCAATGTGCTGCCAAACACAATCTCATTCACATGCGTTCAGACATTCCACAGATACACACTCAGCCATTTAATCACATGCTTTATCTGCATTACTGGAGTGAATGTGGAAAATGTGCTCAACATGAACACAAGTCAACATGAAACAGCATTCACAACCTGAGCAAAACAGTGTATTGAATGAGAACAAAAAATGTAGGGTGGGAATTTAATCCATGGTGAATTGATTGGATGGTGTAAAGTGCCTCTCTCTATGTGACAGGTGGATGAAAAATAAGAGGGCTTGATGATGTCAGCTGAAAAGGAAAGTCGTTTCAGAGGCGGAGCAAGATTACGAAGACAAACATCGGGTTTTTCCTACTTTCCAATATTGTGCACTGATAAATCTTGTACAATAAAACCAGGAACATGTAATAATAAAGTAAATGGAGTGAGTTTTGATTTCATGTTGGCAGTAGATGGAGTATGTTATTAGATCTGTTTACATCACTGCTACATGTGAATGAAAATGTTTAGTTCACTGTGTGGATCTATAGAACAATAGATCTTCAGTGTTTAAACAGATCTGTTCTCTGTTTGTGGCTGCATGAAAAATTGTGAATTCTTAAAGTCACAGTCTGGATTGTGTGGTAGTTTTGAGGCTCAGCAGACGTGAGTCTGAAGTACAGCTACAAATGTGCCCTTACTGCACAGGAAATACTTGTCAAATGATGTAAATAGACTTGCAGTTATGACTTAGTCATACTGTAATTTTGCAGGAAGCTGAGTGATTCCTCTGAGAGTTCAGTCCAGTTGAGGAGAATCAAATTTTGCTCTTTTCTGTGATGCCATTATGGCTTTGAATTGTTCTAATAGGTGTCTAATAGAGAGAATAATTCACAGCAGATGTGGTTTGGAATATCATAAGAGCTTTGGAAACATTAAGAAGATGTTAAGAGTTGAATTGAAAAAGGCAAATAATCAGGTCAGCATCTGTCATCATGACAATATTTTTATATAAACCATGATTGCTTAAAAACTCATTTAAATTAAAAAGCCATTTTCCTTCTCACAAAATGAGCATGTCACATTTAAAGGCTGATTCACACTGATCCAACCGTGTTTGTTATGGCAGTGTGACTGTTGTTTTGTTGTGCCCTAAAAGAAGATGAATAGTTCCAGACTGCAGTGTGTCTGTGCTAAACCTTGACTGTCCTGATGTTTTGTATGTCTGTGTCACAATTTCAGGGCTTCTTCTTCTTATTTGTGTCCTTGTGTGACTGAAATGAGTTTGTGTGTGTGTAAATCAGTGGTAAGAGACACACACTCTTTAAGCTAAAGGCCAAGTGTGTCATTCACTGACTTTGTGCTGCTTTAAACAGCTCATATGCACTGCATTACCTGCTGCATCTCTCTCTCTCTCTCTCTCTCTCTCTCTCACACACACACACACACACACACACACACACAAACTTGTGTTTATATCATTGTGGGGACTCTCCATAGACTTCCATGCATTTTGTGGATTTTATACAGATCTAACAATAATTTCTATCCCCTAACCCTACCCCTAAACCTAACCCTCACAGAAACCTTTTTGTATTTTTACATAAAAAAAAAACTAAAAAAAAAAACATCGTTTAGTACGTTTAATAAGAAATTTATCTCGTGGGGACTGTTGGCTGGGCCTCCTGAGCTGTTGGGTCGGATTTGGCACGAAATCGCTGACTTACACAGTTCATCCTTGCATCATTACATCATGTCTGTAAACACAGGAAAGAAGAACAGGCCGTCTCATGTTCCGACTGGAGAAACTACATCCAGTTCAGTCAGTCACACTCACACAGTTCAGGACAGCCCTTTTGTGCATGATCTTTCCGTGCACACTCTTTGAGGAATATTTCAAGGTCTACTCATCATATTATGTTGTGTTGGGGCTCGTTTGAATCGGGATAGTCTGCTGTAAGATTTGATACATCATTGACTATGTTATATGTATGTTTCAGGAAGTAATATGGAAAAACGTGACAAAAAGACACTCCTGTTTATAATATTTATTTGTGTCAGTGGGAATTTCATACAGTAAATCTCACTGCAGTTTGGCCTCTGAGTGAAAAAAGTTGCTCATTGCATTCTACAAATTGAGACCTTTCCAACGATATACAACACATGGCTATCTCATCTTTTTTATGGTTTTACCAATTCTGAATATAATTGTTGTGATAACAAATGTATAAATGATGAGAAGAAAACAGCAAATTAAAAAATATTATTGGGGTCCTGGGTATCTCAGCGAATATTGACGCTGACTACCACCCCTGGAGTCGCGAGTTCGAATCCAGGGTGTGCTAGTGACTCCAGCCAGGTCTCCTAAGCAACCAAATTGGCCCGGTTGCTAGGGAGGGTAGAGTCACATGGGGTAACCTCCTCGTGGTCACGATTAGTGGTTCTCACTCTCAATGGGGCGTGTGGTAAGTTGTGTGTGGATTGTGGAGAGTAGCATGAACCTCCACATGCTGTGAGTCTCCGCGGTGTCATGCACAACAAGTCATGTGATAAGATGCATGGATTGATGGTCTCAGAAGCGGAGGCAACTGAGACTTGTCCTCCACCACCCGGATTGAGGTGAGTAACCGCACCACCACGAGGACCTACTAAGTAGTGGGAATTGGGCATTCCAAATTGGGAGAAAAGGGGATAAATATGAAAAAAAAATAAAAAAACATTATTTAGGAATTGGTGGGATCATATATATGCATTATAAAATCCAGATTCTAAGCTTTAAAATTACACCTATTTTTTCAGATCAAGTAAGTGGTTATTGTTTATTGTATATTTGTTTTCGGTGTGGTTGTTTCAAGGAGCACAATACGACGATACTTGAACAAAAATGAGCAGCATGGTCGAGTTGCCAGAAAGAAGCCTTTACTGCACCAATGCCACAAAAAACCTCGTTAAAATATGCCTGACAACACCTTGACACGTCTCACAGCTTCTGGCACACTGTAATTTGGAGTGACGAGACCAAAATAGAGCTTTATGGTCACAACCATAAGCGCTATGTTTGGAGAGGGGTCAACAAGGTCTATAGTGAAAAGAATACCATCCCCACTGTGAAGCATGGTGGTGGCTCACTGATGTTTTGGGGGGGGGGGGGTGAGCTCTAAAGGCATGGGGAATCTTGTGAAAATTGATGGCAAGATGAATGCAGCATGTTATTAGAAAATACTGGCAGACAATTTGCATTCTTCTGCACGAAAGTTGCGCATGGGACGCTCTTGGACTTTTCAGCAGGACAATGACTCTAAGCACAAGGCCAAGTTGACCCTCCAGTGGTTACAGCAGAAAAAGGTGAAGGTTCTGGAGTGGCCATCACAGTCTCCTGACCTTAATATCATCAAGCCACTCTGGGGAGATATCAAACTTTGCATGACCTGGAGGCATTATGCCAAGATGAATGGGCAGCTATACCACCTGCAAGAATTTGGGGCCTCATAGACAACTATTACAAAAGACTGCACACTGTCATTGATGCTAAAGGGGGCAATACACAGTATTAAGAACTAAGGGTATGCAGACTTTTCAACAGGGGTCATTTCATTTTTTTCTTTGTTGCCATGTTTTGTTTTATGATTGTGCCATTCAGTTATAACCTACAGTTGAATATGAATCCCATAAGAAATAAAAGAAATGTGTTTTGCCTGCTCACTCATGTTTTCTTTAAAAATGGTACATATATTACCAATTCTCCAAGGGTTGTGCTCAAAAGTTTGCATACCCTGGCAGAAATTGTGAAATTTTGGCATTGATTTTTAAAATAGGACTGATCATGCAAAAAACTGTCTTTTATTGAAGGATAGTGATCATATGAAGCCATTTATTATCACATAGTTGTTTGGCTCCTTTTTAAATCATAATGATAACAGAAATCACCCAAATGGCCCTGATCAAAAGTTTACACACCCTTGAATGTTTGGCCTTGTTACAGACACACAAGGTGACACACACAGGTTTAAATGGCAATTAAAGGTTAATTTCCCACACCTGTGGCTTTTTAAATAGCAATTAGTGCCTGTGTATAAATAGTCAATGAGTTTGTTAGCTCTCACGTGGATGCACTGAGCAGGTTAGATACTGAGCCATGAGGAGCAGAAAAGAACTGTCAAAAGATCTGCGTGACAAGGTAATGGAACTTTATAAAGATGGAAAAGGATATAAAAAGATATCCAAAGCCTTTGAAATGCCAGTCAGTACTGTTCAATCACTTATTAAGAAGTGGAAAATTCGGGGATCTCTTGATACCAAACCAAAGTCAGGTAGACCAAGAAAGATTTCAGCCACAACTGCCAGAAGAATTGTTCGGGATACAAAGAAAAACCCACAGGTAACCTGGAAAAACACGGTGTTGTTGTTTCAAGGAGCGCAATACGATGATACTTGAACAAAAATGAGCTGCAGGGTCGAGTTGCCAGAAAGAAGACTTTACTGCGCCAATGCCAAATGAGACCAAAATAGAGCTTTATGGTCACAACCATAAGCGCTATGTTTGGAGAGGGGTCAACAAGTATTGTGCTCCTTGAAACAACCTATGAAACATTATATAGAGCTTATTAAAGGTAGTTAACAAAAGTATTTTGTTACATTAAAATTAAAATTATACCAATATTTTAATATTAATAAGTTAGGTAATAATTTGAGATGACTTTACTTTGAAAGAAAGAGAAAAAAGGAAAGAAAGAAGATTAGATCTTTGTTTATATTCAGGCGTGGTAGTGCACTTGTCAAACAACTTTATAATGAAAACACTTGAAGTGATTTTTACATTTAACACCATTTTACTAAACTAACTTCTCAGTCTGTCTGGTTTCATGCATGACTGTAGTTTGCATTTTTGAATAATAAGTATCCTTATATGCCACACTATAAATATGTGCTTTATTAGGTTTCTTCTCCGGTCAGAGTGAGAGTATTTTAGTTCAGGCAGTTGGCGAGACAGCCTTCTGCAGGGGTCCTTCAGTCTCAGTGTTTACAGTAGAGTGAAGCACGTGTGTGCAGCTTCTCTTCAGTTACTGCCTGTCTCTGAGTACTTTTCTAATAAACATCATGAGAGTTGTTGCGTTGATCAGGTAACTTTCATTGCACGTGTGTTTATTACGACACAACATGTATAATGCTGTGAAATATATTTAAATTAATCGTAAATCCATCATCAGTTATTACCAGTGATTATAAACAGTGTTTACACTCAAGGGTTTGACAGAGAGGAAAGCATCAGTAATATATCGAATTTAATGTCATTGTGAGTGTGTTGTGTTTGTTAAAGACAGCTGTTAAAAGATGCTGCAGTTCAAATTCATATTATTCAATTTAGAATAAAATAAAACCAACACTGCAGTATGAATATTATTTATATGTGTTATTAGTTGTAGTAAAGACAGCAGTTTTAAATACATTTTTGATCGAGAATATGTGTAATATATTCGTATATAATATCTGTTGTCATTGTGTTTGTGTGTTTCAGTGGCGGTAAAGACAGCTGTTATAATATGATGCAGTGTGTGTCTGCTGGTCACTCTATAGTGGCACTCGCCAACCTCATGCCTGCTAAACATGGTAAGATTAGATAATTACACAACATTCTGGGTTCATTCTGTTTCTGGTTAGTTGATTTGACATGATATACTTCTTAAAAGATTAGAAAACAATCTTTTCTACTCCCTGTCTAATTATTATGCACACTAATTTAGACATGACGTGGAATAGTTGTATTTTTAGAAATTGGTCACACTGCAGGACCATTTTAAATGAACTAGTGAAGGCAAAAGATTGAAATATGTTATTTGCTGACTACAACTATTATTTTCACCATTAAGGTAAATATGTTTTGTCTGTCAGTTGTTTCAGATGAACTGGACAGTTACATGTATCAGACTGTGGGGCATCAGGCGGTCGAGTTGTATGCTGAAGCGTTGGATCTGCCGCTCTACAGACGCACTATCGAGGGCTCGAGTCTGGATACCGGACGAGAATACAGCCAGAGAGATGGAGATGAGGTGGAGGATCTTTACCATCTGTTGAAGCTTGTCAAGGTAAACATCAATAGCAACAGACTCTATATGTACAGTTGAAATCAGAAGTGTATATACACTTAGGTTGAAGTCATTAAAACTCATTTTTTTAACCATTCCACAGATTTCATATTAGCGAACTATAGTTTTGGCAAGTTGTTTAATACACCTCTACTATGGCAAACATGTTTTCGATTTTAGTGTCTAAAGTTGTTTTAATATTTTTTTTCCTGTGGCTTAAAGTAAAAAAAATGTTTAAGAGGTTTAACCGTCCGGAGATGGTGGGAAAAAATATCATTAAAAGCTCAAATTCATGACAAAAAGAATGTTAGCATAAGTAGTTAGGAATAATCTTTTATTATTATTTCTTAAAAAATAAGCAGTGAAAACTCTTTGCTTCTGTCGGTGTCCCATTCACCCTGAAGGGGTTTATTTTGGGTTAACCAGCTGACTGTACATTATCCCCCTTATTACACGGCTACTAACACAATAAATAAATAAATAAATGGACATGAAACATTGATTTGAGTTGAAATGATGTAATTATGTAAAAAGAAGTTAATCACTGTACAGCTAAATTCCACCTCCAGTTTGAGTTCTGTTGGTGTCATTAATGACCGTCTGAATGCTCATTATCCAGCTTATTACAAGACTGCTTGCCAAGTAAATAAGTAAATGCACATGAAAAATGTATTTGAGTTGATATTATTTTGGTATGTTGCTTGTAGAGATTGCACAGTGATGTGAGAGGTAGGAAAGATGACTTGCAATACCCAGATGTGTGGTCTGATACATATAAATCCCCAGATGTGTGGTTGTCAGACCGGTAGATGCTGCCACTGACCAATCAGAATCGAGTTTTTCAAAGACTAATTTCGATTTAAAATATGAATATTTGAAATACTTTTGTCCATCAATTCAAAGTCATGTGGTGTAACCAACATGCAGTTTGTCATTGTGTTGTCATGTGACAAAAAAATAAAATTAAACTGAGAAAAGAGACTCGTGACTGACTATGTGGGACGTTTCTAAAAAATGCAAATCCAATATTTTGACGTTTTTATGAAAAGGCACATTTTGTTCTAGTCAAATGGTGTAACCCTGAGAAAACTTCTTGATATTCTTGACTAAATCTGCATGATATTTGTTAAATATGTTTCCTTGAAAAATATGTTTGAAGATCTTTTCATTTAAATAAGGACTGATTGTGAACGGTGTGCAGGGAAAGTATTTTTACTTGATGGTTACACCACATGACATTTTCAAAGTCATTAATAATAATAAAAAAAAACATGTATATTAATATAAATTTCTACAAACTTGATGTGTGTTTTAAACTAGAATTTGAAAAGATTTCTCAGGATTTTCCTGATCTCATGACCCATTTTCACTGAATTACATCTCACGGGTATTAAAGGTGTATACAGTGTGTGTAATTTCCGCACTACAAGCGTCAGCCGTGATTATCTGTGTTTAAATTCCTGTACTGCTTTAATGAAGAAGGGACTTCTCAACATATTACATCTGCTAGTATTCAGACATCATTTGACACTGACTTTTCCATATTTCAGTAGTTCTGAAAAAGAACCAGTTCTCAATATCTGTCTGGAGCTCCTCCTGTGTCCTGATCACTTTAACCACACAGACTGTTGAGTGTCCTAACTTGCTGTTTTCTGAGTTTATCTAAACATCCACAGGGTCAGGGGTCAATAGGTCACAGGTCGTTGGTCAGGGGTCATCAGATAGGCTGTCCATATATTGTTGTGTGCGCTCTCACTGCTCTGTTTGTTAAACACATTTCCTGTCTGTAATAGAGCAGCAACAGAACGCTGGATTGGATGGCTTTAATATTTATAATATAGAGATGAAATATTAGCTGAAATGTTGATAGCCCTCTTAAAGGAGATTTCCAGGTTTAATACAAATTAAGCTCTACCTACGGCATTCATAATATATCGGCATATTTATTGATCAGTTAAATATAATTTAGACTTGCCTCTTTTTTTCAGATGTTTTTCAGAGTTTACACAGGCGCGCACGCACACATATGCGCACACACACATATATACACACACACACACACACGTACTCCCATACATACACGTACACACACACACTCGCATACATACGCACGTACACTCACATACATACACACACACACGTACACGCACGCATGCGCGCACACACACGTACACACACACACACACAGTTGTAATCTATGGACATTCTAGAGCATTTTTATCCCTGCGCATGAATGACATGAATTATTATTTTCATATATTCTTCTGTACAAATAGATTTGTTATTTGTGCTGTAAAGTTGTTTAAGTCATCATGATTGGTGTGGGACTATACTGTTCTTTGCTGATGATCATGTAGTTATCTATCACGGTCCTATACTTGGATTTTTCTTTGTGTAAAGATCCTTGTATTCTTGTGCATCTCATGCTGCAAAAGTTATCAGGTTTACTGGTTTTACATAGTCATGACAGGTTAGTAGTGTTGTGTTTACATGTTATAATGTTTAAATCCTCTTGCTATACTTTTAAAACGGTGTGTGTTTAATGTGTATTGCGTTGGCCTGTTTACTTGCATTGAAAGTGTTTTAATGTCTCAGATTTTAAAGCAAAAATTAGCTACAAAGTGAAATTGCTGTGAATCAACAACAATACGCCACAATTGCTGTCAATGGAGCTTAATGTGTATTTAACCCACAACATTTCTTTAAGCTTCTTTTTTTATTACATTATTTTAATAAAAAATCAGAGAGAATTATAAACAATTATATTAATTGCCATACTGACAAAAATAACCAAATACAAAAAAAAAAATTAAAATGTTGCTATGACCAAATTAGTCCACGATATTTTTATTTTACTTTGTCTTTTTTTTGTCAAGGAGTGTGTGTCAGTATGAGTTTGATTTTATGGTGAAAGAAACTGTATGATAATGAGCTATTAAAATCTCTCTTCGATGAACAGAACAACTTTAACATCAGAAGTCTGATCGGTTTAAGAAGTGTGATATTTTGAAAGATTCTTCCAGCACTTTGACTTTAATTAAATGTTATCTTTTGGGCAAATGACACATGAACATTAAGAAATTTATTTTTTTAAGGTGTGTGTGTGTGTGTGTGTGTGTGTGTGTGTGTGTGTGTGTGTGTGTGTGTGTGTGTGTGTGTGTGTTTGATGGTGCAACAGTGCCATCTATAGCTGCAGCTTCAGCAGGTTTAGTGTGCATTTCCTCTGAAAGATTCTGTCAGGAGTGAAAAGGGATCATTTTCTCCAGTGGTATTGTCAATAATAAAGGCCATTTATACCTGTCTTTATGCAGCGCTGATAATCACATGCGTCGCTGTAATATGAGAATCTCGAGTCATCTGCTGATGGGATTGAACCCTTAACCCTGTGTTCACTTCAGTCAAAGACTT
Organism: Myxocyprinus asiaticus; assembly: GCF_019703515.2. NCBI lineage: Eukaryota > Metazoa > Chordata > Actinopteri > Cypriniformes > Catostomidae > Myxocyprinus > Myxocyprinus asiaticus. The sequence goes on from NC_059360.1 coordinate 1,359,331, forward strand.
TGTTGTGTTATGTGTCTGTTGATCGCAGGATATTGCAGAGATTGACCTGCTCTTTTCGTTAAACGTACATCTCAATGGTGTGATTCCAGACGGAGATTCGGCTTTATCTGACAGCGTGTGATTCGAGTTTCTCCAGAGACAAAATTAGATGACTTTGGATGTGTGTGTAGGACTGTTAGTCGGGAATCAACATCATAGTTTGATGTCATGAAAGGGTTAAATATAATAATTCTGTCAACATGTTGTTTCAAACCTGTTTGAATGTTAGCTTCAGTCACCATTCACTTTTATTGCATGGAAGAAAAATGCAGTGAAAGTGAATGGTGACTGAGACTGACTTTCTGTTAAACATATCTCTTTGTGTTCATACAGGTTTGGAACAACATGAAGGATTGAATTCACCTTCTGTACATTCAGTGTTTAAAGGTGGAATGTGTTAAGAATATTGTTGTGTAGTTATGTCTGTGTGTATTTGTGTGATTGACAGATATGGTTGTCGGAGGTGATAAAAATCTTTTAAACATCTCATTTAAAACACATGTTTTGTGAGTTTGCAGAAATATAATCTTTGTGTCCATGTTGTTTTCACATAATTGTGATAAACATTGGTAGTATTTTCAAAAAAAAAGAAAGAAGAGGAGACAAACACAATGTCTTTGACTTGATCATGAGGTGTAATCAAGTAAAAGGTATTAAAATACTTTAATTGCTTCTGGAATACATGAGTGTACACAATATAATCTTTAATTTCACAAAGTTTTCAAACATTTTTTAATGTAAATTTTTTTTAATCAGTAATTTCAAGAAGTTTTCTCAGGGTTACGCCACATGACTTGAACAAAATGTGTCTTCACAGAAATGTCAGAATATTGATATAGAGTGTCTAAAGGGGTCTCATCAGATTTATATTTTTACCTGCATGTTGGTTACACCACATGACTGATTTAATGGACAAACGTTTTTCAAATATCAATGATATTTCACTGCTTTTTTTTTTTACTCGTGCCAACATTTCTTTTTTTTCAAGAATTTCAGCTTTTAATGAGACTTTACTGTCTCTGGACGGTTTCACCTCATGACATTTTTTACTTTAAGACTATATTTTTACTAAAACAAAAATATCAAAATTACTTTGAAGTCAGTAAATGAAAACATGTTCATCACCAGTGTAGTCAAGTAATTGTTTTGTGTGAATTGCATTTTTATATATATATATATATATATATATGTGTGTGTGTGTGTGTACACTGCCGGTCAAAAGTTTGGGTTCACTTGACTGAAATGTTTCTCATGATCTTAAAAATCTTTTGATCTGAAGGCGTATGCTTAAATGTTTGAAATTAGTTTTGTAGACAAAAGTATAATTGTGCCAACATATTAATTTATTTCATTATAAAACTAAAATTTAATAATAAAAAAGTTTTGAAATGGATGACTTGGACCAAATAATAAAGAAAAGCAGCCAATAAGTGCCCAACATAGATGGGAACTCCTTCAATACTGTTTAAAAAGCATCCCAGGGTGATACCTCAAGAAGTTGGTTGAGAAAATGTCAAGAGTACATGTCTGCAAATTCTAGGCAAAGGGTGAGTACTTTGAAGATGCTCAAATATAACACAGTTTTGATTTATTTTGGATTTTGTTTAGTCACAACATAATTCCCATAGTTCCATTTATGTTATTCCATAGTTTTGATGACTTTACTATTATTATAAAATGTGAAAAAAATATCTATATCTATATATATATATATATATATATATATATATATAAAATAAAGAATGAGTGTTTCAAAACTTGAGCGGTAGTGTATATATTTAATTTAATAGATCTGGACAAAAAATGTGTGTCATGTCTATGACTGCGATGCATTTTACGAGGCCTGAATTAGTTTTGGAGTTCTTAGCAAAGAAATCAATTTTATAAGCCTTGTATAGGTTTTTAATCACTATACCTTTTTATTGTATTTAAATTTTTGTTCACCATGAAAATTGCCACAGATATTTTAAATATTGATCACATTTAATGTGTTTGTGATTGAAAAGCATGTACAGGAGTCAGTACATGGCATATATTACATATGTTGGGTTGCACAACACCGTTTTAGATCTTGATTATTCATCCATGAAATATAGAAAGATTATTAATAAAAAAGGGAATTTATAAAGTAGCAGTTCAAAGATCACTGTGACACTGTTGTGTAATAAGAAATAGTCCAATCTTCTGTGCATGTTCATCAGATCAGGTAAGATCAGAGTGTTTTTTTTTTTCAATCATTCTCTGCTCCCACGTTGAAAACACAACCCTCATATCATCCGTGTATATCATGTTGTCTACTTGATGAGTTTTCTGAGACTGAACCGTTTGATCCAACTGAAGGTAGAAAACTAAATATATGGGTCATTCTCACAAAACCTTTTTGCCATTTGTGTACAGAATCCCCTTCACTTAACCCTGTTATCCTGTGACACTTCCCCTTTAAAAATAATACTTTGATCTTTCTGAGTGCTACTGCTGTAATTTACACAAATTACAAGTATATGAATTCCAAACTTACTGTAATGGGTTTGAAAAGATGCAGAACTTTGTGGTTTGGGTTAATAATGACAAATAACTCGTGTTTAGTATTGGTGGGAGTTGTTAAAGAAATAGCCATTGAAAAACCCATATTTATTAAGGACTAATCTGAATATTGAGGTAGAATGTGTGTCTCAATGTCTATGGTGGTTATGGCCCTTTTACTTTAGGCCTAAAGTGGAATCTTGTCAAATGACACGATAAAAAGGGTAACAAAATAGATCATTTCCCTGAAATGTTCTACTACAAACAGCACCATTTTTTAAATCTGTATGCATTGAGTAATAGATTTTTTTTTTTTTTTGCTCAGTGTTTATTTTCAGTTGGAGTGCTTTTCCAAAAAAAAAAAAAAAAAGTGTGAAAGGATTTTTAGTTGTTTTAAGTGATCACCAAAAAAAATACGGTGCTTGTTTCGTTTTACTGTGAATTATAAAACACATGAAATCTTCACACATCACAGTTTTTATTGTAGCAGTCCTTTCAAGATCTGTGAAGAGACCTGGAAAGGGAGAAAGAACACAAAACGAGTATTGACTAGTGTTGCTGTTCGATTGTGTGGAATATAATGACCATATGAGCTTTCGGAAGATATGTGAAGAAAACAATATCACCCGCTCCATTCTGCCTTTAGGTGCATTTCACTTACAGTAAGCTTCTGTTATTTAACAGTCACTTTTAACAGCCTGAGACCACATTGAAAATCTCATTTAAACTGGGAAATAAATGTAAAAGTTTTAGGAATATGAAAATTAAAAACAAAGGCATTTTATGATATAAAATGAATTAGAAATAACTACAATTTATTGTGCATTTTATGTCAATTAAGAATGTCGAGTTGTTTGTACACAAAGTAAAAAATAAATAATGAAAAAATAATTGGAAAAATTATAGCATTTTCACCAGGGGGATCAGATTCTTTGACTCCACTGTTAGTTTATAGTGCATTAACTCAGAGCGATTGTGATTAATAAAGGTACTTTTCATTGTTCGTTCATGTAAACTGTTAATCTTATTGTAAAGTGTCACCATGTCACAATATTTGGCTCAGTTGTTTGAGAATGAAAATGTTAATGGATTTATGTCAGTTTGATTATTTTAAGCGGCTTATGTCTTTTCCTTGAGATGTTCAGACACTTCCTTCCACAAATCAGAGTTGGAGCTAAAGCTGCTCTTTAAGATCTCTCACGTGGTCGGCACTCTGCTCCATTATTGACGTGCAGACGGGCGCGAGGCCCCTGAGGGCGTGTCCCCTCAGGCCCCTCCAAACACACGTTTGTTTTCTCTCTTCCTCTCCGGTCGGGCTAACTTTTATCCGTGTGCTTCAGAAGGCCGCACAGCTGCAGTTGTCTAGGCGGAGTTCTCCCGCCACGAGGGCTCAGGAACGGGCCACAGCGGCGGAACACGAGCCACGCCGATCGATCACACGCGCCAAGGTGTCAGGAGCGCTGCGTGCCACGTGGAGGAAGAGAAAAAATCAAACCCGTCTCTGATTACTTCCACATTACTGCTGTAACAGAACATAAAAGAAAGGGATCGCTTTAAACCTGCTTAATACATAAATGATGACCTCTCGGGTCACTCCCAGGATGCTCACGATCAATACGGCAGCTAATAGAAGTGAGCTGTACCTGTTTGAGAGCAGCCAGTGGGGGTGTAGCTGCAAGACAGCTTCAGTATCTGTCCTTATTAAATAACTGATATAGTAGCGACTACTGCCGCATTTATTTGATTGTTGACGACGTGACATTTACATGTCAGTATCTTACACAAGGGCTCGAAAAAGTCAGTGCTCTTCTATTCTGCTAGAGCTGTTATAGGCATATTTTATTTTAAGAGTAGTAATTTACCCACAAAATGTACTTCTGTCATTATTTACTCACTCTCATGCGGTTCCAAACCTGTGTGCTATGTTTTCTTTCCAACACAAAAGGAGACATTTTAAAGAATGTTCATGTAGCTATTTTCCATACAGCAACAGTTCATGACCACGACTGTCAAGATCCAACATAGACAGAAAACACCACCAAAGTGTCATGACAGTAATTCAAATGACTTGCACACTAAATCCAAGTCTTCTGAAGCTGATAATCGTCCCATCCACTGCAGCTCTCACATCTCATTTGTGCTCGTTTTCATGTCATGGACGTTAGGGGTGGGCAATTTATACTGCATAAATTGATATACCAGTAAAAATGTGTCAACTGGTAGAAATCTTAGTATCTCTTATCAAAGTTATGCAAAATGCCACCACATGTTCAGTAATGTGCATTCCTTTCACTATGTTCTGAGAGAAAAAGTAACTTCAGGAATGATTAAATAATATGCATGCATTTATATCTATGATATAGTCGCTAAAAGGTTACAGTATTTAATGGAAGTCTAAATCCAAAACAAATGCAGGGTTTGTTTCAGCAAACTTATGTTCGACTAAAAGGAGAGAAGCCTCATCTTCTGCTTAGAATGAAAAACAATGCCATGTAGATAAAATTGATTAAATATTATTTGGATTTATTGATGGAGTTGTTTAATTGCACTGGACATGACCGGTCTACCAGAAAGTTGGACATAGTTAAAATAAAAAAGAAACGTTCTTTAATTTTTTTAGTTTTGTTTTTGAATCACTTTCAATAAAAATGTGTATATCGTGTATAGATCATTATCGACCAAAAATGTCAAGAATATTGTTGTTTTATTTTGGGATATACATTTTTACTTGTACTGTATTTTTGCAATAGAAATTTTGCTTCTATTTTAATTTTAAAAATGTTTGCTGATATTTCTGTGATAAAATGTTGCTTATATTCTCAGGATAAAATGTTTTTGCTGATTTTTGTGATATAAATTTTTGTCTGTTTTCACTAAATATATTTTTGCCAATATTTTCAGGGTATACATTTTTGCTTATATTTCCGCAGTATACATTTTTTCATATATTTTCGTGATACATTTTATTATTTTTTTCGGGTTAAAATATTTTGGGATATACATTTTTGCTTATGCTTTTTGTAATATAAAGTTTAGCTTATTTTCGCATTATTTTTTCTTATTTTCGGGATATACATTTTTTGTTTAATTTTTGCAATATAAATTTTTGCTTATACAATATTATTGTGCTATACATTTTTGCTTATACTTTATGTGATATACATTTCTCATATATTACATATATTTTCATGATATAATGTTTTCTTATTTTATGGATATCATTTGTTTCTTTAGCTCATCATTAATTGACATCAAACACCATTGGTTCTCATGTGTCGCAACGCATAGTCATGTGCCAGTTTGAATATGTGGAACGGAGAATGAGATTTCAGAGCTGCAGTGGAGTTATCAAAGAATAACCACTTACATTTTGGTTTGTTCATCACAAAAAGTTTCTGTATGTATGACTTCAGAAGAATATAGTGCATGAATCATATGAACAAGTTTCCCTGATACTACTTTGGTGTCTTTGATTGTACTTTTGTCCTGTTTGACATTTGTGGTTACTATGTACTGTTGTTTGTAAAAGAGCTGCGTGAAGATTCTTCAGCTTACAGGTTTGGGATGACATGAGGGTGAGTAAATAATGACAGTTTTCATGAGTGGTTGAACTATTCCTTTAAACACAAATAGTTGTCTATGTTGAGGCAGTGTGAGTCTGTCATTTGTTTGTCTCATAGGAACGGCTGAGCGAGAGTCTCTGATAATGTCAGATGTGTGTGTGTGTGGTAAACCAGTTTCAGACACGCTAACAGTCCCAAATGCCAGATAAAGCATCTAGCCTAAAGCTCTTGTAATTTGTTTGTATTTTTCTGCCTAATGTAGTTTGCTCAGTCTTGTTTAGTGATTATGGAAAGTGATAGTGCTTATCTTGCTTTGCCAAGGGCTCGAGCATCAAACAGCAGTTCAACATGGTTCCAGTAGTGCCGTTAGACCGGTCCAATGTCTGACCGAAGAGACGAGCTGCTCACATGATGACCTGCAGTTATTTGCATTGAATCAGATTCAGTGTGTTTGTGGAGATGCAGGAGAGATTGATATTGATCCAGAGCTGCTCTGTGTTTCATACAGTCTCTCTCTGGAACAAACACACACGAATCCATCAGGGAAAAACTGAACACATGAGAGGAAGTCAAAGGAAAAAGAGAGTTAGAAAGCATTGACACTCTCTAGATGATCAACATCAGAAGATTAATGATTCAGGCCACAGCAGTGATGAATATAACCAAAGGATCTTTTTTGCCTAGTATGCAAGATTAGGATTTGTGCATACAATAGTCAAAGTCATGGTGCTAGATTGTATATTTCCAGTAAATTGTCATTCATATTTTTTTTGTGCTTTTTTGTTGCTGTTTTTTTTTTTTATACATGTATGAACCTCAAATGTCAAAAGTTTTATTGGTCAAATCAGGGGTGTTCCTAGGTCAAAAATGGTCTTTGATGGTGGCTAAAACACACAGCCATTTACAGAAAGTTGGCTTATTATATTATGACAATTAATTAATATTTAACATTTATTACGTAGTTGCATTTCATGTTTACATTGGATATACATGTTGTTTTTTCATTCAAGCACCTGGAACCTTATGAATTCAACAAAGATTCAATTATGAATTCAAGGTGCTGTGGGACATCATGCTACATTAACTTAAATTAGTGGAACTTAATGTGTTAAATACATTTTAATTACCACCTTATTTTTTTCTTCTGACTGTACCCATGAGTAGAGCACTTTACTGAGTTTTTACTTAATGTTTCTTTTCTGTTCAATAACAGATCATGTTTACCTTTCATCACTGAATGTTCTACATCATCTCAAGGAATATCTGAAGGAAAATATAGACAGTTTATTTCCATATATCAATGTAGATTTTCTTTCTAAATATAAATAAATTATAAAATGTATAGTGTAAGCTTAATCACCTTAAGAAACTTTAACTACAAATGCCTCAGATGTAATCATAATGAAGTCTTACAGATTACCCCAGAGAGATTATTCAATATGAAATGAGAACATTTGTGTGTTATTTAAATTTTAGTAAGGTTGATGTGTAGTTTAAAATGATTTGTACTTGATCTTGAAGCATGGCACAGTGTTTTCTACTCTTTCCATCATTATCAGTGCCGTTTATTACGTTACGGCTGTTGGAGAGGTTTGAATTCCTCCATAGCAAGTTAAAAAATGTAATTCAAAAGGGTCGCAAAAGTTGAACATCAAGTCCAACCTGGTTGACTGGCACGAGCTATCTGATCTCTGGAGCACACATATCGAGGGAAGCCTGGTACGTGACATGAATATCATTCATTTTGTTTGGGTGGCGCTGAAAACTTTTTCTGCAAATATGCAACAACATTTTGACAAAGTGATAATGAAGTAATAATGATAGCTAATGAGCTCATTTACATGGATGCCAGAAAGCAGTTTAAGAAAGTGACGTTCACATTTACATACCTTGAGTTAGTGGCGTACTCCCTCTTTACTAGGTCAGTTAGCAACATAGTTTCCCCGCAACGCTTGTGTAAATAACAAACATGCTGTCTGAGGATGACTGTGCTATTTTTTGGTTCTCTGTTGTTTTGCTTTTATTTCCAGATGTCCCACAGTAGCTGCTATGTTTGTTTCTTTAACGGTCCATCGAGACGTGCCAAGGCATTGTGCTGCAATAGTGAGATTTCCGTCTAACGCCACACTCCGGGATTCCCCCGGTGACTCTTCAACATTTTTTAGAGCGGCACTTATGAGTTTACATGGTCTTATAAGCCGTGTTCTCTGGCAGAAATCTAAGTGTGTTTCACTGCTTTCTCATCCCTTAAGCGATGTTCGCGTGTACATGATGTTTCAGCTGCTTCCTGCAAAAACGTTGGAATAAACAGTTTTCTTAAGTGCATAGAAACGGGGTCCGTGAGTAGCTAGATGCCAGTGCTCACATGCAAACACAAATAGTACACGTCAAAGGAGTCAGTGGTATCAAGACACAATTTATAATGTAGTATTATCGAAGTGCCTTTTAGGTGAGTCAGGTCACTCAGTGGCCATCTTGGAAATGCTTCCGGCCTGCTATTTTCTGTTGATGCAAGTACAAATAGCTATCTGCTTGAACGAGAAAATCTCTCAAACTGTCGTTCAAGATTACGAATTGGCTTTTGTAACCCATTCTTAGAGTCAGTGTACTTAGCGCTGCGCTATACTGCTGTAGTACTGGCATACGGCTTACTTATGTACACACTTTCCCATCATCATTCAAGTAATTACTTTTACTGCAGTTCATTTGACTTAGGTTTTTTTTCTTCTTTAAAAGTTCAGATAGTCACACTACTGTCATCAAGATTTGTGTCAGAAAAAATTAACCTGTGTCACATTTCAGCTTTTAGTTTCCATTCATTTTCATTTGGAAACATTTTCTTGTTATTCCAGATGTTTTGTGTTTGCTTTGTAGGAGAAAATATCGCATTGATTCTTTAGATCCTTGCATCTCTTTTTTTTGGTTACACTTTATTTTAAGGGTCTACAATAATGCACTACTTGAGCATGAATAAGATTGTAATTAAGGATTTACTGAATGAAGTGTAAGTCTATCCTAGCCATAATTTACATTTTTATTAAGCGTCTTATTTTTGTGTAGAAAGTAATGCAATTAATGCTCATTTTCAGAGATCATATATCAAGTTTACTAAACAAAATTAAACCCCTTATTAAGGATCATTTGTATTGGCTTTACAAAGCTGTTACTAATAAATGATTGAAATCTTCTATTAAAGACAAGCTGACCCCCTGTTCTACACTGAAAGTTTAACCGACTTTATTTTTTTTGGGGTGAACTATTCCTTTAAATTCCTGTGCAGTAATCTGGGGTTTAGAGCCCTTCTCAAAGGCTTAAAAATGATGCTCGAGGATTGACTCATGTGGGGTTCAAACCTGCAGCTACATAATGTGTGGTTTCATGGTTCACGTTCTCTTCTGTTTTGGGCTGGTGGAGACTAGCAGTTAGAGATCTATTCTGATATACAAAAGATAGCAGGTTTAATCCAATAGAACAAGACAACCTCTGATTACCTGTAATAAGAGAACTGTTGCGTAAAACTGTCTGAAATTACTGCTATAATTTTATTTTAAGGTCATTTTGCTTTCCACAGATTTTGGTGATTAAATAAACAATGTATATTGATCAATATTTCAAGCTGTAATGTTGTGTGGTTGTAAGTGGTGAATGTAAAGGCTTTTGTTTTGAGGTCTGATTTTCCTCCATTCTCTCATTCTTCAGGAAAAGGAGAACATTGATGCGGTGTCTGTGGGGGCCATTCTGTCTGACTACCAGAGAGTACGAGTTGAAAATGTGTAAGAGCACGTTCTTTCTTTTGTTATAAAGCTATTGTGTAATTTGTTAAGGATATCAAGATATCATAAATACAATCATCATTAACTGGTCCTACTCGGATTAACAAATTATTTCCTCAGAGCTCAGATGACAAACTATGTATAACAGCTTCATCCTTTAATTTTTTGGTCCAGAATAAGCCACAGTGTGCACCAGACATAATGCACCAATTGTCAAAAGTGTACCTGTGCATGTGACCAGAAGTCTTGGCTTGAGCTAGATAGAGCCTAGTTTATAAAGAGCCAGGGTCCAGAGTTAACATTTTGCCAGTCATAAGAATAGATGCTGATTTGAGAATGTTTGCAATATATTTTTACTTACTGTCAAGCTGCATTTTACATTACTTAATTAAAAAATAAAATATATATGTCAAAGCGATTCATCTACTATTTTTTTCCATTTCACCTGCAAATCTCTAGCTAGCCTCATGGTGGATCTGACCGGTAACTCTGACTATAATTTGCTCACAATTTTTACTAGCATTTTGGTGCTTAGTGAGTGTTAATTTTGGACAGCTTCAGTCAGCCAGAGATGTGCATTTAGCCCGAAGATTTCCAGCAGCACAACAAAGCACATTGCAAAAACTAGACTGAAATGACTCTAAAACAAGGAAATACACATTCAGTGGCACCTTAATCTAGGGCTCTATTTTTTTTTTTCAAAATTCTTTTATTTTTTCATAATTTCTGTGTTTCCTATTTAATTTTTTCTGAATCCCATGTTTTAAAGCTTAATTCAATTTATCCTCAAAAGGGTGTCTAATCAGATGTCTTCATAAAACAGTCATCAAATGGCAAGAGAACAATAGATTTTCAACATAACATTCCATATTTTTATGAAATGAAGTGCTTTCATACAGATTCTTACAGCACAAACTTAGTGTTGCACAACAGAGCATGAAAACTTAACTCTTGCTTGTGAGATATTGTGTATGTACAATAACCTACAATTATTATTCATATACAGTACTATTTAATAGGAGCCAAGCCCAAATGGGTTAGCCCCTATTGTATCCTCCATAAGTATTATTATTATTATTATTCTGGCTGGGAGTCTATGGCAGCCCTATGAACCGTACATAGGAAAATTATGAAATTTGGCACACGAATAAGGGTTGTCATGAATAGCCCCCATACCAAATTTAGGGTCTCTAGGACATACTCTGTAACACCACCACCATGTCTGAATTTCACTTTTCTTTTGTGTGTATCATTTTGTATCTGATTACTCTCCTCCTGATGACTCCAATGGACCCCTTACATTAAAACTCAGTCCCATTACAGTGGCCACCATCTTGGATTATGACGTTTACAGTTTAAACTTTTCACATCCTTCAAACTTGATCTGATTTTTCCAAACAATGGCTCAAAATAATCTCCAGACCGAGCCGCACAGAACTGACCAGAAATCATTTTAATTTGTGCTACCGTTCAGAAATTATGCCAACGCGAAATTGTGTCTCGCCAACGCTTTGTCCTATTGAAACTAAATTTGGTATGCTTCATCAGGACCATGATGTGAGGTAACATGCACAGTTTGGTGACAGCGCCACCTATGGGTCAAGAAATTTCTATTTTTGCCTGTAACATTTGAACCGTTTATCCTAAAATGTGTTTGGTGTCTTTTGGATTCCTTGGGTCATGAGGATTTCATCAATATCAATTTTTCTAACATCAGCCATATAACCTTTCCACCATTTTGAATTTTATGAAAAAGTAATGTATATTTTAAACATTTTGTCTGATTTGAATGAAAATTGGCAGGGGTCTTCGACATCATGTCCTGAGGGTACCTAAGCAGTTTGGAGACAGCGCCACATAGTGGTCAAAATGCTTAGTCAATTTAAACAAAACTTTTGTTAAACATTGCTTCCTTAGTCTAAGTCTTCTGAAATTGGCAGAGATACATTTCACATCTATTTATTATCTATATATTTAAAACCTGCTGCTCTCAGCTTGGAGTGTCTCCTTGGCACTTTTGAGCTGTGTCAACTGAATGGCCCAGTGATTAAAGCATTGGAATACAAAAGGTTGTGAGTTTGAGTCCAGAAAAGAGCAGTTTTAAAATTTGTACCTCTGTTGACCTCTGAGTCTTCATATTGTGCTTACTACCATGTAGACTGTACTTTATTGCGTAATTCCTGCTTCAATAAAAAAAAACTAATTTACTATTATAGTAACTATTTTCTCAGAAATTGTAATATACTCTCAACCAAGAATGTCTCTGACATCATTAAGACTTGTCAGTTGTTTGGTGCAGTGGTTAGAGCTCTGGGCTTCAGTTCAAAGGACGTGGTGAACCCCGGTTTGTTTTGTTTTGTAAGTGTTGGTTGTTTTTCACTTTCAAGTTTCAGCTCAGTCCGTCAGTCTCGCCTGCAGCGGACTTGAGCCGTGTCTTTAGCAGTGTCAGTCAGGTATTGTCCTGTGACTGATCTCGCGTGCTTAATACTGTAACCTCATCTGTATACCTGACAGACCGTGTTGCCGCGGGACACAGCCATCTTGTGCTAATCACTCGACCTCTGATGCTGACATTGAGCGGCCACTCACGCATGTCACATGATCCCTGCAGTGATGTTCTGCCAGGCCACAAAGTGAGCGCTAATCGTCTTTGAAGTGTCAGAGTGCTGCCCTCTTTACACGGACACTCCATCCATCTCCTTTTCCACGCCTGTTTAGCTCGCTTTGTATGTCTTTAAATATCTAATTTCTCCACTTTACGCTGTCTCTCCAGGTGTGCAAGGCTACAGCTCCAGTCGCTGGCGTACCTGTGGCGCCGTGATCAGGCCGTGCTGCTCAGAGAGATGATATCGAGTGACCTTCACGCCCTCCTCATCAAAGTGGCGGCGTTCGGTGGGTAACAAGGCTTAAGACCTTTCTAGAAGTTTGCTTAAGTGATCTGAGTGATTGCTAGGCAGTTTCTACAAACATAATCTCATGACAATAATTTTAGAAGATGATGAAATCATAACATATAGTGCAGCCTTGCTCCTATGAATTGGTACGACTTTTTTTCACATAGATCAACAAATCAACAAACAGAATTTTAAATCGATGTAATACACACATCAAATTGTGATAATCAATCCTATCCAACACTTCATTTTAAGAAAGAACAAATTTTAGATATTCCATATTTATTTATGCAATAATTTTTGAAGGAAAAATCATAAGAACGCTCATTACAAACCCAATTTTTCTCTTTCTTCCATGCTACTCCTCAGTGATTTTCCTAAAAGAATGGTTAGGTTTAGGTCAAGGTTAAGGCTTTAAAAAAAAAAAAAAACAAACAAAAAAAAAACATAATAACACTGTTTGTTTATTTTACTGTATGGGAGTTAAAGTGGTACGTTTTTGTATGGGCCAACTTGAACAATTTCTTACAATCTCACCATCTTTTCCACTATTCTTATTAAGACTTCACATGAGATCTGGTTGGTTTCTAGGGTATCCTGTATGGTGCTTGGGAATTGCTAGGTGTTTTCAACAGGACTAACCACTGGGTGGTGCCATGATGATTCTAATTGCTGTTTTCTATTTCCAGTCTTCATAAGAAACTATCAATGAGCATTCCAGGTCTTAGTTGAAGTTTCAATCCACCTTTTTCCTGTCTTCTCCATGGGCAGCATCATTGCGGCGAGAGACTTCCGCTCGGATGCTCCACACTTCCGCTTAGTTGTCGTTATCAGCTAGACTAATATTACTGGTGATGGCGAGAAGCTAAGGGTCTGGATAATTCTGCACTGTTAATAGAGCCCGACCGATATGGGATTTTTGAGACCGATACCGATTTTAGAGGGAGAAAAGCCACCGATTACCGATATGTGACCGGTATAGTTAATCTGAGGGAATAAACAGACCTTTTCTATGTGGATTGTGCACCGATTTTGCACCGATATGACTATGCAAAGGTACTCAGAAGGCTGCTTTCTTAAATATTTTTTATCAAAGAATATTTGACATTATTATTATTATACATTCTCAACAAATATTAGAAATGAACACTGAGAAAATAAAGAATAAATAAAAATACAACAAATAGCTAAATAAACATCAGTACTGTTTAGGATCAGTCAAATGCTGACCAATAAAATAAATATCTAAATAAACATCAGTAGTACTATTTAGTATCAGTCAAATGCTGACCATTAAAATAAAGAATAAATAAAAATACAATAAATAGCTAAATAAACATCAGTACTGTTTAATATCAGTCAAATGCTGACCATTAAAATAAAGAATAAATAAAAATACAATAAATAGCTAAATAAACATCAGTACTGTTTAATATCAGTCAAATGCTGACCATTAAAATAAAGAATAAATAAAAATACAATAAATAGCTAAATAAACATCAGTACTGTTTAGTATCAGTCAAATGCTGACTATTTTAATACTGCCAGTCAATTAGGGGCAGGTTGTAAAACAAGAAGCATTTACACCTGCCAAGTCAAGAGACAACAGCGGCAGCGGTGTTACACCGTATTCTGCTATACAAGTTCAGGGGAAACTTTCAATGGTGGAAAACCAGACTTTTAAATATTACATTTTATAAATGCAACTACCGGAATTGTTCGGTTGAAGGGGGTACCAAACTGTTAATCGTGAACAAAACAGTTTGGTGAATACATTTTTACACATTAGCTTCCATTCAGCTGACAACAATGAAAGTAGCTATGTGATTAGCTAGTTAGCTATAAGCTCATAAAGTCACGGAGAGTAAAAGATGGACTTTATTTACTTTCCAGCATTGCATCTCACCAACTAGATAACAACGTAGCATGAAATCAACACTCAACAGACACAATCCACCACCGCACCGTTGTCTGTTGAGCTGCAGAAAAGATGCTCTGATGTTTACCTTTCAGTCTGCTACATTACTGACTGCACTGACAAACTATAGCTGGCTAACAGCAAACAGATGTGATAAACATGAGTGACATGGTTGTCAGGGACAGGGTGAATGTTATATTAGTTATTTTGAAAAGGGAAAATGATGGGGTCATTGTTTGTTTATTAACTTTCCAGTATGTATTTCACAAACTAGTTAACTTACCGAGACACCGCTTAACTCTGCACCACTTAACTCTGCACCACTTAACTCTGCACCACTTAACTCTGCACCACTTAACACCGCACCGCTTAACTCCACACCACTTAACACCACACCACTTAACTCTGCACCGCTTAACACCGCACCGCTTAACTCCACACCACTTAACACCGCACCGCTTAACTCCGCCCTGTCTGCAAAACCGTCAGCTCAGTTCTGTAAACAATGGAGTCAGAGCGCGCTCTGCTGGACAAACTACGCTATGACACCAATTCTAAATCACCCCAAGCATTGTATTCTGCATTATATGTGCGCATATAGAAAAACATACCGATAAATCGGTCGGGCACTGTCTGTTATTGGGTGTTATAACAACCTAATAGAGCAATCGCACCAGAGTTCGTTTTAATCGAACCAAACCTGCCAAGTGTGAACACACCCTAAGACACAACCGCCAAAGACCTCTGGGGGGGTCGTACACGCCGAAAGTGTCTGTCTTTTTCCATGTAAGCATGCGCTAGTCGCGCGTCTTGTCTAGCTGTTTTTTTACCGTCTTGTGCAGTAACTGCATTTTTTAAATGCTGTGTAAATTTAAAAGGAAATTAAATATTTAAAATGCATCTTGAGACACCCTCATTCTGTTTTATTCTTTTCACAGCATCTGTTTTAGCCCAAGAATGCAAGTCATCATCAGTGCTTGGCAAACATCCACAATTTTAGCATTTGTAGGTGCAGTTTTTTTTAATTAGATGAATATTGAAATTTTTAATTTGACAGCATAATAGGAGATTTTTTTTTTATTATTGTCTGCTACATAAGTCATTGCACACTGAGTCAGAACGGGCTGAAGGTCCTTGCCAAGATTGCTCAATAATGCTAGAAATGTCTAGGAGGAATTACCTTCAGAAATATTTTGACACAACCCATGTGTGTACGATAACAGTATGTTGATAAGTGTTGGATGCGTTGTAAATTGTCAGATTAAAACGCATTTAATCCTGTAAATGGCTGCAGGGGTTGGTGGTGGGTGTCGCCTACTCTCAGATTCCCACTAAAAGTTCTGTTCAGTTTTTTTTTTTTGTCTCCTCTGTGATAGTGACTGTATAAAAGTTGTAGCTCAAAACAATAAGGACCTTCTGCAAACAAACGCTCATTTATCATTTCCTCTGTCAAGCTACAGTGAGGGGCATTACCTGCATGGTGTCTGGTGCAGTTAATTTTTAAAAATCTCATTAGCTTTTGTATCAGCCTGTCATTTTAGGCTGTGGATCGAGGGATTGGTGATCATTTTTGCACGCACTTCACTTCCACTTCTAGTCAGTTTTGCTTTAAAACTTTAATTTATTGAAACTAGAAAAACTTAAGCCAAATATATTTGTAAATTTAAATTACACTTTAAATTACATAAGGAAACAAAAAAGTAGTTAAAATAATTAAGTGGTCTAAAAATAATAAATAATATCCAAACATTTACTGTCTCTGACTTCCTCTCCTGGACCCTTTTGCCATGACTTAAATATCAGTCTATGATAATAACAGGTGGAAAATTACCAATACAAATTAAGATCATAAATACAATTATAAATGTAAATAGAATAGTAATACAAAGTATAGCTGCAAGCAGCAATGATCGGGGCCAAGCCCTAAAGCCATTCATCAAGAACAATACAAGAGCCCCGGCACAACAGAGTCACATCATTTATACCAGCTGAGGTGGGTCTCGAACCGGGGTTCACCCAGTCCTAATGAACTGAAGCCCAGAGCTCTAACTACTGTGCCACACAATCGACAAATCTGACTGAGGTCAAAGAGTGGCACAAGAGTTTACAACAATTTCTGATAAAACAGTTACAGCTTATATTTTTTAATGAAGCATGAAATATGCAATAAAGTACAGTCTACATGGTAGTAAGCACAATATGAAGACTCAGAGGTCAACAGAGGTACAAATTTTAAAACTGCTCTTTTCTGGACTCAAACTCACAACCTTTTGTATTCCAATGCTTTAATCACTGGGCCATTCAGTTGACACAGCTCAAAAGTGCCAAGGAGACACTCCAAGCTGAGAGCAGCAGGTTTTAAATATATAGATAATAAATAGATGTGAAATGTATCTCTGCCAATTTCAGAAGACTTAGACTAAGGAAGCAATGTTTAACAAAAGTTTTGTTTAAATTGACTAAGCATTTTGACCACTATGTGGCGCTGTCTCCAAACTGCTTAGGTACCCTCAGGACATGATGTCGAAGACCCCTGCCAATTTTCATTCAAATCAGACAAAATGTTTAAAATATACATTACTTTTTCATAAAATTCAAAATGGTTGAGAGGTTATATGGCTGATGTTAGAAAAATTGATATTGTTGAAATCATCATGATCCAAGACACCAATCTCATAATTTTTGGATAAACAGTTCAAAAGTTACGGGTAGAAATAGCCAATTTTGAGATTTCTTGACCCATAGGTGGCGTTATCACCAAACTGTGCAAGTTACCTCGGATCATGGTCCTGATGAAGCATACCAAATTTAGTTTCAATAGGACAAAGCGTTGCGAGACACAGCCTCACGTCCATTTTCACGTCGACCTTGTTAACTTCGCGTTGCCATAATTTCTGAACGGTAGCACAAATTAAAATTATTTCTTGGCAGTTCTGTGCGGGTCGGTTTGTCTTTTGGACAAATCGTACAAAGTTTGAATGACGTGATAAACTGCAAACATCATAATCCACTGTAATGGGCGGAGTTTTAATGTAAGGGGTCCATTGGATCAGGAGGAGAGGAATCAGACAAAAACTAATTGAAGTAAAATTTTTAACTGGTGGTGGTGCTATAGAGTATGACCTAGAGACCACAAATTTGGTATAGGGGCTATTCATGCCACCCCTATCGGTGTGCCAAATCACAGTCATTTTTGTTAATCTGCACTCTTCAGCATGTGTTTATAAGATGATAATTCTGTGTGTGAATATAAGCGATAAATCTTCACATGAGCTGCAGAAGACAGAATCGCACTCAAGACAATCTCTTGTTTGTTTGAACTGGCGTTCACGGCCACAGCTTACAATCTTTACCTCCAAACCTGCTCTTGATAAATCATCGTCTGAAAGCAAATTCCCCACATTTGTGTTGAAGTGTAATTCCTGTCGCACACTGAGGTGTGTGAGATGTTATCAGTTTGGCTTTTCACCCAGCCTCAGGCAGAGGTAATGAGACATTAGAGGATGAGATGAAGTTGTGTGTCCGCAGGGCCGTCAGCAGCGCTGCAGTAATTGCAGCTTTCATGGGTTGCACGGGTCACAATGTTGGGTGAGCTGCGAGTGTGTATCGGGTGACTGAGGTGTTGTGTAAGCGGCAATTTACATACATACACCACATCAGGGGTCACCACAAGTGAAATTACATATTGCAAACTACAAACATGATATTTTTCCACAAATGTCTTGGGATTTATGTATTTGATCTGAAATTACTTGAACCAAACAGTCAGTGTATGCATGCACAATCTTACAGAAATTTTGCTTAATAAGCCAACAACATGTTGTCATGTTAACTCCTTAAACAGCATTCCTTTATAAATAGCGTAAAATCTTAAACCAATCAATACAGTTTCTGATTTCGCATTGCATGTGAACACCTTAACTGGCATTCTTACCAGCTTATCCAGTGTGCGCAAGTGTTGTGTGCATGACTGTTTACGTTTTGACATCAAAAGCAGAGAATAATCCAATGAAACATGGTTTTCTTGTGTTGTCTGGTTTTTGGTACTTTACAGTTCAGTTAACCCAGACATATATACGAAATAACATTCCTCAAGTGACGAAACATTTTGAGAGAGTCTCAATACTTGATATGTTATATATTCATTAAGTCTATGGCCTATGTTCCACATAAATAAAACCATGTTGTGTTCCTTTGTATTCTGTGTATTTTATATAACTTTTATTATATTATCTTGACTTGTAATGTATTGTATGTTACAAGTTTAAAACATTGCTTTTGTAACTTTATTTGAAGCAGGCCAAGACCACTTATGGTGGTATCACTTCATAAAGCTTCAAGACTGTTTAAATTATGCTGCTTTTGCGTGACAGCTCTTATTGAATACCTAATATACAGTGTATATATTACGTTACAACATCTGCAGATACAGTTTGGATGTTGATTGTGTTATGCAGTATTCTCTTCAAGGGATAACTATGATTATGTTAAGTATTATGTATTATAACTGAAGCTACAATTAAAGTTGGAACATACTGTATTATAAGGTGTATTATGAGAGACTATAAATGCATTTATAATGATGACCTTCATAGAAAGTGTTACCAAAATGATCAATGCAAGTTTTCACAATGAAATGAACAAAAGAAATGATATATAATCAAAAGATGTATTTAACAAAAATACCAAACAGAGACATGAATATTTCAAAAGTAGATGATGCAAACGAAACATACAATTTGAACTGATTCGTGTAATTGAATTGAACTTGCCAAGTGAACTGCAGTATTACTAGTGAAGTTTAAATCAGAGATGCTATTACAACATCTCTGGAAGAAAGGATCATAAAACTAGTGTAATGACATACTGTTAAGATATGCAATGGCCAGATATAACGCATATTAAAATCATCACAATATTCACAGTGCTGCTGATTGTGGGAGACACTTGAGGATGTTTTAAGGTGGAAATCTGTTGTCCTGTGACAGCCAGCCACACAATAAACGCTCAAGTTTGTGCCAGCGAGTTCTTCGCTGTAATCATGCCAAAACCCAATGAGAACTTCACACGTGATCACTCGCCACCTCTGTACAGCTTTGCAGAATTAATTGGCTGGTAAATCCAGCAGCATCAGATATTCGTGTAATTAGTTAATTGCTTGATTTGTGTGGGTGACAGTGTTGTTTCCAGGAGTAAATTGGATGACAGTTCCAGTACAAATTTGGAATGTGTGAAGTTTAAAGGTCTATTTGCGCGTTCCCTTTTATTACCTGCTTTATAAATGTATTTTCTGCTATTATATTCACTTTTTCAGCTTCTTTTTTTTACACTTTATTTGTTGGCCTTTTATTCTCATTAAGTAACTCTACATGACCATTTCTCAACATATTTGTATTTCATTCTATTTTGGGGATTTTTGTTCAGAGAGTGATGGGAAATAACGGGGCAAATCAGGACACAATTCACATCAGATTCAAACCTGTGTGTCCCTCATGAGCACTTCAGCTCAACATGTTTGAAGCACGTGCACTAAGACTTCTGAAAGTAATGTCGTGTGAAATCAGTGTGTGGATTTGGATATCAGTTCACTTTGGCAACCCTCTACGGACACGTTGGAGAATTAATCGCCATTGGCTAGTACATTTTTGTTTTTACTCGCCAGACTTTTGACAACATGTAAGTGTAATGCAATGAAAAACTAAAAAAGATATTAAGAGGCATCATCATATAATATACATATATATGATTTCACCCAATATAGTATGCAAGATTATACATTTTCTTTTCATATTTCGCTTTTGATCCTTTTAATCACATTTTAGCTTTTGTACAAATGTGCAAATTTCACATTCTGTGAATTTTTATGATGTCATAAAAATTGCATTTTCAATAATGATAAAATCTGTTGTCACTATTTGAAGTTTCATACAGTTTTAACAAAATATTCACAATTAAATATAATTAATAATTATATTATAAAAATATTAATTTAAGTGCTACTATATCAAAACTACTATGCAAAAAAAAAAAAAAAAAACCTTTGTTAAAGATTTGTATTTGTAAAATTCATATTTACAGTGTTTTTTAGTAGTTCAAATATTTCACAATGACTGTGCCTTTTAAATATTTATGTATTTACACATTTATTACGCTTCATTACGTATTTTGTAACATGTTTGTTTATATGTGCGATACTGTCTCTTTAAGAGAATGGCAGCTCCGCCAGCAAGTATTTACGGTTGAGTGAGCACAGCGCACATTAATGAGCGAGAAGTTGCACGGTGGTTTTTCCCTCATCCGTGCAATGTATGATTAGAAATAATGTTTCTTTTGATCTTTTTGGTCACCAACTGACTGTAAATAACAGAAAGGATTTTAAAACAGACATGAAATGAAATTGGAGTGTGCGAGTCTCGTCTTTGGATACAAAATACACGGTATGAATCAAAAGGAAACTTTTACTTTTTTCATTTTAGGTCTTTAAAAATTCATGTGTTGAACAGATCCAATCCATGATAAATGTTGTTTGTTGTTAGAACAATAAATTAGCTTTTGCACCTACATTTTTAAAAACATAATTCCTAAGCAAAACAATAAATCTATGTAAAAATAAGGTGAGCGAGTTGTATCGGTATCGGACAACAGTTTTTTGTTAAAATCAGCAGCGATGTCTGCAAGAAGTGTTCATATCGGTGAATCGCTAATAGTATCTGCTAAATGAATAATTGTAAGTGACTTTGGCCAGATAAGTATGAGTAGTAATTATTATTTGACTGATGTCATTTTCAAGCAACCATTGGCCAAACAGACAAGAATCAATCGACACAGTAATGTCAAAATGTTCAAATATCTGCAGATTTATCGTCATGGACAATATATTGATGCTCAAACGGACTGGAGTAAAAGCAATTTAACACCATCACTCTCTATACAGATTAAGACAAAACCAAAACCTGTTTATTTCATCATCAATGACCACATAAACATCAGCAGTTCTACATAAAAATCATAAATGTCAGTCATGCATTAATCTTTGTAGCGTTTTGTTTCTGTGATTCATATTTTTATTACTGGTTTTATGTTTTCAATATTCAGGTTATTAGACTGCCACTTTTAACCGGTTAACGATAAACATCAGATGAGTTTATAATTGCAGCTTTATTCAATTTATTGGATAAAAAGATTAAATCTGTGATGTGTCTGTAGAATTGTATTCACAGTACGGCTATTATTCCACACAGCTGTTGAATTCCAGATAAGAGCGCCAACAAATTTAAGATCACACGTAATCTCATCATCTCATGTCTCTTCTTGCGCTCTACGATTCAATACCCAAACCTCTCTCGCTCAGAGATCAGGTGATATCAGGCTGGTATTGTTTCCATGAAGGTCTTTTCGAGTATTGTTCAAAGGATGAGCGAGTTCACCTTCCAGCACGACATTCTTATTTCATCCTTTTAAAAGCCCAAATGTTTCCTGACATGAATGCAATTTTCCCGCCGTTGCTCTCTGAAGGCAGGATTAAAGACGAGCTGTCAGTCTGCGCTCCGAGGATCCGGAAAACCTTTACGAGTCTGATACTCTCAGCGTCTCTCGCTGCTATCTGGAATGATTGCAGATTTAGTTCAAATTAAAAACACAGTCAGGTCATGAGCGCTTTTACTTGAAGAGAGTTTAATGATGTTGTTTGTGATACTGGAGTCAGTCGTTGATAAGAGCGGAATGAAACCGCATTGATTTGCTCAAAACTTTCACTGAAGACAATGAGATCTGGTATGTTTGGAAGGTCACTTTACACTCACTTTTTTCAGATGTAACTTTCTGCAGAGTTTGTTCCAACTCTTGTCAAACACACCTGAACCAGCTCATCAAAAGGGTTTACTAGTATTAAGGTGTGTTTGGGTGTTCACACTTGAATCATAATTAAAACAACCAAACTCAGATGCTTTTAAGTGGACCAATATTGTCTCTATTGAACTAGAATAAGCGGCTTATCTCCACTGTGTCATTGTGTGAGATCATTACATTTGTACAGTAAATTGGTGAAGTACAAAACTATTTGGAAGTGCACAAATGTGTAAATAAAGTAAACCTTCCATGCTTTGTGTCCACAGTTAATTTTACAATCACTGTTGGTGAAGCTACTTTAAAACTGTACTCCTACCTTAAAGTAGTTAAAGTACAGTCAAGATACTCTTTTAAAAGAAGTTAACTACAATGCATCTATTTAAAGAAAATGTTTTTAGACAAAAATCACATATTATGTAATTCTGACATCAGAATCTGATAGCAGAATTCAATAAGATCATCTGATAATTATATATTTAATTAGGATGACATTCCCTTATGGAAATTAACCATGGTTTTACTACTGTAACTATAGTTTAAGCATGATATTTGTAGTATAACCATAGTAACCACAACATTAACCACGGTTACTACAGTCATGGTTACTACAGTATAACTACAGTAAAACCATGGTTAATTTTTTTTTTAAGGGTTAAACAGACAGCATGACAACATTAAACTGAATGATAGTATATATTCAGTATACATGAATAAAACTAGAAAACACCCTATTTGATGTAACTGAATCGAAATATAGTGATAAGCAGCAGAAACACTAAATATTTAAGGTAAAGTCCCTTTAAGGTTGTGCAGGCGCAGGTGAATCAGTGAATCATTTACATTGACAATCCGAGTTCCCAATTGTTTATTTTAACCAGTTCATTTACATGAACCGATTCACTTAAGTGATTGATTTTTCCCAGCGTTACATGAGAGAGAGGACGTACAGGTGAGTGTGTTTGATTACTCGCTCGATTCCAATACTGCGTTCACTATATAATGTGACAAATGAAGCGTTTTGTGAAAATACCTGAACTACTGTCATGCTACACGCATGAAACATGTACTTAAGTGTAGTTAAACACTGTTTAAAATCAAACTGAACCCACACTGGCCTGAAATAGTGTTCACAGTTGAGGCAGCAGCACATAATGACAGAAACACTTTAAATCTCTGACTGTATTGTAAGAACTTTTGACCTAAAGAGAATCTGCTCTAATTTGAAGCTTGTGAAATCTAACGCAAAACTATAAAATCCATTTCTGCCCAGTTTACTGGCTTGGAAGTTCATTGGATTAAATTTCTACTTTATAGGATAATAATGAGTTAAAGTCTTTTTCCAGTTGTATCACTCCTCTGGGCTTCAGCAGGACTGTGCTTGTGTTAAAGGGCAGTGTGAATGAACGAACAAAAGATGAATGAGCCTCAAGTGTTTTATTTGTGTTTAATGTGCCATAAGGGGGTGATGTCATTAGCTTTAGGTCAGGCAGTAAAACAGGTGCAGACGAAACGCCGTGCAGCTCATGTAAATGTCGAGGCTGCAGATATGCAAATGACTGTGGCTAATCTTGACCGTCTACATTTCAAATCTGCTTTTACATACTCATACTTTTAAGATAAAATATATGCAAAATTTCATACATGATGCCCCAGGTCTCCCGTATGCACTTTATTTCAGAAGTTCAGTATTTTTGCCGTTAGATTTGTTGGTATAACTAAAGACACATGACAGAGACTATGTCTAATTCTGCTCCCTTCTTCAGTAGTGAGTACACTGCCCAGGGAGTCGGCCATCAGAAATTCCCAAAATGCAACATTAAAAAATATGTTCACTTACTGGAAAGGTCAAGTCATTTTTATTTGTGTAGCACTTTTCACAACACACATGGTTTCAAAGCAGCTTTACAGAAAATCATGCATTAACAGAAAATGAAACTGTAAAATCTATTAAGTCTTAGAGTCATCATTGTTTAGTTTGATAAAATATGATTGTGAGTTGTTTAAAAATAAATAATAAAATAATAATTGTATTTAGACCCCCAGTGAGCAAGCTGAAGGTGACTGTGGCAAGGAACACAAAACTTCATAAGATGTTGGTTAATGGAGAAAAATAACCTTGGGAGAAACCAGACTCACTGTGGGGGCCAGTTCCCCTCTGAATAACATCATGAATATAATGCCAATATTACTTATGTACACTGCTTGCCCAATTATTAGACACATTGTATTCCTCAGGATTAATTTTATTGTTGAACAAACACAATGCTCTCAGTCAATCCAAAATGTTATTGAACCTCAAACCTGAATGTTTAACAAAGGAAAAGTGAGTTTTGTCTTTCTCTGGGGGATATATAAGTGTGCACAATTATTAGGCAACTAAATTACAAAAATAATTTCTCCCAACTCAATTGTTTATTCTACATTTTTAGAGTAGGTGCAACAAATAAAAACACAAAATGACAATTAAATAACATTTTTGGCTTTTCAAAAATATTCAGTGACCAGTATAGCCACCCTTCTTTTCAATAACTGCCATGAGCCTTCCATCCATGGAGTCTGTCAGTTTCTTGATCTGTTCACCATGAACTTTCACTGAAGCAGCAACCACAACCTCCCAAATGCTGTTCAGAGAGGTGTATTGTCTTCCTTCACTGTAAATCTCATGTTTGAGAAGATCCCACAAGTTCTCAGGAGGACTTAAGTCAGGTGAGGAAGGGGCCAAGTCATTATTTGGGCATCTTTGAGGCCCTTGCTGACTAGCCGAGCAGTGGAGTACTTGGATGCATGTGATGGAGCATTGTCCTGCATAAAGATCATGGCCTTCTTGAATGCTGAGGACTTCTTCCTGTACCACTGCTTGAAGAAAGTACTTTCCAGAAACTGGCAGTAGGTTTGAGAGTTGAGTTTCAGTCCATCTTCAACTCGAAAAGGTCCAACTACCTCATCCTTAATGATAGCAGCCCATACCAGTACCCCTCCTCCACCTTGCTGGCACCTGACTCGAAGTGGTGCCCTGTGTCCATTAGTGATCCAGCCACAGGCCCATCCATCTGGTCCAACTAGAGTCACTCTTATTTCATCTGTCTTCATGTATTTCTTTGCCCAATCTTGATGCTTCAGCTTGTGAATATATTCAGTGGTGGTTGAGTTTCAGCCTTCTTGACCTTGGCCATGTCTCTGAGCACTTGACACCTTGTACTTCTGGACACTTCAGGTAGGTTGCAGTTCTGGAATATGGTAGCATTGGAGGATAATGGGTTCCTGGTAGCTTCACGTTTAATTCTTCTTAAGTCTTTTGCAGTTAATTTGTGCCTTTTCTTCTCCATGTGTTTTTTGCACCCCAGTTGACTATTAGCAACAAAGCGTTTGATTGTCCGGTGGTCACGCCTCAATAGTTGAGCTATTTCAAGAGTGTTGCATCCGTCTGAAAGGCATTTTTACAATATTTGACTTTTCAGTGTCAGTTAAATCTCTTTTTTTGGCCCATTTTACCTGAGGTAATGAAGCTGCCTAATATTTATGCACACCTTGATATAAGGTGTTAGTCACTTTCACCACACCCTCCCTCATTACACAAATACATACCACCTGAAAATGATTGAATCCAATAAGCATTCAAGTTTATATGGTTTGGAGTTGGAAAATGTGCATAGAAATAATAATATCAGAATACACTCACTTCCCTAATAATTGGGCACACAGTGTATAGTGCAAATCATGGTTTAAAATGATTAAACTAAGTAAGTGTTTAGGGTCAGTGTTTAAACAAAGATTTTGTATGAACTGTAGATTAATGACTAATGTCTTTGAAGTTCATCCTGGATTAACTGCAGAAGTTCACATAGATGCATTTTCCATTGTTAGTTGGCTGATGAAGGCTTTTGTTGGCAGTTAAATGATAGTCTGTATATTCCAGTTCAAGAGTGTAGTCCATCATTAAACCAAGGTGATGCAGGCCGAGATCAGTTAGGTGCATCACAGTTCAACCGGCAGGTAATTTCGGTGAGGTCTATCCTAAGTCCAAGGTTCAGGCAGTAGAATATGAAGCATCTGATGTCTTACAGTTGGTGTTGGCATCAGTTCATCCTTTGAAGTCAATTGTAATAGACTGAAGTGATGTTTGGCTGGCACCGGTTGCATTTAGTCATCATCACTCAGAGACACATAGCAGTATAGTCCGACACCAAGCAGGAATGGAGCTGGATCTGGCCGATTCTGGTGACCTCAGGATAGGAGTCCCCAGGTTGAGACAGGGAAACAAATAGAATAATATTAGCATAGATGCCATTTAATGTTTTGCAGAGTTATAGATCATGATCAATGTTTCTGGTTGTCATGTCTGCGTTTTTCATAATGGCTATTTACTTTTTAAAGTAATTTAATTCTCACGGTTGTGACTTTATTTCTCATAATTATTAGATATGAACTCACAATTTCATTGTTCTGAAATTATGGCTTATGGAAGCTGGATCCCACCGAGAATAAAAAATAAGAGGCAATACTCACTTTATATTTTACAATTGTTACTTATTGCAAGAAAAATAAATCTAAATTTGACAAGAAAAGTTGCAATTGTGAGCTTTTTTTAGACTTTATATCTCGCAATTTCGACTTCTTTATTTCTCAGATCAACATCTTTAATAAAGAACGATGCAAAATAAACCAAACCAGAAGGATTGTAGTTCCCAAATTGGTGTTCACAATATACTGATTACTGAAGAGCTGAAGATTAGTCTACAGGGGGAACTAGGGAGTGAAACGAGATGCATCCAGAGGCATGATGCAATTAATAGTTTTTAACTTTATTTACTTCCTGCGTCCTAGCTTTCAACATTAAATTGTGCTTCATTTTTTATTTAAAATGAAGACATTAATGGACATCCTCCCTCTTCGCCGTTTGAAGTAGAATCATTAAAATTTGTTAAGAAAGCATGACTAATTAAAAAGGATATTTAAATAGGATTTAATTTGAATTGCATTCTCCCTGTTACCTTTGTGTGGGGTTAACATGAGAGAAGAGGAACAGATTAGATATTCTCACACTAATTATGAGCGGTGTTCCCCAGGGGCGGGTATTGGGCCCACTCGCATTCTCCTCCGCACATCAGCGCCATTCCAGCACGCTTCTCTGAAAACACGCTGTGTAAAGCTCAGCTGCCCTCAGGGCTTGTAGTTAAGACCCTGACCCTCACCACACAACGTTTCACAGTAGCAGTCATGACACACAGAAAATATGGGTTTGGCTGATGTTGGGTTGTAGTGAAGACAGTGAGTGTTGAGTTTAACCTCTTGATAGATTTGGGATGTGAGTTTTACAGGGTGTGGTCATGTTATGGTACTTGCATGAATATGATAAAAAAAAAAAACAGTCATCCATTCCTTTTTTAAACCAAAAAATCCTGTGTTCTTTGGAGTGAGAACTATTAGACAAGTTGGAAAATCTAGAATCTAAAATAAACGGAGCATAGCATGAAAAGTAGGTTTTAAACTCATCAAATGTCTTTATCACCACTTAAAAAGGTGATTTCTGATCTGTCCCACATTAGAGGTCTTGACCTTCTCTATTGTGTCCAACAAATAAAATCATACAATGTCATAATTTTGACAAAATCCGTTGAATTTATATTCAATTAATTGCAGAAAATAATATTTCTTGTTTTAAAACATCATAATTAGCTGTGTCCCACATTTTACACACAACCCTTTACCACATAATTTTCATCTTATTAACAAAATGGAATAATGCATAAAATTGTCACCATTTGGCCATTCCATTTTCTCAATTTTTTACACACATTGTAGTGCTGATTGCATTTTTCAGGCTCAACCATTCAAGCCTGCTACAATTGTTATTGTTAGAACAATGATCAAACAAATCATTTTAATTTATGGGAAATAATAAGAAATATCAGAAACTAGAACTCAACATTTGATCGTAACAAGCTAACCAAGTGTAATTTAAGCTAAATCCCCATCACAAAATCAGGGTTTTGAACTGTCCCAAATTTTGGTAACAGGGTTGCAAAAATCACAAACCTCATTTAAATAGATACAATATTCTATAATGTTATGTAATCATCAAATGTATTTAATATTATTTAAATGTTTCCTGAAGGTTAAGCACCTCCTATCCCCAAACTTTTGTTGAAAAAGAAAAAGACTTCATAAGAGTTTTAAGCACTATTTTGTGTTCTTCGCAAGGAAATCCCTTTTATTTAACCTCCTGAGACCCTGCACATGCGTGAGCTTTACATTTGGCTTCCCTGTCCGCAACGCATAATTTAATTTCATTTAAACTGACTGATCGTAGTTCAGGAGACTCTGGGCTGTCAGTAAAGGGTGAAACTTTTGAGGCATGTGATCAAACAGTATGGTGTCGATCACAGAGGAGTTTGTTTTGGAGAAACACCAACAAAACTAATTCTGGTATGAAACCTAATAAAGTTTTTACATTGAAACCTGTTTGAGTCAAAAGATTAGAGTCTCTAGTTTCATCCGATATGCCATTTTAAAAATTTGAGCAATTTATTGTGAAATGGCACACTATTTAACACAATGACCACATTTGTGACTGTATGCTCATTTTCAGTTAAAATATCCTATATTTACTGTGTATTATCACATTGAGAATTAATGTGTTCATCCAAAAGCTGAAAAATGTTGCTTTCAGAGGCTTTATATGGAGTTAGGATGAAAATAAGGTGCATTTCAAACTGTTCTGAGACCAGTGCAGACAGACAGCACACTGGAGGTTAAGTCATTCACTAAATAGGGAGCAAGGGAGCATCCTATAGCTCTCTATGCAGTTAAGTGCATTCACTCCTAAAATCTGATCAAAAGTTCAGTTTCAGGCTGCAGATGATGTTTGAATCACTCAACATGTTTGACAGACATGAGACAATGATAATCAGTACATAGATTCAGAATTTATAATGTATCATTTTATTTTAACATGATTGACAGTGATTGGATGATGCTGGACATTACTTTGAATCAGAATTAATTATGCTAATTTCTGATGTAATGTCTGTAACATCTCAAAAACATGAATAATCAACACTCCTGCAAACATAATAATATATATATATATATATAATATTCTTTCTATAGTTTGGTATTCTTTAAAATTTCACAACTTTGTCCCACCGGCCACATATGTGGACATCAATTTTTAGGAAAACTATTTGGTCTAAAAAAAAATATATATATATATATATATATATTATTATTATTATTTTATTTTTATTTTTTTTTTGTGCATGTTTATTAGGTGCTACTAGTTACAAATCAAAAGGGGGAATGGAAAATGCACACATGCATACAGCAGTCATGTGGGGGTCTCCGGAGGTTAAAACAACAACAACAAAAAGAATGCTGCCACCCTCGGCTTCTGCATATGAACGAAAAGAGTTTTGTCATACAGCCCTTCTGTTTTTGATTGTATTTGTTTATTTATTTTGATGTCTGTGTTTTGTTGAAAAAGCAGACTGTTTAGATTCCCTCAGCGCCAGTGTGTGCCAGGAGGGCAGCGCTCATGGGATCTGTGGTTTTCCGTGCAGTAGGTTATGATATGAATAACTCGTGTGTTTGTTTATGAAAGAGCAGGGCAAAGACCTGTTTACAAGAGAGGCAGATCAAAACCAGGTGGCTGCACGTGATGGTCATGTGACCTTCCATGATGTGAACTACATACTGCACCCCAATACTCCATACTCGCTATATGTTTATCACCTTTATAATGCATTTCTAATGGCTTGTAAAGATATTTTATAGACAGATGAATGTTGAGCTGCACCCTGCACATTTTAATTTACAATATTTACCAGTTTGACACATGGCATCGGTCAGTATGTCATCTAGGTGTGGGAATGCTGTGGCATGTTTAATCTCATCACACATTTGCACTGAGCAGTGGAAAGTCTCTTTTATCCAAAAAATATAACTGAAAATATTTATTCCTGGCGTTAGAATATACTGACACAGTATTGTGAGATAAAATATTGGCATTTAATTCTTTATATATTATAGGGTTTATTCATGTCAAAAAGACAGAAACTTCACCGACTGAAATTTTTTATGGTGTTAATACTTTTTCTGGAGAAAAAATATTAAAGAGCCAAAATATTAAATGCCATGGATCAATATTTATGGAGTAATCCATTATTTTGTAGAGGGGGGCGAAAATGACAATTTTCGTCCATGATTTTGGAGCCAAACTACAGGTCAAATAAATAACCTAAGAAAGGTGTCAGTGTCAGTTTTATTTGTACACAGAGATAGGTTGATCTATTACTAAAATCAGTTGACTTCAGCACCTCTTGTCGCATTATATTTCAATGGTGAGAGTCCAAAAATGGGGAAAAAACACACTTTTTTGTGTTGTTTTTCCAAAGTTGGAGTGCCTATAACTCCAGACATATTAAAGATATATTAATATCCTTTTATATTCTATTTCAGAACAAACTTTCCTTTTTGTATCTTCAATGTTTAGGCCCTATATGGTCTAATCTGAAAGATATGGGGCTCTCAGTGTGGCTCCGTCTGTAAATTGTTACATTTTTCCCATTTTCAATGGTCAAAAATTAAATGTGGGTCACATGGTATAAAGCTAGTTTTGTCCAACAAAATAAAGGTCTGAAGTACAAATAATGATAAAACTAGAAATGTACCTTTATTTATTAGTCTCTGTCCATTACACACAAGAACCAGCCGTGAGCTGAGCTGTTCAACAGTTCACAGATCATTGTCACAGTGTACACAGTCAAAAATATAGTGTTGAGTGTGTGCTAATGCTCTGTGATCAGCTGGTGTGTCGTGTGTTTGTGCTTCAGGTCTGGATCCAGAGAAACATTTAGGAAAATCACTGGCGGAGATGGAACCATATCTGCATGAGGTCAGGAGCATTGAACTAAATAAACCTTCTTTAACTGTTGTTTCAAGTGTTAGATAAGATTATTTAGATTATCATTATATGACCCTTTATGTAATGACTGTGTATGTGGCAGCTTTCAGAGAAGTATGGAGTTCATATCTGTGGTGAAGGTGGCGAGTATGAGACCTTCACCCTCGACTGTCCGCTCTTTAAGAAAAAGATTGTCATGTGAGTCACGTGTTGATCATATCTGTGTAGTGTAAACACCCATGTGTGAGTAAAAGAGAAGTGGTTTACACAGAGATGTGCAATATATAATTCAGTATCGGTTAATATGATTTTTTTATTATCAGCATCAGTCTGAATCGGACAATATTGGAAGTCAGTTTACAAATGTATTAAACAGTTCTGCATCTTTTCAATTGTACCAAGAGATTAGGTTTATAAAATATGGCAGCATATCAGTTATTGGCTGTAACATACAATTATCAACTATTGGTCAACAGTTCAAAAGGGGTGCATCTCTAGTTTTGGAAGAAAAGTGACATTTATACTGTGGTGTCATGAGTGTGATGATGTTTATTTTTACAGTGACTCCATGGAAACCATCATTCACTCAGCGGATGCTTTCGCACCTGTCGGATACCTGCGGTTTACACACATGCACACAGAGGACAAAAGTAATGTGAGTAACATTATGCTTAATGTATTCTACACTTTTTTTGTCATTTAAATGTTTTCCCTAAGGGCCATTTTTTATATTAGTCAAGGACAGTCACCACAAATGCCAAAAAACAGCCATTTCCCACCCTCTCTCTGTTTTTGCTAATGCACCTTTAACCCTCCTTTGGTATTCGGTCATTTTTGACCGAAATAAATTTCCTCATTTAATAAAAATGTTTTTCTTTATCTGAGCAGTACAAGACTTGGTGACTTTTCCTCCATTTGCCATCTGAACATACAAAAAAAAAAACAAAAAAAACTTGGGCTTGATTCGATAAGTCTAAGTGGTCGTAAAAGAAAAAAAGCGACACCTTTGGTATTCACGGTCAAAATTGACTGACCATTGAAAATTAATGGGAAAGACCAGACACACACACACACACGTTTGCAAAATACATTTTTAATTTTGAGGTACTAAAGTGTTCTGTTTTATGCTCTAATTGAATTTTCAGAGTTTTGCAGTTCATTTCTGTTTCTTGATGTTCATTTTCTTGACATTATTATGCATTTACTTTGAATTATTACATTTTTATGTTTGAAATAAATTATTGGTAGAAAAATGATTATTTTGTGTCTTTGTAACACCATGGTCAGGTTTGATTGCAAGCTTAATGACATTAACTGCAAAAACTGACACTTCAAATCCATTTTAAAATGCTAAACTTTGACAAATAATTTTGTAATGTCTAAATATATATCCAAATGCATATCTTGTGATAAAATATTAAATTAGTTTACAATAAGTCATCAGACTACACGTTAGGTGGCTACAGACATCTACTGGCTGTTACTGGCATGACATGGTGTTCAAGTCATGTTATTTATATTTTGTTCACCAGATGGCAGCAATCTGCCTCCAATTTATGTCACATTCTCATATTTTCTTCATGTTTCAACTTATAGAAGTATAGGTTCTGAACTGTATTTTATTTTTTCAGAAAAATTTGCTTATTTGTAACATTTTGAAATGTACATGTAAATAAGATAAAAATGGCATAAAATTCCAAAAGAAATGCATAATTGTATTGCAAGGAAGAATAAATGTTATCATTTTCATCATAAAAAAAGGGTCACACATCTGACACTTCTGGTCAAAAATGAACCCGAATACCAAAGGGAGGTGAGATTTTTCAATACCATAGGAGGGTTAAGAGATCTGTATGTAAATGATCTCTGTTAAAATTGGCTAACATCTGTGTTCACAGTGTTTCAGACAGACTAGTTTGGCAACACAATGATTGATGCTGCTTTGATTTTGTTTGAAACTATTGTCATTAACAGAGCAAAAATAGACAAAATAACTGGCCGTATTGTGTCTTAAATTGATTTAAATGTCTTATTTATACAAATATTGGATAAAAGCTATTTTTTTCCCACCGTTTTAATAACATTTTTGCTTTCATTATTTGAAAAATGTACAAATATTCCGTGTAGTCTCTGATTTAATGGGCTCATAAAAGCTCAATGTATAATAATCATAAAATAATGATCCAAATGCAGTTTAAAATAGTTTAAGATGGAGTATAGCATGTCACACTGCAGGACATGACAACTTCCCAAAAGTATTTCATGTCAGCTGTACATTTACTGTGGATATAAAAGTGCAAAAAGCTACAAAAAGAAACGGCACCGCTATATTGAAACAGGAAGCAGCAATCTGTACGGCATCACACACTCACACACACACACACACACACAGACAAACGCACGCGCACACACACAAATGTGTACACACACAGACATGCACACAAACAAACACACAGACACACACACATACTCGCACGCATGCGCACACACGCACACAGCTCATTCCACAGGCGCTCTGCAATTTCTCTTTTTGTCCCTCATTTGGGCAACTGTGACGTCTGCAATATTCACTCGTGCCTGAAACCTGGCCTGCCTTGACAAACATGTCCACTCATATGATCCACTGTGTGCTCAGGTACGCTGGGCGACACTGCGGCGATGACACACACACACACAGGATATAAGGGAAGGTTATTCAGGCCATTTCTCATGCGGATCAGGTGTGTGACTTTACATTCAGAGTTTGACATTCTATATGAACTGAAAACTGTTTATTGTGTGTCCCATCAGTTCATATATTGCTCTTTGTGTGTGCTGAGATCAGTATCATACTGCAGTAAATCACCTTTAATGTGCCGTTACACAATCACACTCTTTATAATAGTGGTCGACCAATATGGGTTTTTTAATGGCTGATACTGGTACCTGATACCAATATATATGCATAAAGCTAATGATAGCAAACGTATAAAAATAGCTAAAAACTTATTTTAAACACAATTCTTTACACAATAAAAACGTCCATTGTCAAGGCTGTTGGTAGATTTTGGAACAGACATTAGATTAGATTCTGTTCAGTGCTCGAGCCGATAATGCTGAAAATCTCACAATGGTCGTATATTGGCTGATTAATCGACCCTATTTTATAACACATCGTATGAACTGCACAAATTAGTGTCACAGTAGCTGTTTTCACAATATTAAAGTCAGGTTAAAGTTAAATTGGAACTAACTATTTATTGACTATTAATTAACAAAATGCATTGTACAAACGTTTTTACAAACGATTTTAAAGCACATTGAAGGTTTTTAATAAATGTATTTAACTTGTTACAGAGGTACGAAGATCACAACCCATTTAAATAATCTTAATTAAGCAATAAGGCAAGGTTGTGTAATCTGTCACGATTATGAAATTTGGCTGACGATTAACTGTCAAACAAATAATTGCAATTATGATGAATAATTGTCTGTTTTAGGGCTATGATGGTATTTTTTTTTTTGTTTTCATATTTCTTAAAGTGTTTGTGTGTTTCATACACCTTAAAGTAATTTTTTATATTTAACTTCAAATATATAAATCAAATAAAAAAAACGTATGAATACGTGAAAAATTATGTTTTAAATATCAAAATACTGTATTTCTAAATACTAAAAATATCTGTTTTTGGTCAACTATAGTTTTGGTCCATTTTGCATTTGCACAGTTGTTTTTGGATCCCAGCCAGCCTGAAAAGCAATATTATATTATATTATATTATTATATTATATTATAATATGCAATAGTAAAATATTTCTGTCCTAAATTCCTTTAACTTTATTTTAAGTCTCTACGGTTAAACCTTTGAGATTCCGTTATTTTAAGTTAATATCAAATAACTGTGATTTGACGATTATTTAATAATGCAACAGGCCTAGTCGTGTGTTATTTTGTGAATATAGTCATGCATAAAGAGTGTTGTTAGACACAATGTGCAGCGGAGTAGAGGTCGACCGATAATGGATTTCACCAATACCGATATCTAAGTTGGGCAGTACTTGCCGATAACTGATTAATCAAACGATAGTGTTAAAATAGATACTGAATGAAAAAATAACAGCAAGTAAAATAGTGCTGAACTTTATTACAAAAATAAACAGTACTGACTGAACCATGAAAATGTATTGTATTTTTTTAAAATGAAATAAATATATAAATATTAATATATATTAACTAATTTTCAAATTTTAAAGTCAGCTGATTTTAAATTGACGTTGTTTCCTTCATCCACAAGAGGGCGCAATAAATATATAAACCATTCAGCACCGTTATATTACTGCAAAGAACATTCCTATCCTGGCTGTTAAAAAAGAGCATTTCATTGTCAACTAATGTGCATAAAATAAAGTTTTAGTCGGTCCATATTCTCAAATGTTAAGTCAAAAGTAAAATGAGGGGGGAAACGCTGAAATAGACAGTTCACATGGTGTTCCACTTGCACTGATTCCTACTACTCCAGACTCAAGCTTCATAATAACAGTGAAATACCACATTGTGTTTTATTCAGTACAGCTGTATGTAGAGTAGCAATATTCACAGATAGCAGAGGTATTCGGCTGAACTCGGTGGTGAAGCGGCTCAGATTATGAGCATAGGCCAGGGGCTGTTCAATCAGATGAAACACAACAGACTGGAACCAAACGCGAGGATCTCGAGACACACATTTACAAGTTGAACATCTTTCCTGACGAAGCATTTAAACAACTCATAATCTGAGAAATGCTTATAAGAGAGCAGGATGCAATAGCCAAAGACCTCCACCAACTGTAAGGGGGTGTTCACACCAAACGCTTTTGCAACCATCCATTTGTTTTTCTATGTAAACGTGCGCTAGATGAACGTCTTTGTTTCACTTTGTTTTTGTTTATTCAGCGTCTCTTGCAGGAGCGAGTGTTTTTTAGATGATGTGTCTAATTAAAAAGAGCTTTAAAAAGCATCTTTAGACACCTGCTTTCTGTTAAACTGTATTTGTTGCACTGTGTCTAGCCTTTTTTAGTGCAAGAATGTGATCGATCTGAAGTCATCGTATTACAGTGAGGATAAAAACATTGAATTGAAATCAGATATGTTTCTGATATGATTATACGTTTCTCTCGGCGCATGAAGATATTAATTTGCTTTCTCACATCACTAGCTTTAAATATGCAGCTAGCTGACTAACAAATGCATAAACATCACCAGCTGGATATAAACTAATGCAAATAGATGGCAATAGATAGTAATAGATGGGAACAATCGTGACATTTAAACATTTGGGTAGGACTTGCATATATTTTAGTCACATTGTTCTAACTGCTTGAGGTTAGCTTTAATGTTACTATACTGCTGTTCTCTACTAATGCAGCATCTAGTCAACAAATGAATTACTTTATAATGATATAACATGTACTGTAGTGTACCGTATACATTTCATTGTTGATGTTTTAAATCCGAATCTG
Source organism: Myxocyprinus asiaticus (assembly GCF_019703515.2). NCBI lineage: Eukaryota > Metazoa > Chordata > Actinopteri > Cypriniformes > Catostomidae > Myxocyprinus > Myxocyprinus asiaticus. The sequence goes on from NC_059360.1 coordinate 1,396,269, forward strand.
AAGTGTTTCGCTTCATATAGTCTCACGTCAAAACAAACAGCATAAGGCATCAGTGAAGTGATAGTTTTTATTTCGCCTCTAGAGGACGCTCTTATACTGTATAACGACAGCGGACCCTTCCCAGCTGCTCCAGCTCCGGACGCAACAGGGAAAATCTATCAGTGTGGATTTTTGCAGATAACTGATCAGCAAAATCGGCAAGAATCGGCAAAACCGATATATCGGTCAACCTCTATAGCGGAGTGCCTATATTCACAATATAACATGACCTTGAGTGCATTATTGCTTTTATAAAACAGTTATAACATAATATCAATATTAAGGACACAAATTTTCACAAACTTTTTTTATTATTATTTTCTCATAAGTTTCTCAGCATTTTGATCACATTTTAGCTTTAAAAATGCATACATTTTATGTATTCCATCAATAACGATAATGTCTTTGCATATATTATGTTGCATATATACATTTGAAAGTTTAAATACACCTTAGCCAAATACATTTAAACTCAGTTTTTCACAATTCATGACAATTAATCGTAGAAAACATTCCCTGTCTTTAGGTCAGTTAGGATCACTACTTTATTTTAAGAATGTGAAATGTCAGAATAATAGTAGAGTGAATTATTTCTTTCAGCTTTTATTTCTTTCATCACATTCCCAGTGGGTCAGAAGTTTACATACACTTTGTTAGTATTTGGTAGCATTGCCTTTAAATTGTTTAACTTGGGTCAAACATTTTGGGTATCCTTCCACAAGCTTCTCACAATAAGTTGTGGAATTTTGTCCCATTCCTCCAGACAGAACTGGTGTAACTGAGTCAGGTTTGTAGGCCTCCTTGCTCACACACGCTTTTTCAGTTCTGCCCACACATTATCTATCGGATTGAGGTCAGGGCTTTGTGATGGCCACTCCAATACCTTGACTTTGTTGTCTGGAAGCCATTTTGCCACAACTTTGGAGGTATGCTTGGGGTCATTGTCCATTTGGAAGACCCATTTGTGACCGAGCTTTAATTTCCTGGCTGATGCCTTGAGATGTTGCTTCAATATATCCACATAATTTTCCTTCCTCATGATGCCATCTATTTTGTGAAGTGCACCAGTACCTCCTGCAGCAAAGCACCCCCACAACGTGATGCTGCCACCCCCATGCTTCACGGTTGGGATGGTGTTCTTCGACTTGCAAGCCTCGCCCTTTTTCACCCAAACATAATGATGGTCATTATGGCCAAACAGTTCAATTATTGTTTCATCAGATCAGAGGACATTTCTCCAAAAAGTAAGATCTTTGTCTTCATGTGCACTTGCAAACTGTAGTCTGGCTTTTTTATGATGGTTTTGGAGCAGTGGCTTCTTCCTTGCTGAGCAGCCTTTCAGGTTATGTTGATATAGAACTCATTTTACTGTGGATATAGATACTTGTCTACCTGTTTCCTCCAGCATCTTCACAAGGTCCTTTGCTGTTGTTCTAGGATTGATTTGCGCTTTTCGCACCAAACTACGTTCATCTCTAGGAGACAGAATGCATCTCCTTCCTGAGCGGTATGATGCTGTGTGGTCCCATGGTGTTTATACTTGCGTACTATTGTTTGTACAGATGAACGTGGTACCTTCAGGTGTTTGGAAATTGCTCCCAAGCATGAACCAGACTTGTGGAGGTCCACAATTTTTTTCTGAGGTCTTGGCTGATTTCTTTTGGTTTTCCCATGATGTCTAGCAAAGAGACACTGAGTTTGAAGGTAGACCTTAAATTACATCCACAGGTACACCTCCAATTCAGTACACCTCCTATCAGAAGCTAATTGGATAATTGTCTAAAGGCTTGACATCATTTTCTGGAATTTTCCAAGCTGCTTAAAGGCACAGTTAACTTAGTGTATGCAATCTTCTGACCCACTGGAATTGTGATATAGTCAATTAAAAGTGAAACAATCTGTCTGTAAACAATTGTTGGAAAAATTACTTGTGTCATGCACAAAGTAGATGTCCTAAACGACTTGCCAAAACTATAGTTTGCTAATATTAAATCTGTGTTTTAAAAAATTAGTTTTAATGACTTCAACCTAAATGTATGTAAATTTCTTACTTCAACTGTACATATAATTACATGTTTAATGTTTACACGCATAATTTGTACTATTTACAAGATTGAAATGTGTATTAAAACTGTACTGTCTCTTTAAGAATAGCTTTAGTTCAGCGAGCGTCTCACAAAAGTGTTTTGGTTGAGTACATATTAACAAGAGTGAAGTTGAATGGCTTTTGCACATTATTAGAATTAAATGTCTCTTTTGTTGTTTTTGATCATCAACTTACTGTAAAGAACAGAAAATATATTAAAAGAGACATTACTTAATGACAAATGGAGTGTGTGGATCTTGTCTTTGGACACACATTACACAGAACCAGTCAAACCAAACATTTACTCTCAACTTGCAGTGAAAAGTTCTCGCTGCTGAACTTCAACACTATACTGTTCAATCACTGCTGAGTGATATCTTAACATTTACCAGCCAGTGGCCAATCACAGACATTTATAGTCACATAGCGAAAAATTTGGATGCATATGTTAGTGATTTAGTCGCATTGTTGTGGCTTGTACGTAGCGTAAAAGATCGATCTTGGGATTTAAGAATATATAAAGAGATTGTTGAAATGAAGATCATGATAAATCAGGAAATCAATATTTTTACCTAGCCCTAGTTAATATATTGTGTAGGAACACTGTACTGACCAATCAGCATTCAGAACCACAATTATCTGTTTTATTATTTGCATATTATCAAAAACCACATATTATGATAACATTGCATTGTTGGATCTTCAGCAGTTCCTAATGTGAGCTATTAACATGAGGTGTGTGTGTGTGTGTGTGTGTGTGTGTGTGTGTGTGTGTGTGTGTGTGTGTGTGTGTGTGTGTGTGTTTTGAGCATGTGCAGGGTCACAATGTAGACAAGTGTGTGCGCTTACTAGCTATAGTTTGGGGACATATATGTCCCCAGAAGTCCGCTAAATCTGACAAAAGTGTCCTTTGGGGACATTTGGGACATCCTCAATCGGAAAAATTATTAAATTCTAAAAATGCAAGTTGCTTACAGTCTATTGTATAATAATTATAATTAACTTGAAATAAAAACAATAGAAGTCTGTGAAATGTTGTTGTTTAAATAGTTAAGTAGAGGTGTGTTTGTGAGTGTGTATTATGGTGTGTGTTGGAGGAGTGTTTGAGGGAATGAAAACACGTCACCCAAGAATGCAGCTCTTGCAGCCATGCGGCCATCAGCACACCCCCGCTGAGCTCTCACCCCGCAGCTTATCGCGAGCTCTGGGAGATTTCTCCCGCATGCAGCCGTCGCAAGAACTGTCTGTCACACTGACAGATCTGCGCTGACATCAGCTCTGGAGGAAACCGCTGCGGCCGCTAGAGGACACGAGGGGTGGGGTGGGGGGGTCATTTGCCCTGAATTAATGCTGCTCTAAACTCACATGCTGCACTTTCATTAATTTAATTAACACATGGCCAACTGCAGATGACAACACCATATAAAAGAGAGATGAGATGTTTTTTGTGTCTGGTGCGCTTTCAGTTTGAGAATGACTTCTTTGTCATTGTCTAAAATATGTAAACAATGACAAGGAGAGTTTTTGCTGAACTCAGCCGCTCATGTCATGATCTGAGTGACATCTAAAAATAAAGCTAAGAACACCCTTTAATCGTGGTAAATCGCTGTAAACTTGGAATCGAGTGACTTTCATTTATAATTCAAGAATTTCAATTATGTTTAATAATTGCTGGAATAAACAATGTTTCTGGCAAGCAATAATGGTCGTTAAACTGACGTTAGACTATTTTCGGTTGCTTAAAATGTCCCAGGTGCGCATTTATTGTCATTTTACAATGTCTCTGAATGTGTCTCATCCAGTGTTGGATATGTTACTCAAAAACGTTAATCCACTACAAATTACTAATTACTTTAGAGATTACTGCATTGAAAAAGTAATCATATTATTTTTAAGTAACCACAAAATGTTTTTGTTTTTCCATGCAACAAATTCAAAATAATGTCTATTTCCTCCTTGTTCATTTTCGTTGTCTCTTGACCTGTCACAGAAACTCAAACAGACATGAATATGAACATAATAAATGTTAAATGTTTTAGAAATACGTGCAACTTAAGCAATGTACTGAAAAGTAACTAACTTAACTGGAAGTCAGTAAATGTAATCTGATTACAATCATTTAAATTGGAATGTGTTGCAGTACTGGTTTGACTGAAAGGTAGTTAGATTACAGTAACGAATTACTTTGTAATCAGATTAGTCACAACACTTTCTCATCCGATCAGAATTTAGAGTCAGAACTATGTTTTTATAATACTACATTTACAGTATCAAACAGAAATGTGCTTGTGGTATTCAGTTATGTTTATCATATTTTTCTGTGAAGTAATAATAATAATAATAGTGATAAGAATATATTTGATTTAGACTGCACCTTTCTAAACCTCATAGACATTCTATAATCAAAAATTAAAGCGGAAAGCAAGCAAAGGGGTTAAAAACAAACTAAAAACTAATTATATACAAATAAACCAGTGATATGAAAAATGAAAACAAGAGCAGAGTAAACGAGCAGGTTAACATCACACAATACTAAATTAAACAGCACTATCAGAGAGAGAAGAGAGCATAAGAATAAGGTCAGAATTAGGGAGTTTTGACCCAGAATGATGGAGCAGAGATTCCAGTGTGTGAGCCAGAAATACAGAGGATCAGATCATATTAGTGTTTATTATTAAAGAGTGCTGCACATATGAGTAGCTTTATTGATAACGTTCATGATGTCATTGCTGTTGTTAGAGTTCATGATTTCATAGGTGTGTGTGTGTGATGCTATTCTCTCTGCAGGCCTGTGGCGTACGGTCGCCGGTCGTCAGTAGATGTCCTTGTCAGAGCCGCATTGACAGTCTGACAGAAGAGCTGGAATATGCTGATAAAACGACTGCAGATCTGCCGAGAGACTGTCCGTCACACACTGAGCACTGGAGTCAGAGGGAGCTGGGTGAGCTGTGTGTGTGTGTGTGTGTGTGTTCTGTTCATCATACAGTTATTATAGTCATTCAGTTTTAATCATCTTTTTCTCACAACGTAACACATCAGAACACTTTGATATCCACTAATAATCATATTGCTTTTGTGTTTATTAAACACTACCATGGTTTTTCTGGACACAGTTTCATGGTGATATCAGGCCGTTTCTTACGTTATTGGGCCAGGGAATTATTATTTTTTGGTGAAACCCTGCATAGATATACATAAGTAGAGCTGTTCTTATGGACTGCGATACATCAGCGCTTCTGCCATATTGGAAAAGTCAAGAGCCATCTGTAAACACTTGAAATTGAATTGACAGATTTCGTTTTTTCCAGCCAATATTCAAAAGATTTGATTTTCCCAAAGCATTGGACAATGTTGTAGATGATGCAAAAGTCCAACTGAAATAGTGTTGTTGAAACGGTCTCATAAACGATGTGTATCATGAGAGCGCTGTCTGATGCTTTATGTTTCTAATATAAGCGGTGGACGAGTGATCATAAACCAGACAGGGTAGATAGATCAGAACCATAAAGGAATCTAGCTCCAAAAGTATCCATTATATATTTGTTTATTCATATCATATATTTGTAATTAAATCATATAGCACACAGTTAGTTCTCTCCATATATTATTATAAACCATAACCTGGGCTATTAAACTAAAGTATTACATAAACTGAGATAATAATTGCAGTGCAATTTATAGTATAATGCAGATGTACATCTACACACATTACCACAAAACGAGCGTGTATTACGCATATATTAAAAATAAAATGTATTTTTTAAGAACTAGTATGAGCACCGATGCTTTTCAGTACTCACTGATACAATACATGTTTTCTGAACTCCATATCAAATATTTATTTCAATCTTATCATCAAAATGGTGTTTAAATAAATGAATTCATTAAAACTTTAATCAAATGAAAACATAACAATTAATTTTCAACATAATTGTGTATTATTTTTATCAAATGAAGTGCTTTTAATCCACAGTACAACATTGGAGTTATATTTTGTCAAATAAAGTGCTGCAGAACAGAGCATCACAGATGTGAGATATTGCTTAAATATAATACAATTACTGTTGATTTATTATTAGTAGTAGTAGTAGATATATTTCTGTCATACCTTTTTCCATTTAAATTGAGCTTTTATTTTGGAGTGAAGCTCTTTCCGTTTCCGTGTGTTTTTGACGGTAGCTTCACACCTCCGGAAAAGCAGGTCGCTGTGTGACATACCCTGCTTTCCAAAGGGGATAAATCAGCCTCCATAGGGCACTTCGAAGGGAGAACAGTCATGATAGCCATGCTGTAAGATCATGTCAAACAGCATTTTCAATAAAAATGACTTAAAAGGTGAGTTCTGAATGAATGTTATTTATGAGCTGCACACCTTTCAGTCCTCCAGAGCTCTCACAGTGCACTGTAAAGTCTTCAAAGGGAATAGGGCATAGGGATGATCACTTCTGAATGAAACGCATCCCTTATTATGAAATCGCATACGGCTGCTAATGAATTAAATATGTAGTCTGTATTTGCTGCGCGTTACATAGTGGATTAGCGCTCTGCTCGCTGTCATCTGCTACAAACAGAACATGATGCTCATGATGGTGTTTTCTCTGTATGAGCCAAAGATCTCTAAAAGCTACAACACCGGCTCCACACATTCATTTTGAAGCCCGCAGCACATGCAAACTATATATTTGACTCATTAAATTGCAGCCTTTACAGTTTAATAACCTCACTAGGACATAACATTGTTTTAATCTGGGTGCTGAATGTTTACAGAATGACATTCGTACGTCAGATGGTATTGGTTTTTGGTATCAGAGCATTTTTATGAGCACAAGTACATAAACGCGGTATCGGACCTTGTTATCGGGACATTCCTAAAAAAAAAAAATGCTAAATGCAAATAAAATATACTAAGAATGCTAAATAAATAGACTTAAAGGAGGAAAAAACTCTTCCTATATCTTCTGTTGATGTCAAAGGTTGTGTGTCCATCAAACTCTACTGGATTTCAGCACATCTGTCACTTGGAAGATTGTGTGACATGAACTCGTCCTTAAAAACTCAATAAAACTACACAAGATCAAAGAAAACAGCACCCAGACTACATTAAATACAGATTCGAGAGCATTAAACCATCATATTAATACATTTCAATGGGGGGGGGGTCATTCCTACAAGCTGTGGTATTTATAATGTATCATTTTAAACCGATTACAATTTTGATAGGCTAGTTAAGAGGAATGAAGACTATATATAATGTTAAACACTGCTGTGGGCCAAAAAGTCAAACTTTAAATAATTGAAATCATTTTAATTATTTACTAGTCTGATTTCCTCATGTCCACAGAGCTGCATTTGAAACATCTTTGACAAAATAAGTGCTAAATCGTTTTTTTATGTGTTTAGTATCACATTCTCTCACTAACATGTATTCATTTTAGTACCATATCAATGCCGTATACATTATATAACATCAGCACTTCTAAACCATTATATAATATATTTGGTGTTTAAGTATGATGGTAATGTAGTACTAATGCATATATCAAGTACTATGGTATTGTTATCTGATACCATCATTGTACCATGGTACCACCACAGTTGATGTTGACTTGTGTGTGTTTGTGTGTGTTCTCTTAAAGATTGTGTGCCATCACACTCGGTCAGGAGTTCAGTGGGTTACCAGTGGATAACTGGTCTAACAGCTCTTCCCTCTGAACACCCCAATGCCCAGAGTCAAACCCAAGATGTTTTCACCCTCCTGGAAAGTACGAACATTTCTCTTGTTTTCCATTCTTTATATGATCACAGTATATACATGGGGTGAGGGGTCTCTGTGATGTGTGTTTTCTCAGATGTAGCCTTGAGTGTTATTTTAAGTGTGTGTGTGTGTGGGGCGGGGGTATTTTGACCATGGCGATTGTGTAGAAATAATGAAGAATAAAGAAGATGAAGCTTTTGTTTGGTGCTTGTGGGCACTCTGGTGCAGTTCAGTCCACCATCAAACCATCATCATCCACAACACACACGCAAACAGGCCTTTGTTCCAAACGCGCTTTCATTTTCCCCCTTGTTGTGCTGCAAAATGCACTTTTAAGAGGTGCGGCGAGGTCTTTATTCACAGCAGCGGGTTTTAAGCGGGATGTGAGCGAGGCGCGTGTCACCGACTTCATCCATCACCGGCGAGGGCAGACACTTCAAATTAGCCACTGCTTCAAAAACCACACTCGCGCTGTGTGGCTGTTTTTATCACCCGCAGAACTTTTCAAGAGCAAAGAGAAAAATCTTAAGAAAGATGAAAAGCATATTTAATGTTTTTCGTCTTACTTCAGCAAACAGCCTTCACAGAGCCGAGACAATATTAAACTAGTTAATATTTAATGATGGCCTTTCTTCTGTGAGCAAACCACGCAAAGTACACGCAAACACAAACGCCTGAAAGGAAAAACAATCTTGACATGTGAAATTCTAATGGGGACGTCGTTTGTGTTTTCCTCACTTTTCCATTGTGTGTGCAGCAAAAGTTAAAAGTATCACATAAGCAATGTTTTTCACGATACTGAAATTAGTTGCATAATTTGAGATCAAAACATGCTAACACTTTACAATAAGGTTGTATTTGTTAAAGCTACACTATGTAACTTTTTTTGTTAAAAAATAACAAAATGTTATTAATGAGATCCAACAAAAATCCATCTTCTAAACCATGTCTTTTCCCAAATACACTTTGATAAATCTATAATAATTATTTATATTTTAGAGCTGTCGGGACGGATTTCGCGGGAAATTGCGTTCATACGTCATTCGTCCGTGTGTGTTGACGTCATATCTGTACACAGAGAAAATAAGCTCCGGCTACTGTAGTGCGTGTGTGGATCATGGATCATTCAAACGGAAAACCTCCGGGGAATCACCGGGTGTAAAAACAAAGAAACCCCGAACAGAGCAGAGTCCAGAGCACAAAGGGAAAGCGACAGAGTCCGTAATAAAACCCCAATCAACATCGGCTTGACTTTTCAGAGGTGGCGGCAACTCTGAGATCTGAAAGGATTTAAAAGCAACACAGAGATGGCTTTTTCCTTACTCAACAGGGAAGATATTTTATTGATATGGAAAAAAATTCATTCCAGCATTGCTGTTGTGTTAACCACAAAAACATTTGACGGTCGGACCACTGATTTCTTTGAAAACTAATTCACACCCTGAGTGGTAGCATGTTGATTCTGCCTTAATACCTCGGGATGTGAATTAATGTTCAATAATTCAGTGATCGGAGTCAGTTTATTCTGCGGTTACCACATGTAGAATGTAGTCATAAAAATGGCATCAGCAATAAAATGCAGAATGTCGTGGAATATGACATATCTGGACGAAAATGAACATTTGAATGTACAATGAATTAAATTAAAATTGTGATATGTCTTAGTGTGATAATTAAAATGCAAAAGTCTGTGATTTAATTAAGTAAATATATAATCTGCAAGAGATGTGCGCTTCAACATGAATGTGTAGAGACGGCCGCTCATACACTGAAAACACCTCATCATGATCATCACGTACACTCTGTGTGAGATGACAGAGACAGAGAGCACTCTGAAGTGCACAGCACATACAGACTATGTATTTATTTAATTAAATCACAGTTTTAAGAAGGATTAATAATCGCACTGGGCCATGGAGCAAACTGCTTATCTGGAGGTGAGAAACTAACATAAAAAAAACACAGATACGCCAAAATAAAAGCTTGATTTATATAGACGCGTTTTTGCTTAAATATTACACTTGTTGGGCGCATAAAATGTCCTGGAAAATTGTGCCTTGAAAAGAGTGGGAACTTGTATACTTTGTACAGCATTTATTAATCTTTGTTAATGTTAGTAAAAATACACTTGTTCATTGGTAGTTTGTGTTAGTTCATAGTGCTTAAATGTGTTCGAATATGTTTAAATGAACATTAACCAAGATGAATAAATGCTGTAAAACTATTGTTCATTGTTAGAATCTTATTGTAAAGTGTTACTACCCAGAACTTAAACTTTTAAAACGTAATTGTTTCCTAAAATGCTTTATACATTTTCTGAGTAAATGCTGAAAGTGTCTTTGTTCCTGCACTTTCAGTTTTTTTTTTATTCTACCCTGTTGTGCAGTGATATTTCCCCTTTACAAATAATGGTTTGATCTTTCAGATACCATATTTGATAAATAAATATTGACCACATGTTTCAAACAGAGCTAAATTTCTCTTTTTCTTATTGTTCTTGGCACAATGCACAAACATAATGAATATGTTTGTGTTGTGCCAAGAACAATAAGAAAAATCTCTCAGGCATTATTAGACATAATCATATTTTAAATGTAACAGGCCTTACACAAAACATGATTTAAAAGAGAAACTTCATGAGTTAAAAATATTTATGGCATAATGTGTGATTAATCACAAGGCACATAAAAACTGAATGATAAAAACAGAATGTACTTATTTATATTTTGTGTATGAATACCAATTTTACTGTGACAGGGTTAAAAAATATCTAGTGTTCTAGGCTGGGGCTGGGCGACATGACGATACATATTGTGGCGACGAAATAAAGTGTCAACACATAGAGATTTTGCTATATTATGTATATCACGATATGTAAATATCCATGTGCGTAGCATGGGCTTATCTATCAGTGGTCAGGGCTTCACGTGAGACTGAGAGAATTGAAGAAACATGGACAGGGTTTTTTCCGGCATTGAACATTCTTCTGCGGCCACCCAAGCAAATTTAATGACCTTCATTGCACGTTTGGCACTGTAAAAGCGCTATATATTCTTCTCAATTGACACGTGACTGTGGCGCACCCTGTCTCTGGAGCTCTGAAGTGCACGCAAATCCAGCAGGCTTTCCGATATTTGTGCTCCAGAGACAGGAGTGCTCAGAGCGGGATCACATTTTTGACCCAGGAAAACCCCAAATGGAGAAAGAAATCTCCACAGAACGGGACGACTCCCAAACAGGTCAAGAAAATGAAGAGGAGCTCGTTATTAAAACAGGTGCGACATGGTGTACAGGGCAGAAAAATCGAATCTGCAAACTGTTTCGCACAACCGTTTTACCACCTCAAAATAATATGAAAGCCAAAAGATGAACTCTGCATTAATTCTGTCATTTATTTATTTATTTATTTTGCAAGAAGTGATAATTTTAGTTGGATATTTTTTTTTTACTTACGTTTTATTTTCTTTGTCGCTTTGCTTTGAGAAGATCTTAAGTTTCTTGAGCAAAGTTTATAATAATAATAATAATAATAATAATAATAATATTGGTCAACAACATTTTAAACTGAAATGTGGCATACTTAGCATTTATGTAAGGTTGATTTTTGAAAACAAGTTGATTTTTATTTATTTACTTTGACATTGTTTGTCTTGTTCCAAATAAAGAAAGAGGAGGTAGTTTAATTTATAAAGTATTTAATTCACTGACTGGAGTTCCAAAAATAGGCATTACAATAGGGTTATTTAATAGATAAATCATTTTTTATTGATTTTCCAAAAAACTTTTACTATATTGTGATATACTGTATATCGTTATTGTGATATAAAATTACTCATATCATGATAAAAGATATTGGTCATATCGCCCACCCCTACTTTAGGGTCATGTTTACGGTTAGTAATGATCGATAACTATTGGTGCTTTGCAAGGCAGTAAACACATATTTAATATTGTGTGTAATAGTGTCGGCAATTGAAAAACAAAACATATTTGTTCAGCTCATTTAGGGTCTCTCAGTGTCTGTGCTGATTATGCGCTGGTATTTTGAGCCTGAGATGTGAAAATGTGATTTCTTGATCAACAATGTTTCATGATGAGTCGTGTGTGTGTAGGTGAACTGCAGGAGAAGTGTTTCCTGCTGAAGCATGTTGTTCTGGTTCATCTATATGTGAGTGATATGAAGAACTTCAGTCAGATCAACTCTGTGTACAGCAGATACTTCAAGCACAATCCACCCGCCAGGTACAACACACACATACACACAGTCTTAATGACTGTCCTTTAATAAAGATAAAGACAACTATCAGGCTTCATCTCAGTGTGATTCTATGACAATCATCTGACCTCACTGTCATTCAGGGTGTGTGTTGAGGTGTCACTTCCTGTCGGTCAGCTGTTGCGGATGGACGTTCTGCTTCATGATTGGATGCTGGTGTCTGAGGAAGAGCCATTTCCACAAAAACAAACGCTACACGTCCAGAGTCTGTCTCACTGGGCCCCGGCCAACATCGGCCCCTACGGTCAGGCGGTGCGGGTACGACTCCTCACAACACACTCACACACACTTTACAAATGAATCGAGTCTTAATTTACATTAAAAGATGATAAAGATGATAGAGGAGTCATTCTTCCAGCAGTGTTTGTTTGGATCTGCCAGTGTGTTTTGAAGGAATTGATTGGTTGAACTGAAGGTAGGTGTGTGTGTGTGTGTGTGTGTGTGTGTGTTTACTGTGTATTGCACTGCATCTGTCCTTTTGTCCTCTCGCTAAGACTCAAAGCGTGCATTTGTGCTGCATTTAAAGCCATTTATGGGTGTTTCCTCAACTTCAGGGACTTTCATGTTCCAGGGGTGGATTTTTATTTAAACGAACAGATTTACTTTTTGTTATACAGTGTGAAGGTCACATTAAAACTGACTTGGAAAGTTTTTTACCAGGTCTTCATCTTGTCCCAGACCCAGACTTTCAATATAATTAAAAATACAAATGATTACATATACTATATCAGTGTATCACTACTCAAAATCATTTAATCATCTCTAATTCCAAAAATTGTCAAAATATTAATAACTACAGTCTTGACCAACACAAAATAGGTATCGTTTGAAATCTTAGAAGCTCTACTTTCCAATGCATGTAGACATTATGACCAAAATTAAACAAGTGCTTTGAAATTAACAGATAAATCAGAAGTGTTCTGTTTAGATAATTTATAAAATAATTGCACTGTCCATATTATTGTAATCAGTAAAAACATCAAACTCATCAAATAGTCATGTGTCATATGTTGTTGGAAAGCTCTTAAAGAGTAGAATACAACCAGCGTATTAGTTTTACTCACAGACAAAAATATTGCGAGTAATAGCTGAGTATTTGTCTTTGACAATTATGTTGGTGCTGCCTATATGCCGCGTTTTCACTTATAACTTTACGAAAAATAAATGGAACATAAAATATCTTTTATCTTTCAAACGAGCCCACACACAAGGTTATCAGATGTATATAGATCATTAGATAATCCACATGATGCACAATGTTACATATGGCCACCAGGAGATGGCGCCAAATACATGACACAGACTCAATGATGACTCAAATGACACAGAATGAAACCCATTCTATGAAATCTCATAACTAAAATCATGTCTGCATGCTGTACAAACCTTTAGTCATTGTTGTGTTTGCATGTGTAATTAGTTCTTATGTACAATTATTATGTTTTATTTGTTTGGAGATGCTTTTGACACTATGATAAATTATTTTTGTAATGCTATAACTTTTGATTGCTTTGTTGTATCAACACAAAACTTTTCTCAGATACAGTTGACATGATTGGGAACAAACGTTTTTCGGAGCCACCTTATTTACACCCAGAGATATATAATGTCAAATAAGAAAAAAGGAAACTTTTTGGCTCAATTTGTTTTGTGATTTTTTTATTTTTATTTATTTATTTATTTATTTATTTTTTTTGCAGTTTCTTAGTCTGAGAGTCTCAGAATGTATCATAATCTATATCATTAAAAACATTTTTAAAGTTTTCTTTACAATGATACCAAATACTTGACCCTGCTTTTTTTGTTTGTTTTTTTGTTTGTTTTTGTTGAGTTATAAGTCTTTAATTTTGGGTATGCCACTGAAACAGGAAATCTTTAAAAACACCTTCAGAGCTTAAAGGATTAATATGCCAAATTAAATGTTAAATTAATGTCTTTAAAGTAGCACAAAATCTTACTTGACATTTAGAAGTAGTGAGTAGATAAGAGCATCTGATAAATGCTTACAATCTAAATGCGGGTACCAATTTGCTTTGACGAGTAAATAAAACTGACTTACTCGCCGGTTGGCAGTAACTTTACAACATAATACATGATTAAATTGAATTATTAGAATAAGTTCATCACTGATATAAGTGACGTGATTCAAAAACAGTTGACGAATGAAACTATTTTAAAAAGTGTGCACATCAAATCTTCACGAGCATGGCATTATAATATAAAGCATGATCTGTGATTTCTCGAACACACAGCGAGTGTAATATCACAAATTCAACAGTTCAATCATGAGTAAACGCTTCTGCACGCACCATCATCACGCATGACAGCCAGTGCCCCGTGTTACATTTGCTAAATTGGAAAAGTGTAGACAGTTGCCCATATTGCTATAATTACCCCCTCGCTGTGCCCATGCGCACACGTCAACCCCTGCCGCGCGCTCACAGTGAGAAAGTGTTGTGCTCATCGTGTTTTCTGATCCGACAGAAGCTCTTCTGTGAGAATTCTCTGCCTTTCCCCGGAACAATCACGGATTCGTTGTTCAATCCATTATAAAAGCTGGAGAGAACATCTAAAGTTAGCATGATCGCTTTTGGGGCATCTTATTTATTATAACCCCTCGTCTGCTGTCCATTGTGCTGCTGTTTAGAGATGATTTATATTCACGCTGTCATCGCTTAAAGAACAGTATAGGAAACGGGTGCATGCTAAGATACTCTTTTAAAAATATGAATAATGATTAACTTAGTATAATAACCAAAAACATTTAGCTGTGTCCCACAGAACCTTGTTACTGCATATTTTCCCTTATTACAAAAAATGCAACAAAATGTTACACACAGGAAGTGAGATTGTTTGGCCCAAACAAGTGCATAATCTCATTTAGTTTTCTAAATATATACAAATAATGTAGTGTTGACTTCATTTATCAAACTCAACCATTCAACCTTGTTATCAGTGTTGTTGTGAGAATGACTCATTCTGGTGAATATTCAGGAATAAATCCTGTTAAATTTACGGTAAATGTTTATTGCTAGAAAAAACAAAAAAAAACCACATTCTTACATGTCCCAAAACAGGACAAATGTAAGATAAAACAGCTAATATAATAAACATTTTCTGAAGGTCAAGCACTTAATTTCACTGATAATTTGATAAAAATAAAAAAAAGAGTTGTTTCAAGTGTCATTTTGTACCAAATATATTGAATGTATTTCATAATCAGTATGTGTTCCTCAAGAAGGTCTTTTGTCTAATTGCCAAGAATATGTTGCTTTTGTTCAGTAATGTGAAGATCTCTATCAGATGTGATTGAGAAAATTCGTTAACCTTTGCGTTTGTGTAGCTTCAGGCGCTCCACTCATTCTGCCATTATTTGGATTAAATTAACCAACAGGCACGATGTGTGTTTTATATTTTCTCAGTTTCACCCTTGATTAGGTTGCGTGTCGAGGTCACGTTTAGCATAATAGTCCAGATATCCTTAATGAGGAATTCTGGATGTGTGACAGATTTTCTTTGCTCTGCCTTGAGATATATTTCATTCTTCTTCTACATCATTTGTTCCTATGCTATTATTTTGATATTTATGCTCATTTAATTAGCATTTTATCATTACCACCTATTTTAGCGTGATATACTTATGTCCAGGACATTTTTAAGCAGCCCATATCTGAATTTAATGAGGTCTGATGAAATGATATTTGATGTTACATTAGTAAGAGTGAAGGAGAAATTGCTGCACCTCCCTGCTAATATTGCGATTTTTGCAGCAATGCAGCATCAGCCGTCAAATGAAGAGGAGAAACATTTTTCCAAGTGAAGGGGGGAAAAAATCAATTTTCTCTCATAACAGACGATTAAGCTTTGCATGTTGGCAGATGGTTAGAATTGACCCTCCATTAACCAAAGTCGCAGTTAACAGCGGGAGTTGTAAATTGCGCATCGCCGCACACCTTTGTGATTTAATGTTTCCTGCTCCCTAAAATCCCTTTGGAAGAGTGACTTACAACTCCAATGATCACATCTGCATAATGGAATCCAGAAACAAACAACAGACCTCGCTATACTCCGGGTACGACCGCGCTGCTAAATTACGATGAACGGCCCACCCGGGGACCTGGCATGCAAAATTTGCTTCAATAATCCAATTTAACATCCACAAGGAAGATGTAGTCATGTTAGTCCCATTTTTGGGAATACGCCCACTCCGTCAGGAGGGCCGTTTTATTCTATAGTACACTCCCGCAGCCCGGAAATTGGATTTGCATTGGATTTTGGGAATGGTAAAAATTTGAATCTGACGCCCACAATTAGCGTCAAAGACAAGGCACAGACCTCTGCTGCGGAGAAAGTAGAATAATCTGCTTAAGCAGAGTAAATCTGTTAAAACAATGAGCGAATCCAGTTCAGTAGCAGAATACTGTCATCAGACGTGAACACGTGCTCGTTATCTGGATTCATAAATGAATTTAGAGGGACAGCTGCTTTGAGATAAACCTCATAAAAGAGATGTTCTGATCATTGTTAAATGCTTCCCTTTGATTAACAGCAAGTCTTTGAGCTAAATCACTCACTTAGAGGCCAGCTGCTTTAATAAGAGGATATTATATGCCCTTCTAATATATTATAAGATCACATGTTTATATCTTTAAAGATGTTCCTTGTAAACTGAAGTCATCTCTTGAAGCCACTTGAGGAAGAAAATGAGCTTCACTGGAGGTAGGCAGCGCTTTGTGTACAGATTAATTACAACATTTAACTTTGTTTGTATGTAACACAACTAAATGAATGGGATAAAACAGAGCGATCTTGGAGGAGGTGCTCGTCGGTGCCCGCTCTCATCTCCTTTCGCCGTAATCTATTAAAACGGCGCTTTTATCTCACCTCGCCCTTGTCATATTTTATGGATTTTTTCATAAACACTGCCTATACTTCATAAATGTCTCAATTTTCTAGTCTATTAACATTACTTGAGAAGCAGTTGATAAAAGAGGCAGGCGAGCGTGAAATAATGCGGCAATAATCCACTGCGCTGCAGGCGAGAGCAGCAGGACAGCTCTTGAAACAATGCAAGGATGCTATCTGCTCTAATAAAAGAGCCGGCGATCACTTACAGAGAGAGAGAGAGATGAGGGGGGAAGTAGTGAAGCAGTTGAGCTGAAGAAAAATGAGCTGCTGCCGTGAATAAAACCATACAACTAAAACATGTACATACAACAACTCTAAAAAAAAAACACATTCTGTACATTTCCTGTTTGTTTAACATGAATCATTTCTTCATTTTTGGGTGGAGGTTTGTGTTTTTGGTATCTTTTAACTAAATCATTTTTGGTAGCTGCACAATTATGGATTAATGGACACTAGGGCTTTTGATTAGAGGTCGACCGATAGTAGATTTTGCGGATACCGATAATTGAGGTGGTGTAAAATGCCGAGAACCATTTAATCGTCCGATAGTTTTTACAATCGATTTATAGAATGTTATAACATTTTCTCAGTCAACACCGATATAGAGGTCAGAATCCAAAATGAATACTATCCCAGATGAAGTTTATTTTTCAACCAAAATCCCAATAATAATCAGAAACAAAGATGATGGGGTGCATAACATGGGACTTTTAACACTAAACAACCCTGAAACACACCAGGGACTTTTATTTTGAAATTATGTAGACTTGACTCCGTTTCAATACATTTGCTGACAAGGGACATTTCTCTATAGTCGCATTTTTCTTTGCATGCCCTCGCTTCAATTTAAAAAACATAATTTTCAGAGGAACACAGAGAAATTAAAAAACAACTATCGGCATCGATTAATCGGTAAAACCAATGTATCTGTCTACCTCTACTTTTGACAATATTTATGAATATGCTGTAAAGTATATTAAAGGGTGATTTTTATTTTTCAATCACAGGAACCATCATTTCAACTAAACAGCCAAGTAGATTTAACGTAAGAAATACGGTAAAAATCTATAAAAAAAAATAAAGGCATGTTTTTCATCTTTTTTTTTCTTTTTTTTTTTATAAAGAATGATTTTTATTAATTGAATGTATATGCACCAGTATAACATAGTAATAAACAACAATATTTACCTACGTTTATCTGCCTCAACCGCTGATGCACACAACAACTCTTTCAAATCACCACTATAGCTGCTTTTCCACCATCGGGCCGAACGATTCTGAGCATGGTACGGAGCAGTTACAGTAGCATTTCCACTTGAGCACGGATTGGCACGATTATAAACCTCAACCGTTCTCAACCGAGCTGGTTGAATGGCTTTAGTATCTAGTGACTTCCAATTCAATTTACCAATGCCAAGATAACTTAAAAAGCTTTTAGTTGTTTCTAGCTTGCCAAGTTTGTTAATATGGGTGAAGTTAATAAAAGTTAATTAAAAGTAGTATATGTTTAGTGTATCTTCATGATTTTATGATGATGGTTTAACTAATATTGTAGCATACCTTTATTTTTTTTACACACCTTTTTCGTGAGGGAAGCAGATTACGAGCTCATTTAACCTCAAAATATATAATTATATTCTCATATACTATTTTCATATAATACTTAAAAAATATTTTGTTAATAAATATCCTTTTTAGCTAGTCTGGGAACTTTGACCTTTCTGCATGTTCATGTGCAGTGGCATACATGAGCCTCATGATGATAAACATATCGCCGCCTTCTGCTGAACACAAACAGAGATTTTTAGAAGAATATCTCAGCTCTGTAGGTTCATACAATGCAAGTGAATGGTGACCAGATCTTTGAAGCTCCAAAAAAGCACATAAAGCCATCATAAAAGTAATCCATAAGACTCCAGTGGTTTAATCCATGTCTTCAGAAGTGATATGATAGGTGTGGGTGAGAAACAGATGGCATGATGGCAAGTAAATGATGCGATACATTTTAATTTTTGGGTGAACTATTGCTTTATCTCAGGTGGCAAATAAATATAGAAAAGCCATTGGCAAATGCTTTTTTATTTTTTTTTTAAATGCAATAAAAATATTCATTAATTTATTATTTTAGTTTTATATTTAACTAAATTTAAAAACATTAATTTAAAAAAAAGTTTAAAAATGTCTATGTATTTGTGTGACTTTCTTCTGCTGAATGCAAATGAAGATTTTTAGAAGAAAATCTCAGCTCTGCAGGTCCATACAGTGCAAGTGAATGGTGACCAGAACTTTAAAGCTCCAAAAAGTATATAAAGGCAGCATAATGTAATCCAGTGGTTATATCCATGTCTTTAAAAGTGATATGATAGGTGTGGGTAAGGAACAGATCAATATTTAAGTCCTTTTAATTTTTTAACTCTAAATCTCCACTTTCACTTTTACATTTGAAAGTCACATGTGGTGTTTAGTTTCACTTTCACATATGAAACTGAAAGTGGGGATTGATAGTAAAAAAGAACTTAACTATTGATCTTTTTCTCATCCACACTTAAAATATCACTTCTGAAGACATGGATTAAACCACTGGAGTTGTATGGATTACTTTTATGGCATGAGGTGAGTAAATGATGGGAGAATTTACATATTTGGGTGAATCTATCCCTTTAAAAGGTTACGTTTTTGTGTTTTAATCAGAGGAACCATTGTTTCAATCAAACAGCCATTATTGCCAGGTAGATTTAAACTGTTTAATGCAAGAAGTAAAATACAGTAAAAATCTAGAAAATAATAATAATAATAATCAAGGTGTTTTTCACACTTTTCTTTACTAAATGAACACAAGAAAGAATGATATTGAATCATTTTCATTTATATGCACCAATATAACAAAAGAGAGTCATAAACAGCAATATTTAGGCCACATAAACACGTTTAAAAACTTGCTTTTGAGCATTTTGAGAATATTCCAGTTTACATTTATGCATTTGGCAGACGCGTTTATCCAAAGCGACTTACATTCATGGTATATATTTTATCAGTTTGTGAGTTCCCTGGGAATCGGACCCATGATCTTCAGAAAAGGCATGTTTTCATTAAATCAAATCAAGAAAGAAGAAATATTGAATCCTTTTTAAATGGAACACAACAATAATAAAAAATCTGTATATATAATCATAGGCACTGATGTGAAACTGGCCTTCAGTCTTCAGGAAACCTAGCCAGATAATTAGCGAAATAATAAGCCAAAATGCTAACTAAATAATTAGCACATGAAAAATCATTGGGGTATTCACAAGGTAATTTCATTTTGGCAATAAAATAATATTAAATATATGACAAATAATAATTGTTTCACCCAGTACTACCTGACAGCAACACAACCAGGAACAGAGACTGACCTCATGACCTCTTTCACTAACTCACCGCCGTCATCTGATGCTGACGCTGCAGTGTTTGTCATCACAGTCTGATTCACCACTGTGGGAGTTTCTCTTCACATTGGCTTGTGAAGTCAAAGCAAAACACAGTAACTGCACATTTAGTTAAAAAAAATGAGTTTGTTACAGTACGAGTGAAATCGTGTCTCTTAGACTTTGATCTGTCCTGTAATAGACGAGTTTAACTCAACTATGCTCAGATTTAAAGGAAACTAATTATTTTATAATACACAATTGTCTGGACAGTCAAAAAAATTCAAGACATTTTTTAGTTTCAGTGGGGTAGTTTTATCTTTGTAGGACGATTTAAACCAGCGTCTCTGGTTATATAACATCATGACACGTATAGTGATAGTTTTGAGGTGAAATGTCCACTGTGTGGCGCTAAAAGCGAGTTAAATGTTCTCTCAAACAGATGAGGTTTTTAAGGTTAATGATCTATTGAAATTTTAAATCAACAAAACCGACTTCTACCCTAAACCTTAAACAATAGCAATTCTATCCCAAAAGTGAATATCATGAAAATAAAGTTTAAGGAAAAATGTACAGTATATAAAAAATAAGCAAAAATGTGAAAACAAGCAAAAATTTATACCACAAAATTGTAAGTAAAACTTTATATCGCGAAAATAAAGTATAAACAAAAATGTATATCCCATAAAATGTTACCCCGAAAGAATAAGCAAAAAAAATGTATCCCGAAAATGTACAGTATATCCCAAAAATAAGGGGAAAAAATGAATCCCGAAAATCAAAATCAAAATGTATATCCCGAAAATACAACCACGTAATTTTGTGGTGCTTCGATGACTCTTTGGGCTCACGTGTCGACTCGCGACTGTATCAGTCGAGCTACTGCACTATTTGATCACACTCGAACATGCGTGTAAATGTAGTTAGTTAATTAATGCAAACATTAAAATGAGTCATGCGCTATAGTAAAAGTGTTTAGATGTCACAAGATAGTGTCATGTGAGGAACAGGGCGAAAAGTAAGTGTTTATGAACTGATAATCTGCCGTTTTACTCGTGATTTGTGTGAATGTGAATAAAAGTCGTTGTTGCTGCCACGATATGTACGAGCTAAAAATCAGTTAGCAAAAATGTAAGTATAGTAACGAGATTACGTATAGTATATAGTATAGTAACGCACCCATATATTCGAGTGATAACACACGAAGGTTTACACTGAAGGGACGTGTGTGTTTGAGGGTGATTCGGGCGAGAGTGGTGTTACGGGGTGATTGTTTCGCCCCCCGTTTTGATCATGACCAGCCGTGACATCAGTCATTTCTCTGCATGTTCTCCGCCGTGCAACATTGTTTGTGCTGGTGTGAGCTTTTACTGGGAGAGGATACAGGAAGCACCGGGTCTGTCAGAGCGAATCGTCTTCCCGCGGCTGTGCTCTCTTTAACGCGCTCGTTCATTAACGTGCTCATCTTGACAACTGATGCTAATCGCCTCTGAATGTCTAGTCATGTGTTATTGGTGCCTGACTGGCTTTCTTCATATCAACACCACACAGGAAGTCGGTCTGCTCTCGTGTAGTAGGTGTGGCTGCAAATAAACTAACAGAATTATATTTAATGTATCAGTTGACACTGACGGTCACATAGGTGTTTGTCTTCTGCACTTCCTGTCATCTATATCCGTCCCATACACAGCGTCTCTACACTTAGAGTCACATTTCTTTAAGTGTTTCCTGCAGAGTCTTGGAAGGAAATACCTCAGATGTCGTCTAGATGAGTGAACCTCATGAAAACATGCAGGTCACATTTCACCCCAAAATCAAAAAGCAATTTAAGAAATCACTTTTCTGTAATTAAGAAAATGACGTTTTTTTATGGCATTGCAACATTATTTTCATGACAATTAAACACATTTTCCCTCAAATTCTCGTTATTATAATGCGGTTGTACTTTTGTAATTCTTATTATTCTAGATGATTCTCATTACATTAATATAGTAATTTTTACTGTATTATAAAACTAAATTTTACATCAAATCAGTATAAATTCAATGCAATTCAAATACACTAAAATGGTGTATAAATAAATCCTTTACATTTTAAATAGTAAAGCATTATATTGCATTAATGTAATGAGAATTTTGGAAAAAAATGTGTAATTTTAGTGAGTTTTATTTCAAATCAGTATAAATTAAAGGTAATTCAAAAACATTAACATGATGTTTAAGTCAAAGATTTACAATATAAATAATAAAGTATTATTTAGTTTTACAGTCATGTAAAGTTGTGGGGTAAATGTGTTTAATTGTCATGAAAATAATGTCACAATGTTCCAAAACTTAGGCTTAACTTTTATATATATTTATTTTATAGATATTTTATATAACAACATAATATACATACAATTCTTCTATATATATATATATATATAATATATATTAGTAATGTTTTTAAATTTAGGGTTCATTAATACAAATGATAATTCTTTTGATTTTGCTGTGGAATATGACCTGGACATATGAAATGACAGACTAATATGTGTGTTTTTAATGCTGTGATGATGCAGGATTTCATGTGAAGAAATGTTTACTGACAGTATGTTGAAGACACTCGTCACAGAGACGTGCAGGACATTTCAAACACTAAAAACACTTACAGTATCAGCACAAAACCGCTTCAACAAATTAAACTCTTCTGACACACTCAGTGCACATGTTAGGTGGATTTTAAACGCTTATTGAAAATGGAAGGTCATTTTAACTTGTACACGAGCTGGAGTGGAATGGCTGTGTTGTTGGCCACCATCAGAAACAGAATAATAAATGCTTCTATCTGAAAGTAGAAAAAACAGCGAGTGCTGTCCGGTTTAATCACCGTCTAAAGGGGGGAGAGCGGTGTGATCGTTCTATTACTATGGTAACGAGGGCTCTATTCCTGTACGGCAGCGTTTGACGGGACAGACAGTGACATGGGAGACACCCACTGAGAGCGGAAGACTGTATAGAGCAGCCGTAGAATGATAAAGGCACATATTAGAGACGTACATTACTAAACCAAACGCTGAAATCAAAGATCAGCCCCTATTAGTGTTGATGTCTCTTATACAGCAAGATTATGTATTTCAGACATTTTTATCAGAGTCTGAAAGTCCTGCTAAAACATTGTTATTGCGTTCTCACGCAAGATCACATTTGTGTGTTAATTTTGTAAGGAGATTCTGGTTTTTAATGGCGGTAACTAAAACGGATGGTTCACTGATATTAACATTTATGTTCCATTTACGTTTGGCCGCTCGTGCTGTCATTAATTTCTCATCGAGGGCTCGTTTGAGTCGTACCTTTTAACCTCACTCATTCATGTTTCATTAGCTATTGTCATTTCAGCACATTCCACAGAGAGGAAAGTGTTATAGATTAATAATAGACAACGAGTCTGTCGTTTTATACATATTCATTATTCATAACAAAGTTTTTATTGTGTTTTTGTCTGGGTGAATCTCACAGAAACATGTCCACGTGACATTTCACCCCAAAATCAAACAAAAGTCATATAAATAATGATTTATTATTTGCTTAAAGAAAAAGAAGCCTATTTTAGGACCATTAGGTTATTTTTCTTCCGTGAAAATAAGACACATTTTTATCCAAAATACTCATGACCTTATTGGTTAGTAATTATTATTATCACTTAATAACTAAGTAATATGCTCCATTTAATACAGTGTATATTACTCTAATACCATGAGTTTGTATTTAAATCTGTGGTGCAACAAATACCAACGTGGTTTGTACATTGTAAAATGTAAATAATATATTACATTTCCCAATATTTTCTGTATTACAGTAATGAGAATTAGGGGTTTTAATGTGTTTTTGTCATGAAAATAATGTCATGCAAATGCAAAAAACCTTAATGTTCCTAAAAGTAGGCTTTGTTTTCATTATGAAAAACTATAATCTTCATATTTCTTTGATCCGTCTGTGTGCATGAGTATGAAGTTAACATTAGCTGGAATGTGTACTATGCATTTAACGAGGTAAAGGGGGAAATAATAATGTGGCTAAAATAGTTTCGATGTATTTTTATTAAACATGCATTCTACAATCTTGGATATTTAAAAGAAATCACTCTACAAATAGAATACAGCAATTATTAACTTATTATATGAGTGCAAGAGAGCCATGCCTTCATATGAATCACACATTTAAAAAAAACCTTTTGACTTTCATATTTCATAATAACTATTAGACAGGGAGTCTAGTTAGCTCGTGGCTTTCTGTTAATGACCTGTGCAAATATTCAGTACTACTTTATCACAGATATAACCTGTGCAGGCGTGAGTGTGTTGAGTGTTTATGATGAAGTCATACTGCCATCTCTTGAACTGGATGTGTAACTGCACAAGTGTGTCGTCTCTGTGTTTTTACACACTCTAAATGTCTGTGCAGGTTGTTGTGTTGCTGTGAGTGTTGTGCTGCGGGTCTGTCCGCTGAGACGTCATCATCCGACCACATCGAATAAAGCCACACTGCCCGTCCCACTTGTCTGTGTGTGTGTGTGTGTGTGTGTGTTTGTGTGTGTGTGTGATGTGAGTCAGCCTGACATGATGCTGAGCATTATACTGCAGCTATACACAGACCACCACAAACATCCAGTCTAGACTCACCCAGATCCAATCACAGACCAGTTCTCAAAGCTGATGGATTCGACTGACCTTGTTTTTGTTTTTAGTGGAAGAGAGAGAGAGAGAGAGAGAGAGTGAGCGAGAGAGATAAGACCACTGCTGTAAATGCAGCACAGGCCGCATCAGCATCATTCAAACAGACATGACGCCCCTCGGCCGAAACGGCTGAACCCTCGCGATTCTTTCGAATTAGGGAGATTAGTGGGAAAGCGCATAATGTGGTATGATGGAATTTGTCATAATTTGCATTGTCCTGGAAAGACGCCGTTTGATCGAGCGACGCGTGGAGGGCTTTGTCATGTCCCGCGGGCAGGTCATGAGTGAAGCTTGGCAGACGTGATTTTTGCGATGTGCATCAGTCGAAAAAAACCTCACAACCAATTCGTCAAAAAATCAGAGGTGGAGAGCGATCACAGCGATGGGGCCAAAACATGCCCCAATTCTGATGTCTCTCTCTTCGATGGCCACTCGTCCTTCAAACACCCATTTTGACAATCTTACAGTATGTTTTGTTTTTATAATACATTATTTGATCAGATGAGTGGAACTTCAAAAAGTATAGGATGTTGTTAACAATATAATACATGATGTTTAAAGTGCTACTGTGTGATCTCACATCCTCTCCAAACAGCTGATAAATAGAGACGAATAATCAGCATAAAGTTGACAGAAGCCGACGTGACAGTGTTACTCATCGGGGGAGCGTCTCGGGGCATGTTTGGGGTCAGACAGTAAAGGAAGGCTGGGTATTTACCGCAGTAGAGGAGGGGCCAATGTCATCGCTGGTGGTGGAAGTTCATACAGACACCAGCTCAACCAGTTCATTCATTCACTCTCACATATAATTGTCTACCAGAATTGATTCTGTTACACACAGTGGGGTGCAAAAATAGTGTAGGATCTGACGTATTTCTTTTTCCTTTTATGTCAAAGCTTTTGTTTACTAAAATCCACCATTTCTAGGTCACTAATCAAATGTAAGCAGTAAATTAGTGACATTGATCATGTGAAGTCTTTGTACAGATGGTCAGATTGAAGCACACAAGGTGCTCTTTGGAATATGATCATCAGGTTTTGGAGTGCACGCTGTCGTTTAAGTAAAAGAGAAATTTGGGTAATTACATGTCAAATTAACCGAATTTCAGAAACTTCCCCCGGCTAAAATCGTTCATTTTATTAATATTTTTTTGTAAAGAAAAATAAACAGAAATGATGTTAAAGGTGCTGTGAGCGGGCCGCAGACACATTCTTTAATCAGCCAGTCTGGAGACTTTGTGTTTTCTGCCTGTTTATCGTTTTGCGCATTTTTATAGTGTAGTAGTTGAAGCGGATTATTCGGGTTTAATGTCTTAAATGTCAGTCATCAGCTGAGGATGCTATTAACAACTTTTGTGTTTGACATTTGTAAGAAGACGCACTACTCTACTGTTTGGTGTCGGTCTCAACACTATCTTTGGAGGGTCGGGGTTTTGAAAGAGGGGGCGTGTCTAATTCAATGGCTCAGTCTCTTGGAAGTTCCAGAATGGCAAAATATAAAATGCTATAGATCAGTATTTGCTTGGCTATCCATTATTTTGTAGAGGGGGCTCAAAATGACCATTTTCGTCTATGATTTTGAAGCAAAACTACAGGTGAAAAAAATCACCTAAGAAAGGTGTCAGTGTCATAATTTTTACACTGAGATAGGTAGATCCATTACTAAAATCAGTTGACTTCAGCACCTCTTGTTGCATTAAATGCCAATGGTGAGAGTCCAAATATGAGAAAAAACACTTTTTTGTGTTGTTTTTCCAAAGTTGGAGTGCCTGTAACTCCAGACATATTAAATATATCTTAATATCCTTTTAGATCCAGTTTCAGAACAAACATACATTTTTGTGTCTTCATTTTTAAGGCCCTATATGTTTAAATCCCAGAGATATGGGGACCTTTTTCACAGTAGTATCATTTTTTATATTTGACGGGAATGACAACGAGTCTGTGTGGGATGAATTGCATGTTCTGTCTGCACTGGTTTAACAGACAAAACTTGTGCTGAGCGCAGTTTGCATGCGCATTTTCAGTCTGAGCGCTATATAGTGAAGGATGCAGCACACCACTATTATCTGATACACTTTGGCAGGACTGAACAGAATCACTGTGATCCAGATCATCTCTTTAACATGTCGAAAGTGTGCTTGACTACACCACGCATCTGGATATATAACAAGTTATATGCTCTTCTCCATCATTTTGATGAATTACTGCTGATATGCTCAATAGAAAATGTACACAAACATCTCTTTTAAATATACTTTCTTTGACGGTAACAGTGCGATGTAAAGTTACCGGGCAATTTTTGTCAATGAAGTGCAATTCATAATGAGTCTAATTGAAATAGAAAGGATGCTTGATTGCACGGAAAGGAATGACGATGACTTACCCAAGAGGCAGCACAATTTCAGCACTGATTGCGCCTGCTTAAACTAGATTGCGGGTGTTTCGTGAATAATTCGCAGGTTTTTGTGCTGAAATGCCACATGCAAAAGTGATGCAACTGTTTATTGAATTCTCCCCACAGTCTCTTCAATGTGTTGTACTGTTGTTTAAAGTGTTTTGGATCGTTCCGCTGATGAATATTGAGAAAAAACAAGAAATTTCAGTAGACAAACAGCTTTATACAGTGCATGACATAGAAGGCATTGTAAGTGTATCCTTTACAGCCTCGTTTTCATTCACATTAAAAATAAAATATGGTGCTACTGAGAATATGGTCTATGTGGCTCCATCCAAAAAATGTTTTATTCATTTTTCAATGGTCGAAAACCAAATGTGAGTCACATGGTATGAAGCTAGTTTTTCTTGTCCAACAAAACAAACTGTTATGTTTATTATATCATTTGTAATGAAAATATTTGTATTGAATTATCAAAGAGAGCGAAATTTTCACTAGTGCACCCTGCTGTATAAAGTCTATAGCCAGTAATAGAAGGAGAGGGTGCCGATTAAAGGCCTTTCTTTGTGAATTTCATGAAGCGGTTATATCAGCATTCATGTAAACACTGATTTCGTGTGACAGTTGGGTGCGTGCCACTGCATCTCCACACATAAATGGAGAAACTAAAACTGCAGAAAAGACACATCGAGAGATCTTCAGTATGAACGCCGCTGCACTGAAGTTCTTTTAATTTGAAGTTCTCTTGGGCATTTTGTATTTACAGAAATGAGGTGTGTGAGAATCAGTGTTTCACCAGGAGCTCATCTCAAATCATCACACGTGTGATCTAATGCTAGAAGAGCCAGTAACAAATCAGCAGGGCCATAATAATAATGCTTAATACACTGCTAACTGGAATACTTGATTGTAATTTGTCAATGGTGTCATTCTGCAGCCTTGTGTATTATTGACTCTTGTGATTTCCTTCATGTGTCTTGTATCACTCCACACTTTCATGTTTCATTTTAAGGACACTTTTGTTCAAAAAGCAATTCTCGTACTGTGTTGGGTCAACCCGTGATGACCGATATAAATCTTGGTCCTGAAGCAAAACCAGTTAAAATACACACACAAAATGAATTTCCTTTCTATTAATATAATTGGCAGAAAGTACAAAGACATATTGCCTGAGGAAGATTGAATAGATCTTTATTAAAAAATATTTCTATAAATTGTTGAGTATCAAAGTGATGTTGAACCTTCTCCAGTGTCTTCACTGGTGTAGTTGTAGATCATCCAAGAAAAATATAATGTATTTAGCATGCATTCATATAGATTTGCTCAGCTCAGTATCATATGGTGCTTGAGAGTGGACCATCAGTAAATGTGTCTTTTCCTCCATGGATCAATTATGCATGAACATTCAGTTGAGAAGTGCGCCCATTAGCATACCTGATGGTGCTGCGAGCAGCTTTTCCTCTCACGTCCTTGACCAGGGCCAGTGAGTTTGACTGTTCGTCAATATCAGGTCACTTTACCTCACACGGCCCATCTTCTGCCAAAAATAACAGCATTAAGGTCACCTCCAAACTCACAACACAAACACAAAAACGGTTCTTGGACCTCTTGAGATTTTTCTTGCAGACAATTAAAATGCCGGCCATGTGTTGTGAGGTGTCATCTGCGGCATGGAAGCTGCCACAGCGAAGAACATTTACATACGTGTTACTTCCTGCATCCGAACGGAGACCTTGAGACTGCGTGACCTTTTGGCACATTGTTGTGTCATGAAAAATGAAGTTTAAGCCGTGAAATAAAGTGGAATGAAGCCAGTAGCTTTCACAAATGTCACGCTTGAGACAGTTCATATACTGTATACATTTAATGGAAATTGTTTACATGAATGAAATCTTTTTTTTTTTTTTTTTTTTTTTTTTTTTTTTATTATTGATGATTGATATTTCAGTATTTGTTCTGAAATGGCTTAAAAGTGTTTGTTTGTTTTGTCATCATAAGATCAATCATTTCAGTAAAAAAGCCATTTCAGCCAAGTAGATTTAAAATTAAGTTTAAAGTAAAAACTGTCGTTTTTCACTGAATTTACACAAGGAAGAATTATATTTAATCATTTTCATTAATACAGTTGAAGTCATTAAAATTCATTTTTAAACCACTTTACAGATTTCATGTTAGCAAACTATAGTTTTGGCAAGTCATTTAGGACATCTACTTTGTGCATGAGTAATTTTTCCTACAATTTGTTACAGGCAGATTGTTTCACTTTTAATTAACTATATCACAATTCCAGTGGGTCAGAAGTTTACATACAATTGGAAACAGCTTGAAAAATTCCAGAAAATAATGTCAAGCCTTTAGCTTCTGATAGGAGGTGTACTGAATTGGAGGTGTGCCTGTGGATATATTTTGAGGCCTACCTTCAAACTCAGTGCCTCTTTGCTAGACATCATAGGGAAATAAAAAAAAATTCAGCCAAGACCTCAGAAAAAAAATTGTGGACCTCCACAAGTCTGGTTCATCCTTGAGAACAATTTCCAAATGCCTGAAGGTACCACGTTCATCAGTACAAACAATACTACGCAAGTATAAACACCATGGGACCACGCAGCATCATACTGCTCAGGAAGGAGATGCATTCTGTCTCCTAGAGATGAACGTAGTATGGTGCAAAAAGTGCAAATCAATCCCAGAATAACAGCAAAGGACCTTGTGAAGATGCTGGAGGAAACAGGTAGACAAGTATCTATATCCACAGTAAAACGAGTCCTATATCAACATAACCTGAAAGGCTGCTCAGCAAGGAAGAAGCCACTGCTCCAAAACTGCCATAAAAAGCCAGACTACAGTTTGCAAGTGCACATGGGGACAAAGATCTTACTTTTTGGAGAAATGTCCTCTGATCTTATGAAACAAAAATGTAACTGTTTGGCCATAATGACCATCGTTATGTTTGGGTGAAAAAGGGTGAGGCTTGCAAGTCGAAGAACACCATCCCAACCGTGAAGCATGGGGGTGGCAGCATCATGTCGTGGGGGTGCTTTGCTGCAGGAGGTACTGGTGCACTTCACAAAATAGATGGCATCATGAGGAAGGAAAATTATGTGGATATATTGAAGCAACATCTCAAGACATCAGCCATGAAGTTAAAGCTCGGTCACAAATGGGTCTTCCAAATGGACAATGACCCCAAGCATACCTCCAAAGTTGTGGCAAAATGGCTTAAGGACAACAAAGTCAAGGTATTGGAGTGGCCATCACAAAGCCCTGACCTCAATCCGATAGAAAATTTGTGGGCAGAACTGAAAAAGCGCAAAGTGAGCAAAGAGGCCTACAAACCTGACTCAGTTACACCAGTTCTGTCTGGAGGAATGGGACAAAATTCCAGCAACTTATTGTGAGAAGCTTGTGGAAGAATACCCAAAATGTTTGACCCAATTTAAAGGCAATGTTACCAAATACTAACAAAGTGTATGTAAACTTCTGACCCACTGGGAATGTGATGAAAGAAATAAAAGCTGAAATAAGTTAGAACTGCACGATTAATAGTTAAAAGATCGCAATCTCGATTTAGACACCCACGTAATCTCATTTCTAAATGACAAAGATTCTGCAATGCATATTAATGTTCCAGTGGCATGCATTTGTAAGGTGGTCAAATTTCAATTCGAAATGCTCTTCAAGATGCATTTTTAAATGTTGATAAACTTTATATGGCATCTACAAAACACAGCGCTCCTGCACAAGACACTGAATAAACTAAAACGCAACGGCCAAAGATGTTTGTCCAGCACAGTGGTTTACAAACTGCAGGGTGCAGCCACGATTAGCTAGGAGTGTGACGGAATCTCTGTTCAGTTCAATATTTTAATAGCGACCGATGCTGGGGGCCTGGGTAGCTCAGCGATTAAAGACGCTGACTACCACCCCTGGAGTCGTGAGCTCGAATCCAGGGCGTGCTGAGTGACTCCAGCCAGGTCTCCTATGACTGTGTGGCAACACATAGCTCCAATGCCATCATTAAGTTTGCTGATGATACGATGGTGGTAGGTCTGATCACTGACAATGATGAAACAGCCTACAGAGAGGAGGTGCACACTCTGACACACTGGTGTCAGGAGCACAACCTCTCCCTCAATGTCAGCAAGACAAAGGAGCTTGTTGTGGACTTCAGGAGAAGAGATAGAGAACACAGTCCCATCACCATCAATGGAGCACCAGTGGAGAGAGTCAGCAGCTTCAAGTTCCTGGGTGTCCACATCACTGAGGAACTCACATGGTCCATCCACACTGAAGTCGTTGTGAAGAAGGCTCATCAGCGCCTCTTCTTCCTGAGATGGCTGAGGAAGTTTGGAATGAACCACCACATCCTCACACGGTTCTACACCAGCACTGTAGAGAGCATCCTGACTGGCTGCATCTCCGCCTGGTACGGCAATAGCACCGCCCACAACCGCAAAGCCCCGCAAAGGGTGGTGCGAACTGCCAGACACATCATCGGAGGTGAGCTTCACTCCCTCCAGGACATATATACCAGACAGTGTGTGAAAAAAGCTCAGAGGATCATCAGAGACTCCAGCCACCCGAGCCATTGGCTGCTCTCACTGCTACCATCAGGCAGGCGGTATCGCAGCATCAGGACCCGCACCAGCCGACTTCATGACAGCTTCTTCCCCCAAGCAATCAGACTTTTGAACTCTTGATCTCTCAAAATACATATATCAGCACCGCACTTTATTAATCTTATTATCTCACACTGGTCTGTCATAAATTATATTCTTTCTTTACAACACACTGGCAACTGACTGTCAACTGACAGCCTGAATGTCAATACAGTACAATACAACCTACTGTATATTTTATATATACTATTTTTATTGTATTATGTGTATTCTATACTGTACATTGTATATTATTATTTGTATAGTGTGTTGTGTGTAATTATGTGTATATTAGTTTTGTAAATTGTGTTGTGTAAATCTGATGTTTATTGTAAATTGGTATATGTCCCATCACTGTCACGACTGCTATGTTGCTCGGAACTGCACCCAAGACTTTCACCCACTGTTGCACTTGTGTATATGGTTGAGTGACAATAAAGTGATTTGATTGATTTAAGCAACCAAATTGGCCCAGTTGCTAGGGAGGGTAGAGTCACATGGGGTAACCTCCTCGTGTACGCTATAATGTGGTTCGCTCTCGGTGGGGCACGTGGTGAGTTGTGTGTGGACACCGCAGAGAATAACATGAAGCCTCCACATGCTATATGACTCCGCGGTAACGCGCTCAACAAGCCACGTGATAAGATGCACTTATTGACGGTCTCAGACACGGAGGCAACTGAGATTCATCCTCCGCCACCCGGATTGAGGTGAGTCAGTACACCACCATGAGGACTTGGAGCGCATTGGGATTTGGGCATTCCAAATAGGGGAGAAAAAGGGGAAAACTTTTTTTTTTTTTTTTTTAAATGCCACTGATGCTAAAAAAGTATGCCATTACCAAGATCTGACTAAGTTCACTTCCCGTGCACTGTTTGATTACAGCCGGCTGCTCTCAAACACTCACATGCATGTGTCTGCCCATGCGCTTGTGTCTCGTGATGAATGCAGCGCTGCTGCATGAGACTCTGCACTGTTTTTAATTAGAATACCCCTCTTTAGGTGATAGTTATGTAAACACAGCTGTTAATGAATTAGACGGGATTAAATTTGTGCTGTCTTGACGAGATATTAAAGCAAACACAGACATTAATGTATAAGCAGACAGGACAAATTCTTCAAAATGTTAGATTTGTGCAATCTCTAAATGTATATAAGCTACATGATGACTGTTATAGGCATTCAGGCATTCTTACTGCATCGAATCAGTATTAATGTAGATCTATCACACAGTAAAGAGTGTCAAGTATTTAAGTAGTTTTGTTTTGCATTAAATTACCTTTTTTAAATGTTTTATTATTTTTTAAATGTTTAATTGCTACTGTTGCTGAAAAACTTAAAGCACTGTTTACTCTGTTCTCTGTTTAATTACTGGCTCTTGAATAATTCCTTTACAGGCTTGAAGCAAGTTGTACAGGAGAAACACCGAAGGCCTCGTTGTTTTAATTTAAATTGTTAATATTTATTTAAAAACAACTTTTGTAAAATAACAGTGTTTTATTGCATATTTACTTACATGTGCAACACCAGGTTAATATAGAACTGTTAATGAAGCTTTTTTCTGCTCCTTTTGCTTTTTACTCAGCATGTGAGAAACAGGTTAAATCGTTTTTATTATTATTATTATTATTATGCAGTTGTTTAACAGGATTTGTTTTTTTTTTTTGTTTTTTGCAATAATCACAAGGTGCTGTTTGGTTTATAATGTATTCATTGCGCCCTCTTGTGGACTTAGGATATTTTACATTTATATATTTGATTTACAACTTTATTGCATTTTTGCATAGATTGAAGCAGAGAAAATTTTGTCAGAACCTCTAGTAAATCAAATCACTTTTATTGTCACACAGCCATATACACAAGTGCAATAGTGTGTGAAATTATTGGGTGCAGTTCCGACCAACATAGCTGTCGTGACAGTGATGGGACATATACCAATTTACAATAAACATCAGGTTTACAACACAATTTAAAATCTAATATACACATAATTACACATAACCCAATATACAAATAATAACATACAATGTACAGTATACAATACACACAATGTAGAATACACATTATACAATAAAAAAAGTATATATAGTATATATAAAATGTACAGTAGGTTGTATTGTACTGTATTGACATTCAGGCTGTCGGTTGATAGTCAGTTGTTAAGAGAGAATATAATATAATAATAATATAATTTATGACAGTCCGGTGTGAGATATAAGAGTAAGAGTAATAAAGTGCAGTGCTGGTGTATTTGATCGTGGGAGATCAAGAGTTCAAAAGTCTGATTGCTTGGGGGAAGAAGCTATCATGGAGTCGGCTGGTGCGGGTCCTGATGCTGCGATACCGCCTGCCTGATGGTAGCAGTGAGAGCAGCCAATGGCTCGGGTGGCTGGAGTCTCTGATGATCCTCTGAGCTTTTTTCACACACTGTCTGGTATATATGTCCTGGAGGGAGTGAAGCTCACCTCCGATGATGTGTCTGGCAGTTCGCACCACCCTTTGCGGGGCTTTGCGGTTGTGGGCGGTGCTATTGCCGTACCAGGCGGAGATGCAGCCAGTCAGGATGCTCTCTACAGTGCAGGTGTAGAACCGTGTGAGGATGTGGTGGTTCATTCCAAACTTCCTCAGCCGTCTCAGGAAGAAGAGGCGCTGATGAGCCTTCTTCACAATGACTTCAGTGTGGACGGACCATGAGTTCCTCAGTGATGTGGACACCCAGGAACTTGAAGCTGCTGACTCTCTCCACTGGTGCTCCATTGATGGTGATGGGACTGTGTTCTCTATCTCTTCTCCTGAAGTCCACCACAAGCTCCTTTGTCTTACTGGCATTGAGGGAGAGGTTGTGCTCCTGACACCAGTGTGTCAGAGTGTGCACCTCCTCTCTGTAGGCTGTTTCATCATTGTCAGTGATCAGACCTACCACCATCGTATCATCAGCAAACTTCATGATGGCATTGGAGCTGTGTGTTGCCACACAGTCATGTGTGTACAGGGAATACAGGAGTGGGCTGAGAACACAGCCCTGTGGGGCTCCAGTGTTGAGGGTCAGTGATGAGATGTTGCTGCCCATTCTAACCACCTGGCGTCTGCTTGACAGGAAGTCCAGGATCCAGCTGCACAGCGAGCTGTTTAAGCCCAGAGCCTGGAGTTTCACATCAAGCTTGGAGGGCACTATGGTGTTGAATGCTGAGCTGTAGTCCACAAACAACATTCTCACATAAGTGTTCTTTTTTTCCAGGTGGGAGAGAGCAGTGTGTATTGTGGATGCAATGGCATCATCAGTGGAGCGGTTGTTGTGGTAAGCAAACTGCAATGGGTCTAGAGAGAGAGGCAGCACAGAGCAGATGTAATCTCTGATTAGTCTCTCAAAGCATTTGCTGATGATGGGGGTCAGAGCAACAGGATGCCAGTCATTTAAGCAAGTGATTTTGGATTGCTTTGGAACAGGCCCAATGGTCGACATTTTAAAGCATGTGGGGACTACAGACAAAGAGAGGGAAAGGTTGAAAATATCCGTAAAAACACCAGCCAGTTGGTTCGCGCATGCTCTGATGACGAAGCCAGGAATGCCGTCTGGACCCACGGCTTTACGGATATTCACCCATCTGAAGGATCGGGTTACATCCGCTACAGAGATGGAGAGTGAACTAACCTCTGTAGCTTCGGCCGCGAGAGCTCTCTCTGCGAGGGCGGTGTTATTTCCCTCAAAACGAGCATAAAAAGTATTTAGCTCATCCGGGAGAGAGGCAGCGGTGTTCACGGCGGAGTTTTTATTCCCTTTAAAGTCCGTGATGATATTAATTCCCAACCACATGCTTCTAGAGTTGGTGGTGTTGAACTGTCCTTCAATCTTGTTCCTGTACTGACGTTTTGCTGTTCTGATTTTTCAGAAGGCATAACTGGCTTGTTTATGCTCCTCCGCATTCCCAGAATTAAAAGCGGAGGTCCGCGCATCAAGTGCCGCGCGATCATCGCTATTATCCAAGGATTCTGGTTCGGGTAGATCCGTATTGTTCTGGTCGGATTGACGTCCTCTACGCACTTTCTGATGAAACACGTTATGCTATCAGTGTAAAGTTCGATGTCATCATCAGAGGCAGACCGGAACATCTCCCATTCCGCGTGATCAAAACAGTCTTGTAGCATAGAGTCTGATTGGTCTGACCAGCACTGGATCGTTCTGAGGGTGGGTGCTTCCTGTTTCAATTTTTGCCTGTAAGCGGGCAGAAGCAGAATGGAAGTGTGGTCCGATTTGCCAAATGGTGGGCGGGGGAGGGATTTGTAGCCATCCCGAAAGGGAAAGTAGCAATGGTCCAAAACCCGGTCCCCTCGTGTGTTGAAACCAATGTGCTGGTGGTATTTTGGTGCGACCGATTTTAAACTGGCTTTATTAAAGTCCCCGGTCACAATGAACGTGGCTCAGGGTGTGCGGTTTCCTGCTTGCTTATAATCCCATACAGTTCCTTGAGTGCCCGGTCTGTGTCGGCTTGTGTGCGGGATGTACACAGCAGTGATAATGACTGCTGTGAATTCCCTCGGTAGCCAGAATGGTCAACACAGAAGCATGAGAAATTCCAGATCAGGAGAGCAGAAAGACTTGATAGAATGTACGTTCCTCTGATCACACCAGGATTTGTTGATCATAAAACATACACCACCACCTCTGCTTTTACCTGAGAGGTCTTTCGCTCTGTCCGCTCGGTGCACGGAGAACCCCGCGGGTTCAATGGCTGAGTCTGGAATCTCCGCAGACATCCAAGTTTCCATAAGGCAGATAATGCAGCAGTCCCTCGTCTCTCATTGGAAAGAGATCCATGCTCTCAGCTCGCAGAGCTTGTTGTCCAGAGACTGAACATTTGCCAGTAGAATACTGGGTAGCGGGGGTCGATTTGCACGACGTCTTACTCTGATGAGAACGCCGGCTCTGTTTCCCCTTTTCCTTTTGCATTTTCGCGGCCGGGCTGCCCAGACAAAGGGCTCCACTGGTGTGTTTGTAAACAGCAGGTAGGCATTGAGGAATTTGAAGTCCGGTTTACGGTGTGTAATTGCAGAACCAATGTCCAAAAGTGTTTGTCTGTCATAGACAATAAGGCAGACAACATCCAAGACAAAAAACATAAGAATTGTAAACAAAACAAACAAAACACTACTATGTTGTGTCGGAGCTCGCAACGCAGCAGCCATACTCGGCGCCATCTTGAGTCCAAAACGAAATTACGTTACTTTTGTTTAATACCCTTATGTCCAGGTTTTGTAAATCATTAAAATAAGAATTTTTCTTCAGAATCACGAGAG
Organism: Myxocyprinus asiaticus; assembly: GCF_019703515.2. Lineage (NCBI taxonomy): Eukaryota > Metazoa > Chordata > Actinopteri > Cypriniformes > Catostomidae > Myxocyprinus > Myxocyprinus asiaticus. The sequence goes on from NC_059360.1 coordinate 1,433,805, forward strand.
AATCGTGATCTTTATACTAAGCAAAAAAAAATCATGATTCTCAATTTATCCAGAATCGTGCAGCTCTAAAAGAAATCATTCTCTCTACTATTATTCTGACATGTCACATTCTTAAAATAGTGATCCTAACTGACCTAAGATGGAATGTTTTCTACGATTAAATGCCAGGAATTGTGAAAAACTGAGTTTAAATATATTTGGCTAAGGTGTATGTAAACTTCTGACTTCAACTAAATGTAACAATGCACAACATTGTGAAACGGATAGTTCCGGTCCTGAATGTTGATTGGTCAACAGCCGTGCTTTATTCATGATAAATCACAGCTCTGATCTCTTTACAGAACTTCTATTTGTATTACTCCGCATCACCCATATCTGACAGTTATTCTTGTTGCCTAGCAGTATTCTGTTAACTGTTTACTGCCAGGGAATATATTTTCTGGTGGAAGGATGGCATTTAATGATTTTACGTACAAAATATAAAATTTGAATCCTTTAAGCTCAGAAGGTGTTTTTAAGATTTCCTGTTTCAGTGGCATACCCAACATTAAAGGCTTAAAACTCTGGAAAAAAAACACCAAGGAGGGTCAAGTGTTTGGTATTATTGTGAAGAAAATGCTTCAACTTTTTTAATGATATAGATTATGATACATTCTGAGACTCTCAGCCTAAGAAACTGCTGAAAATAAATAAATTAAGCCAAATATTTACCCTTTTTTTCATATGTTTTTTTTATATTTGACATTATATATCTCTGGGTGTAAATAAGGTGGCTGACTGCTTTTGTTTTGTTCCCAATCATGTCAACTGTATCTGAGAAAAGATTTGTGTTGATACAACAAAGCAATAAAAAGTTATAGCATTACAAAAATAATTTATCATAGTGTCAAAAGCATCTCCAAACAAATAAAACATAATAATTGTACATAAGAACTAATTACACATGCAAACACAACGACTAAAGGTTTGTACAGCATGCAGACATGATTTTAGTAATGAGATTTCACAGAATGAGTTTCATTCTGTGTCATTTGAGTCATCATTGAATCTGTGTCATGTATTTGGCGCCATCTCCTGGTGGTCATATGTAACATTGTGCTTCATGTGGATTATCTAATGATCTATGCATCTGATTACCTTGTGTGTGGGTTCATTTGAAAGATAATCACCTCCTCTAAATAAAGACATTTTATGTTACGTTTATTTTTCATGAAGTTATAAGCGAAAACGCGATATACAAGCAACAGCAACATAATTGTCAAAGACATATACTTAGCTATTACTCACTATATTTTTGTGAGTAAAACTAATAGGCTGGTTGTATTCTACTCTTTGAGAGCTTTCCAACAACATATGACACATGGTTATTTGATGAGTTTGATGTTTTTACTGATTACAATAATATGTACAGTGCATATTTTTTTCTTATAAATTATCAAAACAGAACACTTCTGATTTATCTGTTAATTTCAAAGCACTTGTTTAATTTTGGTCATAATGTCTACATGCATTGTAAAGTAGAGCTTCTAAGATTTCAAATGATACCTATATTGTGTTGGTCAGGACTTAGTTATTCATATTTTGATAATTTTATTTGATCCCATCCAAGCTTAAAGGGTTAATGAACATTTGTGTCCTTAATATTTTGATTATGTGGTGACCGTTTTATAAAAGCAATAAGGCACCCGAGGCGGTACCATATTGTGAATATAGTCACGGCTAAAGAAGTTGCAGATACTCAGCTTTGTGTCATGCCTAACAACGCCCTTCAGCCATGACTATATTCACAATATAGACTTGAGTGCCTTATTGCTTAAATATATTGCCCAGGAGTTTGAAGATCTGCTTATTGTCTTTCACAGGGTTCCCGCAGATCCTTAAAAAGTCATAAAATGTCTCAAATCTAAGGTCATATAAAGATTTAAATATCTTCAAAAAGGTGGTTAGGCGAGACGCATCGCTGTTTACACCTAGGTGTTTTAATGTGTCTCCTGTGACCACTTTTGTTCAGATTTGGAGGGGAGGGTCTCTGTTCACGACATACATTAATCACTATGTCAGTGTGTTACTGCATGATATTAAAGCACAACAAAGTCAGAAAAGACAAAGCGCAAAAATCGGTGCGCTGTTTCTCCCAGATGCGGTTGAAATTTAATCCAAGCACAAACGCAACATGTCAAGCAGAATTATCCGTTATTTTAGTGGATTAGCTGTATTAAAGGAGCTTCAGGTGTTCGTGCTTGTCATCTGCTTTGATATCAGACACACTAAAGAAGATCCGTGAAGCTCTCGTGATTGTGTATGTATTCGCTTTTTAAAATTTTCCGTTTGGATGGATATTTCCTTTTAAGGCCATTCGTAACCTGCAAAGTTTAAACTTTTGTTTTTGTGCAGCAGTTGATTGACAGGTGAGGGGTGGTGCTTCACTGCTGCTGGGATGCATACAGGATGGAGTAGCGTTTACACCTCAGATGTGATGTGGTCACATGTGTTTCTGACCACATTCATATGTGAATTTTGTGATCCGATCACAAAATGTTTTAGACCCCGTTTAGACCTGTATTTACGGCTGATCACATGTGATAGGATCACCTGAAACGCATCTAAAGACCAGGTGGAAACAGGGTCAGCGAGCAGCTGGAAGCAGTGAAGCACAGACATTTCTAAACAATAGTCCCCGGTCTATTTCAGGCTTGTTTATATTTACAAATCCCGCGTTATGCATTTATAATTTTTTCTGTTCATTATTGGTGTTTTGGTTGTACAATAAACTATATCTAGAATTTAATTTAATTTGGACTTAGTTTAGGTTAGGTTAGGGTAAGGTTAAGTTAGGGTTAGTAGACCCTGTCTGGTCTGTTACATGACAGGAAGGATAGATTTCATTATAAATAGTAATAATTTTATTTGTTCAGGTATTAAAAAAGGTCTTAAAAAGTCTTACATTTTATTTGAAAAATTGCAGAAGCAACCCTCTTTCATGACCTTTTAAGTTTTTAATTTGAGCTCTTGTACAACACTTTGTTGGTTATAAAGATTTAAATGAATGGTGCTGTAGTTTGACCCCTATGAATATTAACAGTCTCTATTAAAAATGCATGGGGCATTGTAGTTGTTGATAAGATTTTGGATGCCCATGCAAATTGGCCTGTCTTCCTTGTCAACGGAGACGATGAATAATGTAGTTGTGTTGTATACTCAGGGACACACCATTGACAGTCAATTAACAAGTTTGATTGGTGTGTGAACTCAATCTTTTGAACTGTTAATTTTATGTTAATAGTATTCTCCAGATCTTCCCCTGGCAGAAGCCGCACCCCTCTGTCCCCAACAGCCCACCGTAACCTGAGCAAGGCTCTTAATAATTGATCACTGCACACCTGCTTTTTATTTTTTAAATATTATAATAGTTGAGAGGTCTCACTCTGGCGTCTTTTGATATTCAAATCAACAAAATATCGGCCTTTTATGAGACACCGAAACCTCTGGGTCTTTTGAAGGCTGCCTAGTGAGATCATCCGTGCCGCACGTCCGATCCGATCTGGGAATCTGTGCCAAAGTTCTGATGGCGTTTGATGGCTCTTAACTGGAATGCCAATGACGATTTGTTGTTGATGTCTGGTGATACACATGTAGGCTACGGTGGAGGCGTAGATGGATTGCGTTCTCCCTTTGCCAAATAATGCTCGCAGGTAAATGATCCGTTGATTGATCTGCCATTTGAAATCTGTAAGCCTCCCCCGCTCGCCCCACGCGCTCCCCCATCCCGGTAATTTGGAGCGTCCGGGCAGCTGTTGAAGATTCATCAATGTTGACAAGTGAACCCAGGAGCACGAATCATGGGAAACTCATATGATTATGGAAATGGATGTGACTATTTCCTTCCTCCAGCAAAACACTTTCTGTTGATCTGTTATTTCCAAATCGCATCTTGCAAAATGATGATTTTGTTCTCGGAAGAATAAACGGCACACAACAGCAGAATTTCCAGCAGTAATTACACTCTCTGTGAAAGTTCTGCTGCTCATTTTATTGCAATTCCAGTTTGGTCCTGCATCCAAAGAATGAATTAGCCAAGAGTACAGTATTGGAGAGCTCTGTGTATATGTTGTTAATGAATGTACTCAGTCAGAATAAACTGCTTCTTCTGAATGGAAAAAGATTCCCAAATGGCGTATTTACGACATCTACCAGCAGGGTCTAATTGAACAATGATAACCAGCCACTTGATTGTAATGTGACTTTGTCCTCTCAACGATTAACCAACAATTCACATGAAAAGGTATTACGTGGGTGATGCAGTCATGAAAATGAAAACAAGATGGACGAGAGACTGATCTTGTGCGTATTTCTTGAATTCATTTTAAGAAGAGCATCCTGAGACAATAAAGTTTCACGAACATTCATACGGCACACAATCGCCCTTCCATGACCCTATCTGCAACGTTTTTTCATGTGGAGGTCAAGGTGCTGCATGTCACTCATGTTGAAGCTCTGACGTGCATCATGTGAAAGAGTTTTGAGTGTGTACTGCTGTCAGCGGTCTGGATTTACTCTGGTAATCTGGTTTGGAAATGCGATACCAGTGCATGCATGCTAATTGACTAAAATCCTGCATTTCACAATATGCATCGATTGATTTTGTCTTGTGTGATTGAGCAGAGGTCACTGTCCACCTCGTGCGGCTCTCACGCTAAATGGTGTACAAGAGCTTCAATTAACACCTCGTCTCCTACAGCTGCGATGTGTTCAGTACCGCGCTCCACTCTCTGAGGACACGACCTCTCAATGCCAAAACGTTTCTGATGGGCGTTCATGTAGTGTATTTTTAGCTGTAGGATTATCGAGTAGAAGAGTGAGTTTGTCTTTGGATTCTCAGCTAATTATCACATTGTTATTAATGTGTATGAATTGCACATTTGAGTGTGCACACATTGATGGTGTGAAATGGGAGCTGTAGGTAATAAAATAACAATGAAGGTGTAGTGCGGTAATTGATGCTCTGCTGTTCAAACACAAATGCTTTAATAATGTAAATGAATTGCACCTTTTTTGATGTAAGACTTTGGCATTTTGGTGAAATTATCATTAAAAAAGGTTTAATAAAATATGCCACTTTCCACGAATATGACTTAAATTCAGTGCTTTGCTCTCTTTCAGCAAACTGTCAGTGAAAGGAAGTGCTTAGCTTTCAGAAAATTTTCTTGTTCACCTCAGGAGGTCAAACTAAATATGAAATGTTTTATTCTGCCTGTATTAAGCTATTACTCTGTAGGTGTTAGCTAGTTTCCCATATATTTAAGAATACATTTTTGTTTGATCATTTTTCATGCAATAACCTTGGTAATGGGGTTGAATGATTGAGCTTAATGAATCTGACAACAATTGGTGTAAAAATTGAGAAAATGAAAAAATAAAATAAAAAGCAATGTTTCATTTTACGCAATTTAAGGCATCTCCACTGCTCAATTTTTCAGTAACAGCGTTGATCGCAAAATATGGGACACGCCTCAATATTGCGTTTTTTGGTAATCAATGCTTTACTCAAATGTCACAATAATGTAATGTCTTTCAAATATCTGAATTATTATTCCTATTATTCCTATTGTATCATTAATATTATTATTATTATTCTGGCTGGGAGTCTATGGCAGCCCTATGAACCGTACATAGGAAAATTATGAAATTTGGCACACTAATAAGGGTTGTCATGAATAGCCCCCATACCAAATTTAGGGTCTCTAGGACATACTCTGTAACACCACCATCATGTCTGAAATTCACTTTTCTTTTGTGTGTATCATTTTGTATCTGATTACTCTCCTCCTGATGACTCCAATGGACCCCTTACATTAAAACTCAGTCCCATTACAGTGGCCACCATCTTGGATTATGACGTTTACAGTTTAAACTTTTCACATCCTTCAAACTTGATCTGATTTTTCCAAACAATGGCTCAAAATAATCTCCAGACCGAGCCGCACAGAACTGACCAGAAATCATTTTAATTTGTGCTACCGTTCAGAAATTATGCCAACGCGAAATTAATGATGTTGACTTGAAAATGGATGTGAGGCTGTGTCTCGGCAATGCTTTGTCCTATTGAAACTAAATTTGGTATGCTTCATCAGGACCATGATCCGAGGTAACATGCAAAGTTTGGTGATAACGCCACCTATGGGTCAAGAAATCTCAAAATTGGCTATTTTTGACCGTAACATTTGAATCGTTAGTCCTAAAATTATGTGTTTGGTGTCTTTGGATTCCTTGGGTCATGAGGATTTCAACTAGGGATGTATCGATACTGGTATCGGAATCGGAATCGGGTCCGATACCGTGCTCATGTACTTGTACATAAAAATGCTCAGATACCAAAAAACTATACCATCTGACATACGAATATCATTATGTAAACATTCAGCACACAGATTAAAATGTCCTAGTGAGATTATTTAACAGCTAAAGCGGCAGTTTAATGAGATAAATAGATTGTTTGCACGTGCAGTGTTGTGAATGTGTGGAGACGGTGTTGTGCAGGCATAGAGACACAAACTGCTCATACCTTTTAGAGATCCTTGGCTCATACATGGAAAACACTAATATGAGCATCACATGCTCTGTTTGTAGCAGATGACAGCAAGCAGAGCACTAATTCACTTTTTAGCATGAGTCATATACAGACTACATATTTATTTATTTAAATAGTTGCCTTTTGTGGTTTAGTAATTACTGTGATTTACATAGCGACCTGCTTCTCCAGATTGGGAATCTGCCGTAATTACGTCGGAGCTCCTTGGTCTAACAACACAGAAACACTTCAAAATAAAAGCTTAATTTAAATGAAAAAATATGACAGAAATAGATCACTACTATATAGTTATCACTGTAATAATAGTACTACTACTGATAATAATACTAATTAGTATCTGTATTATATTTAAGCAATATCTAAAATCAAAAATAATCAAAAATAACTTCAATGTTGTATTTAGTATTGTGCTGTGAGGTTCTGTATAAAATCTCTTCATTTGATAAAAATAGTACAATTTCATGTTGAAAATTAATTGTTATACTTTCATTTGATTAAAGGTTTATTTAAACACAATTTTAATGATAAAATTGAAATAAACTGCTGATATTGCGTATCGGACTCTGTATCGGCGATTACTAAAATATCAAAATGGTCAAATATTTGATGTGATTAAAGTCAGGCTGTGTTAATTTAATGTTAATAAAGTACATTTTTCTCTGTACCATAAGAAAAGCTTCTTTTCCTGCGATATCTCAGTGTAATGTTGTTTTCCATTTAGATAAATGAAGTCAATAAGATGGCGTCATTTAATTTCAAGAAAGCTTCAGTAGTTGCTGCGCGTTACTCTGTTTAGACTCCTTATATCATCTTGACGTGTTGCCAAAACCGCATCTCGTGTAGACCACATCCCTGCTCACAGTCTGTAATTATGTTACAATTGATGGATTGATTTTCCAAAATAGATTAATTTAATGCTGTGATTCTTCATTGCAGATTATAAGAGTCATTTACTGTAAAATACCAGCCTGTAGAGTTACTCTCCAAACTCTCTAAAGAGCTTTATATGAATCGGTTTTTAACAGCGACCTTCATGTGATATAATCACATTTATTAACACCTTTATTATCAAGTCACTCAGTACTTGTCATTGAATGTAAGGTGTTACGGGTGAAGATGTAGAGTAATGTTCCTGCAGCTCTCATGTTTTATTGCGATGTTTCTGCAGGTGGATGATGCAGTGTTCTGTGCGGGTCAGATTGCGCTGGTGCCCTGCCGCATGCAGCTGGTGAGTGGGTCTGTGGCGCTGCAGTCTTGTCTGTGTTTCACTCATGTGGAGCGCGTTCTGGCCGCTGTGGGTTCAAACCTCACGCTGCGTCACGTGCTGCAGGCACAACTGTACGTCAATCACCGCAAACACATCGCTGACGTCACTGCGGCCTGGAAGAGAAAACTACACCACATACAGGTCAGACTCATCTTCGTTTTATAGTGAGGATCTATAACTGATATTTGTCCTAACCCGTAAAGTGATAAAAGACATCTTTTCCATGTATTAATCAGCTGCGTCCACAACAACTTGTCAAATCACACTTTGTCAGGACACTGTTAGTGTTAGACTTTTTCAGTCATCTTGGTTCCGGAAGTGTTTTCCCCATTCATTTCTTTCATAGGGATTTCATAAAATCCTTCATTAAAGAGTTGTGCACCATGAACCAAACCAACCAGCTCCTGAGTGAATCACAACTGTACAAACTTTGATCTGAAGCAAAAAAAGTATTTGAAAATCAGACAAAAACACAAAGATACAATACTGTGTACTGAACGTTCCTGGTGGACTGATATAAACCTGTGCACACTGAACATCTGATCTTAATCCTTTATAAACATGTTTGCATTTAGATACATACTGTAATTTCTCAGTGACAATATAGTTTCATTATGTATATTTAAGAGGGCTAGATTAGGAAAAAACAATGAATCCCTGAGGCCTATAGACCCTATACATACCTCACATTTACATGCAAATGAATTGGAGGCCTGTTGAAAACATTCACAAACTGTTGATCTGTAGCGATGAGAGCTCACAGAACATGGAAATGTCGCTCTTTAGTAAACGCTCATGCGAAGTTGATATAGTGCGAACGGTGTGTGTGTTTAAAGAGCGCAGGGGCAGATGTCTGTCTTAATGCCCAACCCCCCCAATCTGCCCCGTCTGTGATCTGTGTGTGACGAGGAGGAGGGCGGGGCCGTGCCGTGAGGACACACGGCCGGCCCTGAATCAGGCTAATCAGCCGGGAGGGGGATAAAGACGAGCCAGAGGCGCCAGTTCGAGAGAGACACACGCGGCCGCTGTGTGTGTGTGTCTGTCTATGTGTATTATGTTGATTTAAGTTCATTTCTGTCATTAAAGTTTACGTTGACTGTTCTGCCAGTTCCCGCCGCCTCCTTGCCCATCCCTTACCCGTTACACTGTGATCTCCATACGGCTCATGAGATCTGCTGTCTCGTATTGATTCACTCAGAATTATGAAGATTCAGTTCAGATTAAAAAAAAAAAAAGTTAGATGTTATTGTTTGGGTGAAATGATCATATATAGCTGAACAAAAGATTTACACTTATTAAATGTTTTTTTTTTTTTAACAGACACTTTTACCTAAAGTGAATAACAAATGAGAATAATACAAGAGAGAATCTCAGGAAATCTTTTAAAAACGTGCAGATCATTTTCACCCCAGTATCCAACGAAAGAAATTTGATTTACATAAAGAAAATGAAGACTGTTGTAGGTTCATTAAAATATTTTTGCTTTGTTTTCATTACAATGAAGCACATTTTCTCCCTTAATTTGCATTATTGTAATGCATAAAACTTTTAAAGTTATATTTATACATCATGTAGTGATTGTTGAACAGCATTTAATTTATAATTATATAAAAATGAAATCAGATATGTTTTTATGAACAAATTAAATTGCATGCTTTCTCAGATTTTTCATGACTGTATTACACTAATGACAAGTGTTTTAACATGACTGTAAGAAGAATTTAGGGGTAAAAATGTGCTTAATTATCAATGAAATAACCCCATATATAAAAAAATATATATATGAATGGTCTGAAAAATAGGTTTCATTTTCTTTGTGCAAAATATTCTTTACAGTGTTATTGTTGATTAAATATGATTTGAATGTAAAGTGCAGTTGTAATATACATCATGAAGTAATCTAATAAAAATTAATTGTTGTTTCCAGACGGGATGATTTTCATCAGCTACATGTTTTCAAATTACTGTAAGGTGATTTTAGGGGTGAAAAATGTGCTTAATTATCACAGAACTATAATGTAAAAAATATCTTAATGGCCTTAAAAACAGGCTTCGATATTTTTATGCGAAATGTTGATTTTGAGGTGAAATATGACTGGGACATTTCTTCATCAGATTCGCATATTAAACATGATCGATTGTTATGAAGAAGAACCAACAAGTCGTGTCACAGATCATCTGTGTGTGTAAAGTTCTTGTCAGTATGTGAGGTTTTTCTTCTGTGTGTGTGTGTGTGTGTGTGTGTGTGTGTGTGTCTGCGTCACTCGATACAACCTATCTTTGATCATTGAAAAATAAGGGTATGCGAGCACGATGTTAGGCTGGAGCTGTTGACCATCGATTACTCTCACCTGGTCAAATGCGTGTTTGAGGTACTCCTTACGTGACTGCTCTAGAGGGAAATTCCCTTCAGGGAACTCCCTGAGGGCGGGGATTCCCATTGAAAATGGATGTGAGGCTGTGTCTCGGCAACGCTTTGTCCTATTGAAACTAAATTTGGTATGCTTCATCAGGACCATGATCCAAGGTAACATGCACAGTTTGGTGACAGCGCCACCTATGGGTCAAGAAATTTCTATTTTTGCCCTTTTGTCCTAAAATTTGGTGTATTTGGATTCCTTGTGTCATGAGGATTTCAGCGATATCAATTTTTCCATCATACTTTTATGAAAAAGTAATGTATATTTTAAACATTTTGTCTGATTTGAATGAAAATTGGCAGGGGTCTTCGACATCATGTCCTGAGGGTACCTAAGCAGTTTGGAGACAGCGCCACATAGTGGTCAAAATGCTTAGTCAATTTAAACAAAACTTTTGTTAAACATTGCTTCCTTAGTCTAAGTCTTCTGAAATTGGCAGAGATACATTTCACATCTATTTATTATCTATATATTTAAAACCTGCTGCTCTCAGCTTGGAGTGTCTCCTTGGCACTTTTGAGCTGTGTCAACTGAATGGCCCAGTGATTAAAGCATTGGAATACAAAAGGTTGTGAGTTTGAGTCCAGAAAAGAGCAGTTTTAAAATTTGTACCTCTGTTGACCTCTGAGTCTTCATATTGTGCTTACTACCATGTAGACTGTACTTTATTGCGTAATTCCTGCTTCATTAAAAAATATAAGCTGTAACTGTTTTATCAGAAATTGTTGTAAACTCTTGTGCCACTCTTTGACCTCAGTCAGATTTGTCGATTGTGTGGCACAGTAGTTAGAGCTCTGGGCTTCAGTTCATTAGGACTGGGTGAACCTCGGTTCGAGACCCGCCTCAGCTGGTTTAAATGATGTGACTCTGTTGTGCCGGGGCTCTTGTATTGTGCTTAGGGAATGGCTTTAGGGCTTGGCCCCGATCATTGCTGCTTGCAGCTATATTTGTAATTGTAATCTGTACTTTTACATTAATCTTTTACCTTCACAGTAATATAGTTTATACTGTACTGTTCTATACTGTTCAGAACAAAAGCAACTGAAGAAAGTGACATGAAACATTGATGAAAATCGCAAGTAATTTTTCACGGCAAAGCTATTCACACATTGAGTGTGACACACATTTCCATCACAGTTTAAGAAAAGTTACCTGAACATGAAGCAAAATGGCCAGCAGTTCTTGACATTCTTTAATATAAAATACAATCCAATGCTAAAATGTAAGGAAAAGTTGTCTCCTACTAACTATATATTAAGTTTTAAAATTATATATTTCAATTTACAATTATATACTTGTGTTTATGTATAATCATAATTATTACAATTTATCTTGATTTACAATTATATTTTCAGATGTTATATCATTATTTTCTGTTTTGCCCCCATAATATATGTATATAATGGGCACAGTGTATATTATTTTTTAGTGAGTTTTCAACAAAAATATATCGACTATTATTCAGCAGAGAACAAAACACATTTTCAGGGCAAATTTTCACTCTTTATTGTGAGGATGTTGATAATGATGCATTGTTTCATTTTAATATCTTGTCATGCAGAAATTGTGCTGTGAAAATATGTACTTGGTTTGAATACACCTTCCTCAAACAACTAGTCCAGTCTTCCTGTTCAGTTGTACAGACTCGACTACAGACACGAGCTGCAGTAACTCACAGTCTGATCATCTCATATGTGCACTATTAAGGGGATTGAGCTGCGCTGATGGGTTTTATTGAGGTGAGAGGAGCAGCAGAGGCGGTTTGTCTCACTTTCACACAGGAGACACGACCACTCAAAGCCCACAACACCAAGACTTCCTGCTGAGGAAATGTAGAGGAACTGCCGGAGCATCCAAACCCCATCATACCCCCACTGAGAGACACATTACACATTCCTTATTACTGTGTTTACTGTGCACCTCGCACACCCCCTCACCAACCCACCAACACTGGGAGATACTATAGAGAGAGAGAGGACTAATGGGTTGACCTGACAGTGTTGGAGGTCTTAATGTTCTAACATTACATCACTAATACAGTAATAGAGTGAATCTTATGAAACCTGTCAAGAACATTTCATATTTCACCCCAAAATCAGAAGACATAAGAAATAATTTTTTGTATAAAGAAAATGGAGCCTGTTTTTAGTATCATTTGTATTATTTTCATGACAGTTAAACACATTTTTTTCTCCCAAATTCCCATGCAAAAATTAAAATACAAAATACAAATCTCTTTCTCAATACTGTAATCTGAAAATAGTCATTAGTGCTGTCAGTCGATTCAATTGTTTTAATTGTGATTAATCACATAATATTTGTAGTTAATCGTGATTAATCGCAGATTTTGAATGTGCTGAAATTTTACACTATACTTTTCATGTCAAAATCCATATATTTCCATTTTAGGAAAGAAAACAAAACAAAATGTAACAATATAATGCTTTATTAACATTTTCCAAACAAAGCCTTCCACAGTATAAAGATAGAAATGCACTAAAATAGCACCAGCTCAAGTAACATTTGCCAAAGTCTAAGTGGAGGTTTGAGTAATTGAAATAACTCCCCATAGATTACATATTCATTGCAATGGGCATTAAAACTCTTAAACTCTCATCTTCACACTATAAATCTGACAGTAGACTGTGGCTATCTGCTTTGTTACGACAATCGTGAAGCCATGTTCATGATTCACGTCAGGGCGTCAACGCCAGTATCGCTTTGAACTCCACATGAAAAGTGCTTGCAGACAAAAACGTCTCATTCTGCATTTTGGTGATAGTTAAGACTTGACTTGCTTCTGTAGTATTTAAAATGCCCCATACAAGTCCCATTTGGGCTTGTTTTGTACATTAAATAGCGCTAAGAGCTCTTATATCCATAATTTTAGCACTGACAGGGAAGTGAAGTCAGAGATTCTTTTATTTACTGAGATAATAACCTCTGCGGCTCTATCATAAGAGAGTATTTCAACATCGCTCATAGAATGTCCACGTTATGCTATTTTTTTACTAAGCTTGTAGTCTCATCTTGGTAGAAGGGCTGTGTCTGTTTGTGGTGTGTGTGTCAGTGTAGTGACTCTGGATGGACACATTACAAAGGTTCTGCCCTTCACACAAGTGTTTATACTGTATTAACAATAAAGAGGGTCAGGAGCTTCAGTTAATGTTCACATCAACTATCAAAATGGGGGAAAATGTGATCTCAGTGATTTTGAGCGTGGCATGATTGTTGGTGCCAGATGGGTTGGTTTGAGTATTTCTGTAACTGCTGATCTCCTGGGATTTTCACACACAACAGTTTCTAGAATTTACTCTGAATGGTGCCAAAAAAAAAAAAACATCCAGTGAGCGGCAGTTGAACAGTTGAAAAATAAACAGATTTTTTTAAAGTATCAAATGAAACTAGAGACTCTACTCGTTACAATCAAACAGGTTTCAATGAAAAAAACTTTAAGAGATTTCTTACCAGACGCACTTTTGTTGGTGCTGGGTCTGTAGAAGCGCTTCAAGGAAATCGACGGCATGTTGTTGTGTCATGTGACTCGATGCGGCATAAGTTTAACCCTTAAATTACAGACTAGAGTCTTTTGAACAGCATTCAGTCGGTTTTTAAATTATGCGTTGTGTATAGCAAACCCAAAATACAACGTCCACTCGTGGGCGAGGGGTCACATGAGGATAATATATAATACTATGTATAATTTCTTAAATGGTAACAATTTAACCATGTCATTCTTTCTGTATTGTTGTAGACATAACATCAATCTTGGTGAATTTATGTGTTTTACTTTTTATAGAAATTAATTAAATGAAATATATAATTATAAATGATATAAAAATGAACTTAATAATAAAAGAAAGATCAAAATGCATTACAGTAATAATTTTGGGGGCAAATATGTTAAATTGTCATTCAAATAATATCATCTTGCAAAATCTTAATTGTACTAAAGTAGGCTTAATTTTCTTCAAAGATGAAGTGTGTAATTTCTGTACCACTATAGCATCGCCAAAGGGAATTGCCAAAATAACTAAACACAACCCCCAGTGGTCTAACAAACAGATACTCCCACCCAAAACTCATATCATTGGTTGAGTCAATAGCTGCATTTCCATTATCGGGCCAAATAAGGGGGCGTGCTAGTGCATGCCAGGGCCAGTTGCGTTCCCACTGTCACTTCCAGGGCTTCATCGTTCCTCCTCAGGGCTTCTTCAGGGCCAATGGCCAAGCGTCTTTGGCCCGTCGATTACCCTTTAGCCCTTTTTTACCCAAATGTCTTTTTTATATGATGTGGTGAAATTTAACCTGCACATGCTTTCATGAGATTCACCAATTACATGGATGAATTTGAAGTTGCCACACTGTGACACTCACCATATATCAACATTCGCCACCTTTTTATTTGATTGTATTAATCTGTTAAATGATCTCTCATCAGTCGCAGTGTCACACGAGTGCTTCCCCGTCCTGTTTAAGGATCAGAATGAGTTGTTGAGCTCGACCCAGCATGACACACACACACTTGCTTATAAAAGATGAAACTCTAGACAGTGATAAAGTTTAGAAGAGGAGAATAAAGGAGATTTTAATTCAGGCTGAGAGTTTGGAGGGCTTTTGGTGTGCGTTCGATGTGTTTGAGCCCCACACTGAGAGGCTGGATATTGGGGGCCACAGGGTCGCCCTTTAAACCCACTACACAAGCCCCTGTAGATCCCACAGCTGCATTATTACTGCCCCAGAGGGCTATTAACCAGTGTTGAGTGTGTTGTCCCTTCATTACCAGCGCTCACTGTAAAGTGCTAATCTAACAGGTATTAAAGCACACTCGTTAGAAAACGTCTGAGTCAACGCTTCACACACACTTACAGCTACTTAAAGTCTGCTATTGTTTCCTGGGAGCAGTACACTCATCACAGCAGTAAAGTGGTTTGATGTTGATACACAATCAGCCGTTCACTGGTTTAATCTTGATGTAAGTGGCGTTCACGGATCGGGTCACGAGGCATGAAATTGGGAGAAAAGCTGCCTGTGCTGCCTCTGATTTATTCCTCATCTGCTTTTGAGTGAATTTCAAAATCAAGTGTATGTAACCCATCATTATTGTGCTCTCATGGAGTGGGTGAAAATTGATCCAGCAAATTGAAAAGCGGGTTAAGTGTTTTTGCCCTTATCGACGGCACAACAAAAGCGCTGTTGTATACACTCATTTCTCACCCATTAGTGGATGAGAGCATCGCGCAGTGTTATTTGAGGGCCGCATTGTGTCGGGCACGAGCAAAGAGACGTTTGAGAGGTGATAATAGCTGAACACAGACTCCACAGAAGCGAAAGATTTTAACTCTGCAGATGACATCATTTAAAGCCATCACTGCAGCGCTCTTATAAATGTGTGTTTGAAACGGTGTAAAATGGCCCGTGCATGTCTGAAATGTTCTTTTTGAAAACAGCGTCTCTACACAATCACTTAATTTGTCTTTGTTGTGGTATTTGTAAAGAAATGGACATCTTAGTGCTCAATGTCATTTGAAATAAACGGATGAAATCAGATGATCTGTTCCTAAACCTGGTGAGCTGCTTCAGTGCCCTGCTGAAAGACAGACATCTTAAACCAGGGGTCTTCAACCATTTTCAGGCCAAGGACCCATTGGTGGGTAGAGAGACGGTGCTGGGACCCCCGTTACATATCGTATAAAATGGAGTGTTGCGTTTTATGCCTATAAAAACGTGGATGGTAGGCTACCATATTATTGTATGTATACTTCATGATGTTTACATTGCAAAGCCATTTAAATAATCATTAAATGCTGCCCTGCTGAAAAGACCAGCTAAAACCAGCATAAGCTGGTTGGCTGGTTTTAGCTGGTTGCCCAGCCTGGTCATAGCTGGTCAGGCTGGTTTTAAAGGGGTTTTGTTCTGAAAGCAGGCTCTTATCTGCTCAACCGCACAACTCAATCAACGCAAAGCAGACCCGTTTTACTCATGTGACCCTCCACTGCAGCACTGCTGAACCTGAACCTGACCCGACATGTGTCGCGCTTTGATCAGCTCGTGATAAGCAATGGTCGTGTGAAGGGTTTGTCCGGGCTGCGTGCTTCTGACTAGTGCTGTTTAGTCACACTTTAAGATTTGGCATGCAGCTGCAAAGGACTTCAACATGTCGATAATTCATACTCCTGTGATTATTACAAATGCCACCAATGGTGGATCAAACAATAATTTGCGGTCCCCTTGCGGGGACACCTGTTGAAGACCCTTGGCAAACCCTCTACAACCAGCATGGCACCTTAGGCAGGTTTAAGCTGTTTGTTTGTTTGTTTTGTTTGTTTGTTTCAGCAGGTTTTCTACTGTCTGCTAAGGTAGCATCCTAACTGAAATGTAATCTCGTAAAAGACCTCTTGAGACAAGAGTGTGACTGCTGTGTGTATTTTCCATTTCACTTTTTGATTTGTAACTAGTAGCACCAAATAAACATGCAGCAAAAAAAAAATATATATATATATATAAATATATATTACACACACTACCAGTCAAAAGTTTTGAAACACTCATTCTTTATTTTATATATATATATATATATATAGATATAGATATAGATATTTTTTTCACATTTTATAATAATAGTAAAGTCATCAAAACTATGGAATAACATAAATGGAACTATGGGAATTATGTTGAGACTAAACAAAATCCAAAATAAATCAAAACTGTGTTATATTTTAGCATCTTCAAAGTACTCACCCTTTGCCTAGATTTTGCAGACATGTACTCTTGACATTTTCTCAACCAACTTCTTGAGGTATCACCCTGGGATGCTTTGTAAACAGTATTGAAGGAGTTCCCATCTATGTTGGGCACTTATTGGCTGCTTTTCTTTATTATTTGGTCCAAGTCATCCATTTCAAACTTTTTTATTATTATATTTTAGTTTTATAATGAAATAAATTAATATGGTGGCACAATTATATTTCTACAAAACTAATTTCAAACATTTAAGATCAAAAGATTTTTAAGATCATGAGAAACATTTCAGTCAAGTTTCTCAAAACTTTTGACCGATAGTGTGTGTATATAGATAAACACACACAGGGTTGGGGAGTAATGGAATACATGTAACGGGATTACATATTTAAAATACAAAATATAAGTAACTGTATTCCACTACAGTTACAGTGTAAATCATTGGTAATTACAATACAGTTACATTCAACAAGTATTTTGATTACTGAAGAGATTACTTTGCATTTTATTGTCATTTGTTTCATTTAATATTTAGTCCTTTCAGATGGAAAACATTTATACATATAAATGATGTGATCCAAAGTGCATTTGAACAGCGGTGAAACACTTTCTTATGATGTGTTACATTCATACGAGCAGACAGAGAAGTAAGTTTGAAGTAAGTTTGGAGCAGAAGAAATAGAAATAAACCTTGTGTAAATTGTCAGCTTTACGCTAAGCTTAAATGCTATTTCTAGCCATTTTACATGCACATGTTACCAGACACGATCATATTTGTTTATCAAGAAAATTCATGTTGGATCATAATTTCTATTTTTCTAGTAAGATCTTTGATATTAGGGCAAAAATCATATTCTTGATGATAATTTTTGTAGTTTTCCTGTAAAAATATCTAAAAATCCTTAAAACAAGATTAATTAGATTTATCTTGTTTTAGAAACAACACTGCATAAGATATTTAGGTTTTTCAGAGAATTAATTTCTAACATGTGTATTTTGTCTTACTGTACTGGCAGAGTTTATATAGTCAAAACAAGTGAAAAAATCTACCAGTGCTGAAGAAGTAATCCAAAGTATTTAGATTACATTACTGACCTTGAGTAATCTAATGAAATACATTACAAATTACATTTTACAGCATGTATTCTGTAATCTGTAATGGAATACATTTCAAAAGTAACCCTCATAACCGTGTGTGTGTGTGTATATATATATATTTAGACCAAATAGTTTTCTAAAAGTTAATGTCCAGCACTTACACCAATCAGCCACAACATTAAAAGCACCTGCCTAATATTGTGTAGGTCCCCTCATGCCGCCAAAACAGCATCAACCCACATCTCAGAATAGCATTCAGAGATTATATTCTATACTCAGAATGGTGCCAAAAACAAAAAAACATCCAGTGAGTGGCAGTTCTGTGGACGGAAACACCTTGTTGATGAGAGAGGTCAACAGAGAATGACCAGACTGGTTTGAACTGACAAAGTCTACAGTAACTCAGATAACCGCTCTGTACAATTGTGATGAGAAGAATATCATCTCTGAATGCTATTCTGAAATGCAGGTTGGTGCAGTTTTGGCTGCACGAGGGGGACCTACTCAATATTAGGCAGGTGCTTTTAATGTTGTGGCTGATCGGTGTATGTGGACATTGGGACTAAAGCCCAATTCAGATGGGACTAGTTTTCCCCGAGGACGTTACAGAAATTTGTTTCACAGACATATTTTGATTTGAATCCCGTCCGAATCTGACAATCTGTGTTTTTCTCACACAACCTCTGTGAAAATTCCAGAGCAAATTACCTCCTGTTTATCGGCTAACTCGAGGGTCTTCTGAGAAATGTAATTCCTTCTGAATGCGAATGTCTGTGATTGCTGATTGAAATTTCTCAAAACTTCTCATGTATTTTGACCTACGTGAACTACCTTTAAGAATGCTCTTATGCACGCCAATCTTCTGCCTGGTGCGCGCCTTTATAGGATGTAGATTTTTTTGTCATCCCATGAAAAAATAAGAAAATAAAATTAACAAGGAGAGCCAAATCATGGAGACTGCTAAGACTGGCCTCTGTAATATGTGGTAAAATACTCACCGTAATTTCTCCGCTCAGTTACGTAATGTTATAATTATATATTGTTTATTTCATTGGGTTTATTATGAGAAGCCACTTCTATAAACTCATGCCAATTTTATTTTAATAGGCCTTTTTTAAATAAGTATTTTATAATGAATAATGAATAAATTACAATTAAATCAGTAAATTAAATAATTATTTAAAATGATAAGTAATTTTAAATTTAAACTAATAAAGTTACGTTAATTTTGTCACCTAAATTTTGTGTTCAACCTTCTGTAACGCCCACATCTAGAAAACGTGGTTGGTGTATGTGTTAAGTAGCCGTGTATTAAGCAGGTCATTATCAAAAAATAAACCCTTTCAGGTGAACGTAATGTTGTGGTCTACCTTTTGGAAAAGTGTTTGCATGGGAGCATGTCTATGATGCCTTAAAATGCTGTCTAGTTAGGCAGCACACTAGGTTATGACCAGAACTAACGTCTCTCTGTCTGTTTACAGCAGGACTGTGATGGTGAACTTCCTGTTCAAAGCAGTATTGCAGTCGTGCCATATTTACCCAGAGGAGCAGAAGTAGAACTGCACGTCATCGCTGTTGAAGATGATCCCGCAGAACGATCTTCCTGTCACATGACCTCACAGATAGCAGGCGGCACCATTGAATGGCAGCTGTTGCAGGCCAGTTGCGGTCGATACGCCTCTCTGTCCATGAGTGTGTGTGTGAATGCATCAAACACTGCGACGGAGCTCACAGATGCGCTGGTGTCTTTATTCCAGGATGCTCTTGAGAAAACTGGGAAGAATCTGTCTCCTCTGTGTGCAAGAGTTTTCTATAAAAGCAGCGACACATCAGTCACTGAGGTCATCACAGGTATATTCATGTTCACATTTTCAGCACTGTTGTGATGTTAAGATCGATTCACACTGCAGCTAAATACAGTTGTCACTCCTCTTCTGAGGTCACGTCTACACTAATCTGTTTTTGTTTAAAAACTACATTTTCAGTTTCCTCACTTCGTTGTTTTCCGAAGTATGTGGTTATGAAGAACGTTTTCTAAACGTTCATAGTGTGGATGAGAGGTGTAAACATAGCAAAAAATGAAATGTTTTAGTGTGGATCTGGCCTGTGTGTTTAGTTATTTACAGGACGCACAATATAATTAAGTTCACACCTGAAACATTTAGTTAGGGTTTTCAGGAAACCAAAATTTCAGTATTCGGTACCGATACCAGTAAAATTTCCCAATTGTCCATACCATTTTTGATACCAAAAATGGCTTAAATACTTTTGAACACACTCATGTAGCCCAGGGTTTTTCAAACACTGGGATGCGACCCAAAAGTGGGTCGTGGATCATTGGCTGCGGGGTCGCGAGATCTTTTCTGTCACGAGTACAAATTACCAGTTAGAAGGATAGAACTGGACATTTGCAATGTTTGGGGAAACAGTGACCTCTATTATTGAATCACGTTAATATCTCCAGCTTTACGTAAACGACCATAAATAAGAGGCTGCATTTTTCTGACGTTAATTATTAGCTGTCCAATCACAATAATCCATCAATGCTACGAATCATTCTTCTTGGACAAGGTCTCTTTACGTAGCATTGCATGCGCTAACTCCGTGCATTACCATGCTAGTCTGAATGCAATCCAATCTCTGGACATCATCATTTCAGAGTGGCAGTCCTAAGTAGGGTTGCCACACGTCCCGTAAAATAAAATATCGTCCTGTATTTAAAGATGAAATGATGTGTCCTGTATTGAATCAATACAGGACACGATTAGTACTGTATTTAAGCTGGTCCGATGGAGTCACCTGGAAATCATTCAAGATATGAATTTAACCTTGATAGTCATTGGAAATTGTGCCTACGGTAGGTAAGGGACCGTCTGAAAAATCCTCACATTGTGCTAAAACTGTGGAGGGTGTGGTAAGGGACCGTCTGAAAACTTCTACCAGCAGCACCAAAGCTACAAATATTGGGCTATAGATATGACTGGCATTCAAAAAAAGGGTGTCGCAGTGGACAAAAGCATTCTTGCTTGAGATATTGCTTAAATATGATGATGATGAAAATGATTATTATAAATATAAATAATTATTATTATTACTATTGTTATAACAGTGATACAGTGATAATTAGGGGTGTAACAGCAATGTGATTTTCGATTACGATTCTTTACCTAACGATTACGTTGCATCGTGAAATCAGAAATTTGGTCACAGTTCGATCCAGTTCGATTCTGTGTATTTTAGAATGATTCATAATTATTTAAAAAAATATGCAACAACAAAAAAAAGATTCAAAGTTTTTACTGAACATTTTTAATTTAGACAGCATAGACACAGGTTTGGCTTATGTGTGGCTGCATGTATAAACAGAAATATAATGTTACATGCTTTATAGATCTCATATGATTAAAGGATAACATAATGCAACATAATGACTTGATGCAAACACACAAACAGACTGTATGCAAACCGTGGAATAAACTTTATCGATTTGCATATCATGTAATGTTAACATTTATTGCACCAGTAATCACAAATGAATTGAAATATGTCATATGCAGACAGATAAGGCCCATGTTTAAATCAAGCATGGTCATAGAATTAAAAACAATCTATTCGTAGCATATAAAGGTGGTTAAGTTCCCTATTTCAGTGGGAGAGGCGGCAAACTTCGCTTACATTCATTTGAAATGTGTATCTTTTCATGTCATTGACCAATCAGAGATAACTTTAATCAACGGCATTTAGCTTTTAACTGGTAAGTTCTCTTCAGAACAGTCTGCAATTGCTCCTTATTCCCTATATAGTACACTATATAGTACACTGAAGGCCCAGGTATACTTTGTTTTTGCGCATTGCAGATCATGCCCGGCCAACACTTGAATTTGTGTATCTCGTGTGATTCTTACATATTTACAGGATGTGTCTTGAGAATAAAATCTCATAAAATCACCTCATGAGAGCCGCCACACACTTAGAAAAATGAGACATTGATCAAGTGGACACAGTTGTTGTTTGAAACAATCAATTAGTGTTTTAAATCTGGTCCAGCACTGATATTCAGGCCTGACTGAAACTTATTACAGGAAATGAAATTATAGTGCGAGATGATGAATAGAAATGAGCACAGTCTCGTCACGGTGTCTAGACCACACAACTGTTTGTTTGTCTTTAAAATGATGTGATGACGATCCAGAAGGGTTTTTACGAGCACATTCAGCGTTGTCAGGATCGTCACATGGTTTCCAGCAAACTGCAGCCGTGATTTAATGTGGGGATTCTCAGAAGTGTCTTCGTTCTGGACATCAGTTAAAGGGATAGTTCATATAAGTTATCTCATCATTTACTCGCCCTCATGTCATTACAAACCTGTATGACTTTCTTCCAGGGAACACAAAAGGAAATATTTTGGAGAAATGTACTGGCTGCTCTTTTCCAGAGAGTTGTAATGAATGGAGACTGACGTTTTCATGCATAAAAAAACATAAAATCACCCTAAAAGTGTGTCTAACGAGCCAAACGATTGACCAAAAGAATTAAGTTATTCATTTAAAATCTCCCCTTACTATTAAATTAGCATCAAGGACTTGAAAATAAATATGTATCTTCTTTTTTAGAATGATCATATTCCAGAAACGGCATGGCTCCTAAAAGTCATCGTGCAGACATTGTCATGTGTCCATATGACCTGGTCATGTTACATATGTTCAGACACATTTATTGACCTGTCACAGTCATTAGATCTGTTGTCCCGACACACACACACACAGAGTGCCACAAGCAACTTCAGGGGTCACAGCCCGCCCTCACCCCCAAAATATCACGGGAGATATTGAGAAATTTGCCCTCAAACGCTTGTTCTGCTGCAGGGGCCGTTCACCACAGTATGAAGCACAGGTATGATGCTGTCTTGTGTTCGAGTCTAGAAGACTGAATATACTGTAGTTAACAGTGATTTAACTGCTCTGTGGACTGAATTCACTCAATTCTCCTCGATAATCACCTCTTGATGGCGTTTCTGTGTGATTGGCTCCAGTTACTGCTCTCTCAGTCTGTTAGCCACATTATTTCCTCACCCCAGTGTAAATGACTGAATTTCATGAGTGAACGGCCACAAATGACCCAGTCGTTTAGCGGTTAATATGAAGTGGTTTGAGATGTGTGCTTGCAGCACTGGCTCACGGCCCTCACTGACGTGCCTCGGGTCACACCAGCACAACACTATCAATGGAAATGACAAAGATTTCAAGTTTTTATTTGAGGCATTATAGAAAGAACAGAGTTTCTGTTGTTTTTACTTGTTTTTGTGGCTTTTACACTTTTTTCCCCCTGTTCAAAATCTGTTTAAAGCAACCTAAGGTGGTTTGCTGTTTTTCACTGGTTTGGCTGGTCTGATTTGATGGTTTGGAACTCAACATGTCTGGAGAGTGTTTGTTACTACTAGGCCATTACTACAAAAATCTGCTTTGCACTTTATAATCACCACAGTCACACAGGTAATGCAACTGATGTCCACATGATTTAAAGAATCGGCCAGTAAACATGTAGATACATATGTGACACTAAAATAATGCAATAAACATAAACAAAATTAAATGTAACATAAAACACATGAATGAACATAGTTGTTGTGAAAAATACGTAGAAACTATTTAAATAAAATATTATCAAATGTGGGCATGCAGGGACTTCTGGGAACACAGATTAATATATTTTTCCACTGTAACGAAGGGGTGTACCTGTTCTGCACCGATGTTTAGGTATGTAGCACGTGTCAAATGGACGTCCACATGAATGGCCGGACCCAGGGTTTCCCAGCAGAACATTGCTCAGAACATCACACTCCCTCCTCCAGCTTGTCATCTTACCACAGTGCATCCTGGTGCCATCACTTCTCCAAGTAAACGACAAACACATATACAACGTCCACATGATGTAAAAGAAAACGGGACTCATCGGACCAGGCGATCTTCTTCCACTGCTCCAAGGTCCAGTTCCGACGCTCACGTGCCCATTGTAGGTGCTTTTTTTTTTTTGGACAGGAGACATCATGGGCACTCTGACCGGTCATACGCAGCAGGGTGCGATTCACTGTGTGTTGTGACACATTCCTCCCGTAACCATCATTAAACTTTTCTGTGACTTGTGCCACAGTACACCTTCTGTCAGTTCAGATCAGAAGGAATAGCCTTTGTTGCCCTCGTGCATCAATGAGCCTTGGGCACCCAACACCCTGTCGCTGGTTTGTGGTATGTCCCTCCTTGGACCACTGTCAGTAGGTACTCACCACTGCTGACCGGGAGCACCCCACAAGTCTTGCCGTTTCAGAGATGCTCTGATCCAGTCGTCTGGCCATAACAATTTGGCCCTTGTCAAAGTCGCTCAGGTCTTTACTCCTGCCCATTTCTACTGCATTCAACACGTTGAATATGAGAACTGATTGTTCACTTTATATCTAATCTACCCAGACCTTGACATGTGGCCTTGTTAGGAGATGATCAATGTTATTCGTTTCACCTGTGAGTGGTCATAATGTTTTGGCTCATCAGTGTGTGTGTGTGTGTGTGTGTGTATATATATATATATATATAATATTATTATTATTATTATTATTATTATTATTATTATTTTATATATTTGTTTTTTACAATAAGAACACCAGTAACAGTTTTTTTGTTTGTTTTGTTTTTACTGTAGCATTTTTAAATTCTATAAAAATAAATATGAAGTGTAGTTTTCTGTTTTATGCAATCAATGTCCAAAAGTAACTTTTTGCCACACCAGCTAATAGCAGGTGAATTGAGAGAATGTACTGGCCCTAAATTTCTTATGAAGCTGTATTTTGTATTATTTTTATTATAAAATGAATTTGGGAATTATGCTGTCAGTCAGTGCAGGTGATTGTGTCACATATATAAGATGAGTCTGTCTCTCAGTGAAGCAAACACATCAACACACATTATGATTTTGTTTCTTATAGTTTAGTTTTGGTGGTTTAATGTGAGAAATATTTCACATATGTGTCACCACATAGAGTTCTGGGAAAAAAAATCGTTAGGAGTCCTAGATAAACTTCTGATCAAACATTTACTTGAGCGAAAAAGTTTGATATATATTTGCAAATCATGAGATATTTTCAATAATAGACGGTTTGCTTTGAATTGTTCACATCACTAACATCAGTAAGAGTTACACTATTGTTCATTCAGTTAAATCATGATTTGTTGTAGTTCCTATTCAAGTTTGAAATATTTTATCTACTCACCAGAGCATGTTAATTTGGGCCCTGCTAACTGAGCACATGATGAAAGTCTGACATGAATTATTGACTGATGAACTATTATAACTTGTGTTTGGTGTGATCTCTGTGAACAGTGCTGTTGTCTGCGGTTCATCTCATTTAAATGTCCAACATCCCCAAGACCTCCACAGGACATACTGTAAATACTGTCATGAAAACACAATGATGAAAGGCTTTTCAACATGAACACTTTGAGTCTGCAGTCGACATTCTGAGTGTGTTCTTAACGAAAGAGATTTCAACTTTCTGTCCCAAATTTAATATCACAAGTTCACATTTGTCTGATTGTCTTCTTCACTTTCATAGTTTACACAAGTGTAGTTCACAAATGCACAGTGAGCTAAATAAAACCCATTATTTCCAATGCTGCAGGTTAATAAATCTAATTGGTGTTATGAAGGTCATGTGACAGTGTCTTGTAATATGACAGGATCCTCCCAAACAAACTTAACAACTACTGACAACCAACCAATGAGAACGCCTCGCACATACAAGCGTTGTGTTCAGTTGTAAAGTGAGTAATTACACTGTTATAAACAGCAGGCTCCAGTCTGTGCGAGACATATCACATGACCACGATTCATTTGTTGACTGAGTGAACATCAGAAGAACTGTCTTGAATTCCCTCCTGCATTTACAGACGTTCCCTCAAATGGAATTTCGATCAATTCTGTGAGCTGATAATCTGTTGCTAATGGCTAACTAAAGATTTTCTCGTCCTCTGTGTATACACACGTGTGTTTAGTATCGTGCTGTCCGGCCCTCCGTTGACCAGATGTCCACACGGCATTTGAGCGCAGAGCTACAAGCTGTTGTGGATTAGAGCGAGTCAATAATTTTAGAATACTCGTGTGTTCTCTGGTTAAGGGTTAATTGCAGTGCTGACCGTACAAACCGTCTTTAGAAAGCACAAGGACAATTGACTGTGAGCACTCTGGATTTATTTGAAGTGTGTGTGTCACTGCGGCAGAAATTAACTTTTTGTTAAAGGAATATTCCGGGCTCAATACAAGTTAAGCTCAATCGACAGCATTTGTGACAATTTTGATTAGCAGAATTGTTTTATTTTTTTTTAAAAGCACAAATGTGTGTTCCAGTGAGACACTTACAATGGAAGTCAATGGGGTCAATCCATAAACATTAAAATACTGTTTCAAAAGTATAGACACAAGACATAAACAATATGTGTGTTAACATGATTGTGGTGTGATAAAATCACTTACTAACCACATCTGTGTGAAGATATATTCAATTTAACAACTTCATTACCATGATGATGTGATTCAACAAACCCTAAAACCCTGAAATGACTGTAAAAATGACAATTGAAACAACTTTACAGCTCAAATAATACACAAGTTTTAACAGAAGAATTAATGGAAGTGCTTTTATAAAATTATAAACTTCATATTTCTGTTTAAACCCCATTGACTTCCATTGTAAGTGTCTCACTGGAACACAGAGGTTTTTTATAGAAAAGGAGGGACGAGTAAAAATAAAATTTTGTGGTAATCAACATTATGCCACAAATGCTGTCGATTGAACTTAACTTGTATTAAACCCGGAATATTCCTTTAAGTTTACAGTAGATTGAAACATTTAATTGTAGTCTGGATTGCTGTGGACTGTAGGACGGTTAAATGTTATAGAAATAAAACAGTGTATTGACTTCTAATACACTGAATTATTTTATTCATAATTATATTTATTATTATATATTAAATTGTGTTTCTCAGCAGATATTGATAAAAGTGATTAATTTCTCGTCATCTCATGTAATTAATTCAATTAAACATATGAATCGATATGTACAATTTGTCCTAACGCTGTTATTGTGTATATATGCAGTATATCTCTGTTCTTTTCTTTTTTTGTTCTGTGCTGTGAGCAAAGCAAAAAATGAGCAATATAAATGACACAAAACAAATCTCTCTGGTGGTGTTTTCTTCATTTCTGCCCTGTGTGTGTCTGTAGGGTTCGAGTGTCGCTTGAGGAGCGTTCTGGAGCGGTCCAGTCCTGCTGTAGTTCGAGTCCCTGTTAAAGATCTGCCGGACCGTGTTCTCCTTCAGTTCTCCTGCTGGCTCAGTGTGTAGAATTCTCCAGAAGAACTCATGAGTGACTCATGTTGACGTCAAACTGAAGAAAATCGAACACAGTGTAACATCTGTGAACATGTTCAAATCACAGTCACAGTGTTGACATTAATGAGTTCAGGTGCATTACTAGCGCACAGACAGACACGGGGACAGATTATCAGTGAATACTTTTAACATGCTTTTTTAAAAAGCATCCTGTGGTTGCTGTTTACTTGCATTGAATGGAAGAGACACTCTGTTGTTCTTTTATATTCTCCCATCTGAAAGATAATTCCCAGCCTTCAGATGAATGTCTGGGGTCACACAGTCTGTCTCTGCAGGATGTGTTATTACTGTGTTATTATTGTGTAATGGGTTGGAAATGTGAACGTCTGATTGCTTCTATTGATCTGGTGAAACTCTGTTTAATAAAAGAGGACTGATCTACACAGCGCTGACAACTTTACAAACTGAGAGAGAGACGAGTCTTTGTCTTGATATACTGTATATGATATTTACTATGACTCTCCAAACAGAGCATCCTTATTCCTGGGAGTGAGCAGATAGATTGGTCAATACATAAAGCTGTCCAAGAACATAACACCAAATAAAAAAGTAATCACTGTGGCATCAGTTCAACATTTGGAAACAGCACAGTTCAATGACAGCCTTCGTCACACAGTTCCCACAGCGATGGAAAACCTGGAAATATCAGGGAATTTTAAAATTGAGATTTCCAGGCATTGAAAAGTCATGGAAATGTGTATAATGCATATGCATGTTTCTAGTGTTTCTCTACACTAAAAGTACCTCATTGGCAGGATATTGCTCTTTTGTAGATTAAAACTTGGTCACATGCCATAGTGATGTCTGATTTGTGAACGAATTGTTCCTTTGACCCAAAACGGTTCACAAGTTGGTGTGAATGATGCATTACTACTGTAAATCTGTATCCAGTATCACAAATGACAGGAGATTCAGCAGGACAATAACACTGAAACACAGACAACACAACGCTGACATGAGTTTAAAAGAAGTTGAAATGTGACCCTGTACAAATCTGGACTAAAAAAAACAAACATTTGAGCTCCACAGAGACGGAGAAGAGATGAAAACAAAGAAACTAGAAAGTCAAACACACCTCTCCATTTTTAGAGAGTCTGAACTGAGATATTTCAGAGTGTTATTGTGTAATGTAATCATTTAACTTCTGCTGTGGTATAATGTCAATGACGTCATATTAATTCAGTTTTGAAGGACGTTTATAACACACAGTTAGAATATGAAGGAAATTCATCTCTGGATCTCTTGATTCTGTGAATGAAAACACACGTCTTTATCTATCTTCATATAACAGACATGCCACAGATATGATAGTTTTACTAGGTTTTGTTTTTTATGTATTTTTACGCTCTGAGCTGCTGTCTGTCTCACATACTCACAATAATTCAGTGCCACAGACAGATAAAACATCAGCTGCAGCATCACGTCACCACACACTCATCTCTGTGTGTTTCAATAATCAAGAAATATATTCATTCATTCATTTGACTCATATGTAGCTTATGAAGGTTTATTCAGCCTGTTAGGTCATTATTAGTGCTCATATGGAGGATATCTGTGATGTCAGTGTTATAAAGTTATTCAGAGAAAATAAATGATTAGAGATGTTGAATGTGTATGAACTGTATTCAGTGGAGTGTGTCGCCCTCATTTGGTCGCTGTGAATGATTCTCTTTATATTCTGGATTAATGCACAAGTTTAATGTGTTACATGGATATTTTATTATTCTAAAAATGTTCCTTTGCATTTGTTCGTGCTGTCAGTTTGTGTTCAACATAAAAATGGGTCAATAAAATATCTTGCGTCTTCATTTAAAATCTCATGAATCATTGTGAAGAAAAGGTGATTTAACAAACTGATTATAAAATATCTTTTATAAAAGTTGAATTAGGTAACTTATTACAAGCACTTTTATCAACTTGAACTGTTTTGTTGATTTGTCAAGGCATGAATGTTTGTTCAGCACATTTAGAAATGCAGAAATAATGAATGTCATTGTGTCATCCTTTCAAAGACTACATGAAGATTTGACTGTAAACACTGAAATAAGATCAACTCTGAACCATGTGACATGCATAAACAAGTTTTTAATCCTTATTTAATGCCGTTATCATTACTAACACATAATAAAACATACACATAATATATTAGACGATGACAAACACTGATTCATTTGCTTTAACATTATAACTCTGTGAGCTCCTGAGACTCGATTGAATTGATGACATTTAGACATGTGAATAGATTTCTGCCACAGTGGTTTACACAATCTTTCTAGTGGACACACAATAATACTTCTACTAAATTAGCAAAGGAACAAATCTTTTTGGGGAAGCTGTATTAAAATCCACGTGGCAAATCATCAAGAAAAACCTGTAAATGCCCCTTTAGAATCATTGTGCCACCAACAATATTGAAGTTTCTTCATGATTCAGTCCCTTTATGATCAACTCTGCACAGATCATTCATTACAGAAGTCTGATAATCATATGATATTCATTTATAATATGGTCCCACTATCTTTTATTCTTGTTATTGATTTCTTTCATGTGCTGGTTGTTAACTGATGAGATCTTCAGAGGGTTAATAGGGTTAGTATCATAACTATAAAAGAATGGAAAGAGTGTCTCTGTAGTTTCAGGATCAGAGAATGACACTTTTCCTCTTTCATAATGCAGCTGAACTCTCACACGCTCAAGTTTCTCTTTAACTGTAAAGATAATGAAGAATATTTATTCTCTGAGTACTGCACACACCAGACACCGGTGTTAAAGAAAACATCTCCTTTCCTCTGGTTTGATGCTGTAGTTATTCCAATAGTCCAGTATGTATTGTCTCCATCCTCACATCCCAGCAGTGTGTTCCTGAGTTAAAACCCTCTGAACCCAGAACACACGAATATCTGTCAAATCTCTCTGGATTATCAGGTAATGTTTGTCTGTTCTCGCTGTATCTCACACTGGTCAGATCATCAGACAGGATCAGACATGTATGTGCAGCGTTTGGATCCAGAATCACAGGAACTGATGAGAGAAAACAATCAACAGCTGCTCTTATCGTGATGTGAATATAATTATCAAGAGTCAAACATTTCATACGAAGAAATACACACAGAGGATCTCTTTACAACACAAACATGGAAATGTCTCGGACAAATACAGAAACTGTTGACATCTCTGCTGTGATTATTCTCTTTAGTATCTGGTCATGTTCACTTGTGGCTCTTCATGCTCTGTTTATTATTTTTAAAGTATTTATTGTTCATGTCTGACATGTTTGACTTGTCTCTTTGATGTAAATCTTCATGAAGAAAGGATCGTTCACATGATTGTAAATATGATTGTATATCAGAACTCGTATGATCCTCAGTTACTTCAAACACTCAGAGAATCTTGTACCAACATTTGTTTGTATTTTCTGTAAATCTTTCAATGTATTTCCAGCACAGATGTTTGGCAGACTCACTCTTGTGGACAATGTCTTGCATCTTCTTCCAGACTCTGAATGTCAGGTTGCCCAAGTAATGTGGCACATGAATGAAAGCTCCAGAAGTCATCTGTGGATCCGGCTGTGAGCTCTGGACTCTGGAAGAACATTCAGGAGTCAGTACTGCAGTGACTTTGACTTCACAGCCATAGAGAGGAGACACTTACCTTTCCATTGTCACATTAAAGTTCTGCAAAAGATCAATAAGAGCAGAAATCAATGATGAGAGTTTGACTGTCACCTTTAGAAATGAGACGTCATCATTGGCTTTCATCATTTCCTCCATGTCTTTGATTGTGTGTGAAAGAGCTGAGATGTGTGTGTTCATCTCCTCAAGCTTCTTCTTCATCATCTGACTCTTCTGCTCCTCTTCCTCTCTCAGTTCAGTGATTGTAGCTTCTTCTTCATCTCGGAGAAACTCATGAAGCTTCTTAAACTCCTCTTTAATCTGACGCTCCGTGTGCTCATCTTGAGTCTGAATCAGTTCTGCATTCACACACATCACATGAAACTGTGTTGGAAATGTGGAGTATTTGACTCTTGACTGTTTTATCACACTCTCATTTGTGTTTGAGTTTCTCTTGTAAAGACTTCAGTGCTGTATTGAGTTCCTCCTAGAATTTAACAAAGTGAAAACCTGTGAGATTTCAACATGTGACTTGTATATACTGTATGTTACATACAGTTCTCATATGTTCATGTATTTCACACAGTATGAGCTAAATGGTGCAGAAAAACACTCTTCTATATTTCTCTCAGTGCTTTGTTTGCAAATGAAACAAGTTAAATTGGTCCTACCTTGTAAGATGGAACAACTTCACTGATGGGGCGAAATTTGTGATTGACGTGTTTCTCTGAATCTCTGCACACGAAACACGTTTGAGTTTCTCACTGTGTAAACTGCAGATCTCCTCACACCCTGATGAACATCTCTCATTTCTCTCCTTCAGGAACGACTCGCATACGTTCTTTAATGAAATACTCACAGGAGGTTCATTCTCCTGCAGATTTCCAGAACTGTGACGACACGACAGAAGAACAGGAACCTTGAAGATTTCACAGCACACGGGACAAGAAAGATCTTCCACAGAGAGTGAATCCATTTCCACTGATTGTAAACGCTCCAACGATCTAAACTTTACTTTCACCTTCTGTTTAAATGTCGGTCTAAAAAATGAATAACCATTAAAATCACCAAAGTGACATGAAAGAGAGAAATAATGACGTGTGAGGGGGAGGAGCTTCTGATGTCACAGTGGACTTGTCTGTCTGTTGGTATTTACCTCTTTTGGTATTTGTAAGGAAAGTGCAAGCAGTGAACAAAGAATCAAGTGTTTAAGATTACGAACCTAAACTTTTCACACATTGAATTATAGTTCAGATGAATTAGTATAATGCCAACTTTACACTGCAAAAGTGGCACAGAAACTGCTTCCTAAGTGGCATATACAACAGAAAGATGCATTTACACAGACAGTTTAATGCCCCACTGATGTGGCATTAATGCACTTAAACAAAACATTACATTATTAGAAATAATCTGATTCAAATTATGATTTAAAGATGAAATTATGAATATAAAAACATGAAATGATGAATAAAATAAATGTGAAAAAAAGGAAATATAAATAGTAAAATATCTGCATTTCTTAAAGTCTGCACGGGCATTAAAAGCAGTAAAAGCCAGAACTGGAAAATTGCCCTCTCTTTTTTCCTTCTCAGAATGAGCAGTTCCAGATTTTCACAGGCATGAGACAGTGTATGCACATGTAGAGGGAACACAAGTTACATTATGTTAAAATTAAAAACATAAAATATAAATATATATACATCATGGGTCTGTTGAATGCTTGATTCTGATTGGTTGACAGATGTTCTAAGGTGTGAAATTATTTTTCAAGTAAATGCACGGCTATAAAGTAATTCCAGGTCTTGACCGCATAACAGTTCCATATCACTTCAACAAATTATTTCAGTTATTTCAAAGAGCTGTAAAGTCAACCACAACAAAATAACCAATTAAAACAAAGATACTGGTTAAGTACATCATATAAGAATGACAAACAATGTCTATAATATCCTACATTTATTTCAATATTATTGAAAAGTGTCCTTGGGCTCCCTCTCTTTCTCTCTTCCTCTCGTACATGCTACCACAGCAAAATAAGAGGTGCAACTCCGCTGCGTGTCTTGACCGCATTACCACCTATGGTGTGCATTATTTTTCAATAATTTAACGGTCCATCATCAATTATTCCTTACATATAAAATTGGTAAATACCAGCACTCTTCATCGATGTGTAGTTGGGGTTCCAACTCTGCATGTCCATTCTCAAATTTCTTGCTCATGAAGTCACAAAATGCAAAAAGTTTTTCAGCTTATGATTCAGTGAGGCGAGCCGATTGCTGGCTTGTTCCTTATTGTTAGGGAGGCGTTGCTGTGGGCTACAAAATGGAAATGGGGCAACCCAACTTCTTGACTCATCCTGATGGAACTCTTAAATGTAAGGCGCTGTATTGTCTGCTACATTCAACATCTCAAAGAAAACTGGTCTTGCCAGAGACTTGTTGCTCTGATCATCTAAGATGGCATAAACTCTTTGCTTTTTCTGTGGCTCATCTTTTGGGTACACGTTCACCAGACAGATCTTTGCACAGGATTTTTCTCTGCCAATATCTCCATAGACCTCTGTGCAGGTGGATGTGGCAACTGAAGGAGGAGGTGGTTCGTATTCACTTTTTAAACTTTTCCGATTGGATGGATATTTCCTTTTAAGGCCATTCGTAACCTGCAAAGTTTAAACTTTTGTTTTTGTGCAGCAGTTGATTGACAGGTGAGGGGTGGTGCTTCACTGCTGCTGGGACGCATACAGGATGGATTAGCGTTTACACCTCAGATGTGATGTGATCACATGTGTTTCTGACCACATTCATATGTGAATTTTGTGATCCGATCACAAAATGTTTTAGACCCTATTTAGACCTGTATTTACGGCTGATCACATGTGATAGGATCACCCGAAATGCATCTTAATACCAGGTGGAAACAGGTCCAGTATGACAACATGTGGGTGAAAATAAAAGATGGCTGCTAATGAGGTTAGAGGTCAAACACCCTGACAACAACATTAAACAAAATACAGGAAAGTACCACTTGGTGGCTCTAAAGCCTTAACCAAGGGGATCAGAACAATGTAAACTCAGCAAAAAAAGAAATGTCCTCTCACTTTCAACTGCTTTTATTTTCAGCAGACTTAACATGTGTAAATATTTGTATGAACATAAAAAGATTCAACAACTAAGACATAAACTGAACAAGTTTCACAGACATGTGACTAACAGAAATGGAATAATGTGTCCCTGAACAAAGGGGGGGTCAAAAAAATCAGAGTTTATATACATTTCGTTAGGGTTGTCAACAGTAAGCAGAATGCAAAAGGGGTAGTTGAAGCACTCAGTTGGTTAGGAAAATGTGCCTGCTCAGACCTTTATAAAGTTTGCCAGAAAGAATGTTTTAAATATCAAATTATGCATATAGAAACATGAAATGATAAATGAAATAAATATGAAATTATGATTACAAATATGAAATTATAAATTCTGTATGGGCATTAAGTTAATGCCAGAAACAGAAAATTGCACTCTGCTTTTTCCTTCTTCAAACGAGTAGAATCAGATTCTCAGGGGTGGGGTTATGATTTCAAAGGCCTTAAGCAACTGTCCAGCCAGGGCCCCCTTTCAGTGTATAGCCAGGGAAAATTAGTGATATTATATCATAATTTCAAAATAATTTCTAACATCCATTGTAGTCAAGTACATTCAAAATATTAACCCTAATCAAATAAAAATCTAGATAAAGATAATGAATGCAAGTTTTCCACAGTTTTTCCACTAAATGAACACAAAGAAAAATGGTATTTAATTTATAATATAATAAATATAATTGATAAGCACCAATGCAGTAATTAAAAAAGCAATATTTACCTACATATACTGTGTATATATAAAAAAAAATAATAATAATTCTTGTAAATTAATAGGGTGTGCGAAAACTACAACTTATATTTTCTATCAACTTCTATAATTATATTTTGGAACCCAGATGAATATTTTTATAACTGTTCAGTCAAGCTTATTGTCATAATATGATACTGAGTAGAGCTGTTCAGCCATAATGTCAATTTGTAGGCGAACACGGAAGTCTAATTCACCATGGGTTCCCTCTGGATTTTCCTGTTGGTTTTTATGATGAGGTTTTTGAACTTATGAGTTTGTAATGATCAGCCGCATCGACTATGCAACACAAGATAAAGTGAGGGTTTGATGCTAAGTGTGGGAAGAGGGTGTGCTCTTCCCAAAGTGCAATAATCTAAAGGTGATGCAAAATCTCAGAATGGTAAGTAGAATAGCAGTACAATCCACTAGTTGCTCACTCCACAATCTGAGACACCTGATGATCATTGTCCAAACACAGGTAGGCCTAGTGAACCATGCTGCTTCCTTATATACAATGATGTGGTACTAACACTTCCTATTTCCTGTCACGTGACCTCCAGCGATAGGATGTTAAACAGTTTTAAAAGACATTTCATACACTTTAAAACAGGAGTTAAAATAGACAAAAGTTGGATAATTTGCCTATGGTGGGTAAGGGACCGTCTGAAAAGTCCACAAATGCTGGTAAAACTGTGGAGTTTTTTCTATATAAATGTTCAATAAGATCAAACAATGTATGAATACAATCATAAAGACAAGTACAGGTGAAGGAAAAAAATAAACAATTAAAATAAATAACAATTATTAAAAAAAGTTTTAAAAAAATATGTATAAACCATCAAACATGGATACATAAATAAATATATTTTTAGCATTTAAAAGATTTTTTTTATAAGTCATGGGTCAGGATAGTTCTCATTTTAGCATTTAACAAAGGATATACATTTTTTTATTAATAACGCATATTAACAACGCATTTATTGCTAAAACTGTGGAGGATGTGGTTAGGGCCCATGATCCCCCCCCCCCCCTTTTAAGTGTCCCTTATTTTAAAACTTCAAAAGTGACAACCCTACCTCCTAGATTTCTGTGATACTATGTTGCGTTTTTAGATCTGTATCATGACTTTAAGCGGGTTCAAATGTTTAGAGTGTGAATGGGTGCACCTGCAGAACTTTGCCTTCACAATGCATGTGAACCGCTCTGAGGCAGCTGAAAACAGCGTCACCACGCGTGAACACAGAAAAAAACGCATCCTCCGTCACCGCTTGAGTGTTTTGCTCAGCTTTCTGACCAGGGCCGCCATGAAGTCTGGGACCCCAAGCAAATGCTTGGTTTGTGTGGTGGTTAACACAGCTACTTCAGATTCTCAGGGGCATGAGACAGTGTGTGCAGTGCCAGTCCTCCCTATAGGCAAACTAAGCAAGTTGCTTAGGGCCCCAGACCTGCCAGGGGGCCCCCACACTGTCAAAGACATTATAAGTAGTGTTACAAACATACTGACGGGACCCCCACACAAAATTGTTGCTTAGAGCCCCCAACAGGCTAGGCTTATGTGGCAGAGAAACTAGCACGCAGCCTTCTTAAAAATGTTGTCTTCAAACTTCCGGTCTAGCATTTTCTATATAGATTTCTATGGTGTTGATGTCAAAGTGTAATTAGCTAGCAAAGTGGATTTACAGGTTATAGAGTTGTCAAAAGTTATTATGAGTATTTTAAATTGTTCAGAAGATGTCATAACAACTGGAAACAGAGCAGAGAGATTTTAAAACAAGAGTACTTCATTCATAAATCCACAAGATCCTACCTTCACGCTGTGGACGTACTGATATTCTTCTGTGCTCATGAAAGCATTTACAGTGACAGGAAAACACCTCACGAGCATTTTCATGTAAAGGGATGCCGTATACTCACACTGTCAACTCTTAGTGAAAAATACTTTCTGTGCTCCCACACGTAATCCACTTTGAACGACTCTTCACAGTAGCTTCAGTGCAGTCCGGTAGTTAAAAGACAAAACATGGAAGTGCAGAGCGCTGAAAAGGGCTGAATAAGGTGAATAGGAAACACAAGTTACATTACATTAAAACAAAGTACACTCACTGAGCACTTTATAAGGAACACTATGGTCCTAATAAAGTGCCCAACGTGTTATTCTGCTGTTGTAGCCCATCCGCCTCAAGGTTCGACATGTTGTGCATTCTGAGATGATATTCTGCTCACCACAATTGTACAGAGCAGTTATCTGACTCAGCTCGTGCACGTTTAAAGTGACTGAGAGCCTGCTCTAAATCTCACTCAGACATGAGTGCACTGAGTCTCTCTGTCAACCACATCATGAGTCAATGGGGATCGGGAGATCAAACCTGTTTAAAGAACTCAGAGATATATGCTCATCATGAACAGTACTAATAGAACAGAAGTTTATCCTGAATAACAGTGTTGAGACTTCTTCTAAATACTTATTAGTGATCTGCGTTACTAACCTAAACAAAACCCTAAAAGAGGTTTATCATAGATAGTAATGATTTCTCATTGAAGCACTTTTGGAGCTAGTATTGGGTATCTCTGGTATAGCCCAAAAAAAGTGATCGGGAAGCCATTGTGGAGGGACTTGAGAGAAAATGAAACCTCCCCAGTTACATAGGAGCAATTGATGGAAAGCATGTTGTAATAAGGGTTGCCACCCATCCTGTAAAATAAGGGATCGTCCTGTATTTAAAGATGAAGTTATGTGTCCCATATCGAATCAATAC
The DNA here is from genome assembly GCF_019703515.2 of Myxocyprinus asiaticus. Classification (NCBI taxonomy): domain Eukaryota; kingdom Metazoa; phylum Chordata; class Actinopteri; order Cypriniformes; family Catostomidae; genus Myxocyprinus; species Myxocyprinus asiaticus. The sequence continues at coordinate 1,471,594 of NC_059360.1, forward strand.
AGAACGTGATTTGTCCCATGATTAAGCTGGTCTGCTGGTGTCACAGCAGTATCGATCAAGATCATTAATTTAACCTTGATATTCATTGGAAATTTTGCCTACAGTGGGTAAGGGACCGTCTGAAAAGTCCACACATTGTGCTACAACTGTGGATGGTGTGGTAAGGGACCAAAATGCATTTGGTATTCTCTCTATACCAGAGTTCCTTAAACTATAAACCAAATTGGTTCGCATAGCCATACATGTTGGGTCGCAATGTATTTGAATCTACAGTATAAATATACACACACACACACAATATATATATATATATATATATATATATATATATATATATATATATATATATATATACACTACCGCTCAAAAGTTTTGAAACACTTACTCATTCTTTATTATAATTGTTTGTTTGTTTGTTTGTTTGTTTGTTTGTTTGTTTGTTTGTTTGTTTTTTCACATTTTATAATAATAGTAAAGTCATCAAAACTATGGAATAACATAAATGGAACTATGGGAATTATGTTGAGACTAAACAAAATCCAAAATAAATCAAAACTGTGTTATATTTGAGCATCTTCAAAGTACTCACCCTTTGTCTAGAATTTGCAGACATGTACTCTTGACATTTTCTCAACCAACTTCTTGAGGTATCACCCTGGGATGCTTTTTAAACAGTATTGAAGGAGTTCCCATCTATGTTGGGCACTTATTGGCTGCTTTTCTTTATTATTTGGTCCAAGTCATCCATTTCAAAAACTTTTTTTTATTTTTATTAAATTTAGTTTTATAATGAAATAAATTAATATGGTGGCACAATTATACTTTTGTCTACAAAACTCATTTCAAACATTTAAGCATACGCCTTCAGATCAAAAGATTTTTAAGATCATGAGAAACATTTCAGTCAAGTGTTTCAGAACTTTTGACCGGTAGTGTATATAGCATCATGACTTTGCATTACCTTATAATTCATTTAAGATTTTCTTGACATGACTTATAAATGTATCTGTATAATTATCTGACTGCTGTTCAGAACCAATGATGATTGTCGATGGGACATTTTAAAATGTAAACCAATTGATTGTTTATCAATTGTGCTGCATTTAAAGGTCTTGGACTTACACCTAGCGGCTTGAATGCAGGGTTAGTTAGGGTTAGGGTTAGGTTAGTGAGTAGTATTCTGCTGGTCATGTGATTGTAACATGTGCGGACCCTCTCCATGTAGAATAAAACAGCTTTTATAAGGTTTTGGGACTGGACTGGACTGGAGTCTTCATTTTAATAAGAGTGCTCATGATTTCATACATATATTGCAAAATTACAATTCATGTCTTTAGGAGGTCAACTTTTTTAATGAGGAATAAATTACTGAGTGCACCTTTAAGCATGGTCATATTTTCTGTGTCCCTGGAACAAATTTTGGGTCTGAACAGGTTAAGATGATATTAAGATTTAGTTCAAAGTGAGAGAACTGAAACTGAACTATTTCATAAAGCTGAAAAGAAATTGTACTCATACTTTTTGTTTTTCGGACTGAGGAGGAGATACTGCATAGTCATGGTCTGCTCCAGCTGTTCACTCTGGAAAAATGTGCTCTGGACAAGTGTCAAGACCAGAACGTGCTCTAACTCTTTTATAAACAGACTCTTGTGATGTTTCTTGAGAAGAGGTTCAGTCTCTAGCTGGTTGGCAGAAGCTGCCACTGGTGGATCATGTGACCTGCCACCAACACCTGGCAGATGGGGAGATGGCAGTGGCAGCTCACACAATACCTCATTTTGATGATGAATTAGTTCTTTTTTGTCAACATTTTACTCTTAATATGACGAAATAGCTTTAATAACTAATAAATACAGTAAAAAAAAAAAAAATTAAAAACCTCGAATGCATAAAAATAGATCTATACAAACCAATTAATTTCATTCTTTGGGAGTGATAACACTATGTAACACAATTTTTGTTCCTGGGTAGTAAGTATTATTTCCTAATTGCTGATGCCTCAAAAGTATAGAAAATTGCTAATATTCCCCACAAACTTTGCTTTTGTGACCAGGACAGTGACATGTTGAAATTTACCTATTTCCATTCTTTTCGTTCACATAAAGTCAGAATAAAACAACATATGAATCCAAATGAACATGTATTTATACTAAAGTAATACAAAAATGACTACAAAATATTTAGAAGTGAGTAGTTTTTTGAGATTTACAATTATACTGTAAATCACTTTCATGAATCAGCTCCCAAATGTACTCATCATACTTCAAAGCGTCCAGCAAGGTCTTGATGCTGTTGTAATCCTCTTTGAGGTGCACAGAGTAAGCCAGGGGAAGAGACGGGTACTGGTTACATTATGGAGCAGCACGGCTTTGAGGCTCATGGATGAGCTGTCTATGAAGAGGTGCCACTCAAAAAGGTTGGTGACGCTTCCTCTGATCTGCGACTTGCACACTTTCATCCAACAAATTCCACTGCTTGAGCCAGGACGTCAAAAGCATTGGCATTGGACTTGGTGAGACCAAGATCTCTAATCAAGTCGTTGAGGTCTTTTTGGTTGGGGTAGTATGGGTTTCTCTCCTCAGCTCCACCTCTGAAAATGTCATCTGGATCTACAACATCTTCCTCGCGCTCTGACTTGCTGCTCTCTTCAAAAGACGGCTACTCTCTCTCCGGACGAGTGGGTACGGGGAGCTCATGGGAGTGTGGCACCAGGGCTATGGATGAAGGAAGGTCCGGATACGTGATAGCAGGTGCATTCTTGTCAGTCCAATGTTTGGAAGGGTCCACCATGCAGAAGTAGCAGTTGCTTGAGTGGTCAGTGCGTTCCCGCAAAATTCTTGGGATAGTGAACTTCATGGCTCTCTTTTCCCCTCTGTACCATCCTACAAAAATACATTTATTTCACTCATGACTGATGTGTAAGAGATTCTCACAACATTTTTCATATATGATATATTTTTTCAATAACATTGAAAATTGTAAAACATTTTAAAATTAAAAACTTTTACAATTTTAAAAATTAACAAATTTTATAACATAAAATTCCGAGCAATAATTGTCCATCTTAACTTCCAAGTTTTTTTGCAGTGCTCGCAGGTGAAATGAGGTGCCCAGGGTTTGTCTTGATCCCCAACAGTCATGCCGAAATATGCCTTGTAGGCCTCACACATCTTAGCAGATGCTTCCACGGAGTACTTTCTCATTCTTCTCTTGATAAATTGGCCACAGACATGGCAAAATGCGTGTGCCGGATGCTTGCAGCCTCTTGATGCCTAGGGTGACCATACGTCCTCTTTTTCCCAGACATGTCCTCTTTTCGGACCTTAAAAAAGCATCCGGCCGGGATTTCTACATTTGCAAAAATATCCGGAATTCGGTTTTAGTTGCATTATGATGTGCATCTGGTCTAATACTTCATTGTGTGTGCACGCATATTTGCATTGCTTTAACCCCTCTTTGTAAGTCCCGCCTTCTCGCACACCAATTGGTCGATTATAAGAGGCTTGCAGCAACTATTGGCCAAATTCCTGCCTGTCAGTCTCTCCGCGAATGCGAGAAGCGCTGTTGTGTTCAGCATCAAACAGCTGCTTGACAGTAGCAACAAATGACAGCTGAGTGGAAACAATGCCCAAACCAAAGTGCAAATTTACTGAAGATTTGCACACAAATTCCCATGTTTTCGTCCAGATCGAGATCCGTGGGAAGCAGAATGTATGACATGTAAAGCTGGCACTTATGTGTCAGTTGCTAATAAAGATGCAAATGATTTAGAAGCACACATTAGCTCTGCAAAGCATAAAGGGTCAGCAAAAGGTGAAAGTTCATCAGGTGAATTAACGGACTACTAAAATTGTTATCACATTGCTTCATTTTCCATGGCCATTCAAAATAATAGTAATAGTAAATGAAGGTACACTCATGGCATCAAATATTTTATTTTAGTACATGGACATTCAAAAGAATGTTGGAAATGTTTATTTATATATATATATATGTTATGCTAATAGATTGTCTTTATTGTATTAAAGTTTGCATTCATAGTAACACTGTTTTGAAAACTATTATTCCACCCCACCACAGTCCCCCACCCCCCGGCGAAAAAAAAGGTGTCCTCTTTTTGGAAAACCAGAATATGGTCACCCTATTTTTGCCATCTCAGAAAAATGCAGATATGTATCCATTTATGCAGCTGGAACTACACTGAACTGCTGGGCTGGTGTATATATACTACTATTTATATTACTGGGGTTAGTTTACTCAGCACTGAATCTATCTGGAATGTTCTGGAAAATAGGTAAATTTCAAAATATCACTGTCCTGGTCACAAAAGCAAAGTTTGTGGGGAATAATAGCCATTTTCTATACTTTTGAGGCATAAGCAATTAGGAAATAACACTTACTACCCAGGAACCAAAAAAAAATTGTTACACGGTGTAATGAAAGGAATATTGCAAAAGACGGTGGGCTAAATGTCTATATGAGAACAAGCGGAATTTTTCTGGGCTCAAGGTCAGAAGACAGCTTTAATAACAAATAAATACAGTAAAAAAACTTCTAATGCATAACTTACCCACCAGTATGAGTGTCTATTACTGTAATTCCATTTAGAGCAGAAGGAGGAATTCAAAATTCGAAGCTTCAATGAAATAGCAGCTGTTGGGATCATGGTAATTCGACCACTTTAATAGCAAGTAAGTTCTGTAAAACGCCGTTAATGCATATGATTAGATCCATGAGAATAAGTGAAAATGATTCCTTGGAGTGACAGTAAAAGGAAAAGAACAAAATTCTGAGCTTTGTAAATATACCTTTTAGATTAAAAATCCTCATACTTCTGCCAGCTGTCAATGGTTCATGCCATTTGCCGAAGTGGCTGATCACATGATCTGCCACTAGAGGACTGCCTCCTACCAGTACAGAGTGGCAGGTCTTGTGAGCTGCCACTGTCAGTTTCCCATCTGCCAGTGACTGATAATTGAAACGTTATTAACTTTATATAATAGCTTCCTGCCAGCAGTCGACACATCAGTGATGTAAGCGCAATGGCGCGTTCACACAAGAAGTCGGAAGCGCGTGCTTTGTTTACAACAGAGGAATGAACGTCACATGAGAGTTAGGTCATTTAAAACAATAATACAGAGCTGGTCGGAAGCAATGATTTAAAATTAAAAATGTTTTAATTATCAATTTGTTTCTTACACAAACCTATCGGTTTGCTTCAGAAGACATTAATTGATCGAATGGAGTCATGTGGATTACATTTATGATGCCTAAATATGACTTTTGGACCGTCAAACAGACAGCAGTCTGATGCCACTCATTCACTTTCATTGTATGGACAAACTGAGCTGAAATGTGCTTATAAAAATCTTCATTTCAGTTCTGGAAAAGTCATGCACATCTGGCATGGCTTAAAGGAGAGTAAATCATGAAAGAATTTTCATTTTTGGGTGAACTAATCCTTTAAACCAATTAAGAGCAAGTAGAGATGTGAGAGAAATAAACCTCGGTAATTAGTCAGTGATCAGTAAAAAGTGGTATTACATCTGACATTCTGTCCCCATCACTTCTGAAATGATGGCAACACCCCTAAAGAAAGTCATACACATCTGGAATGGCATGAGTGTGAGTAAATGATGAGAGGGGTGAACAATCCCTTTAAGGGGTTTCATGCAGCCAGCCACAGAATCACATTCACAGTCCTTCTGACCTTGTTACAATGGAATACATTATTTTATAATAACACCAGCAACTGCCTAGCAACACCCTAGCAACCATTTAGCTGAGATATAAATAATTAATACAATATATGAGTGAATTCAATAGTGCAAACAATCTCACTTAGTGCTGTCTGGATTCAGCCGTTTATGTGTGTTTTTAGCATTGTCATCCTGTGTGTGTCGAGCGTGATTCATGACACATCCCATTAAATCTACACTGTTTACCTTGAGCACTGTGTTGTGGGACACAGAACCACTTTTCTGTGTTAAAAGGAGTGTTAAATTGAGTTCACAGGAAAAGGTACTAAAAAAAAGGGGTAAACACCTATAGCATATTTAAAATATTAAATTAATAAAGAAATTGCTGGAATAGAGTTTAAATGTTTCACTTATTCACAAGGCACGTATTTTTCACTATAAATCTTGACATCTGTAATATAACTGGCACGATCATGATTTGAAACACTTCAAGACTTATAGCGAAAAATTAGTTACATTTTGGTTTTAGGAGTTACATATTTAGTTTATAAGATCATGTAAATGTTCCAGTTTTGTTCAGCATTGGTATTTCACAATATCACAACTCCCTGTATTATATCATGTCCACAACATTGATGCTGTTGGCAGATGCTTTCTTACTCAATCCACTAACAATACAAATTCAGAGATAGTGTTTGTTAATGAAAAGTCAAATTATCAGGTAAACTTTCAAAAGAATTCATCAAACAATAAGTATATTATTACATAGGGGAAACAAAGTACTTAAACCACTTCTAACTTGTTATGTCCTACAATCTGATTTTACAACACAGCGTTAATTGTTGACTGAAAATAATTGAAATTAATGACACTATGATCTTGTTCCTGGATTGTAACTCTGGCTTCCCCATTATTAATAACACTTTAAAATTAAAATATATTTTTGACAAATTTCACTTGTACAAATGGTAATGAATCAAACCTTGTTTTTAGTTTGTTTTTTTTGTTTTTTTCATGGACATAAAATTTTATTTAAGGTTTTTTTTTTTTTTTTTTTTCACTCATTCATCTGACCACAAAAACAAAACAAAAACAAAAAATCTGTCAACAATTCTTCCTTTACAAACATTAATTTCTGTAATTTTAATATGTTAAATATATGTTTATCAAAAAGTAATATAATAGCCTATACAGAGACCTCTTTTAATTTAATCAATTATTTGCAATAAATTGTATTTTATTTTATATATATATATATATATATATATATATATATATATATATATATATATATATATATATATATATATATATATATATATATATATATATACAAGTGGTTTTGAACATACAATGGTGAAAAATATTAACGTTGTCTCTGTGATTTTTATTTTTAATATAAATACATTTTAGAACTACATGTTAAATAAATATAGTTTGCTGGCACATTATTTTGAAATAAAAGCCAGTTTCCGGCCACTTCCGGTTCCGGAAAAGGATGTTGTTGTTTCTGTCCGAACAGAGATGTCAATAGTGAGTCGACTCTCAAAGATTCATTTAGACTCGCTTGAACGTAGACTTGTGACAGAGGGAATCGATTCCTTGCTGGAAACAACTCTCAACAGCAACTTCGAGACGGAGCGCAGCGAAATCATCGAATTAAAATACTAGAAAGTTCGTTTGAGCGACAGACAGATGTTTGATTGTTCTGTCTATCTGAACTGAACAGGCCAAGACACCAAACAAACCCTAAAGTGTGTTTTCTGTGTGATCTCCAGTGTGGTGTAGTGAGTAAGATGTCTTTAGAGGAGTATGAGAGGCATTACGCCTCTTTAAACTCGGAGTCTGGATGTGAATCCGTCAGTGGAAGATCTTCAACATCTTACAGTGGAGAAGAGGAGAAGTTACATTATATTCCCATTCGAGTGCTGGGAAAAGGGGCTTTTGGAGAAGCGACACTGTACAGACGCACTGAGGTAAACAACAACAAGTCATGAATATACTAATGAAAACAAATACAGTGTTGACAGTGTGGTCAAAAGTATGTGGAACCCCTCTGATTGGTGGATTGGGGTGTTTTGGTCACGCCCACTGCTTGAAGGGTTATAAATTCAAGTAACCTCAACAAATTAATCTCGATGATCACTTTAAAGTCCATTGAACCCAATAGGAAGAATACAGTAGAGTTTATACAGGGAGATATCAGTCATTTTAAAATAGTGATTTCAAGGCCTGGAAATCAGTGACATTTCTATCATTTTTAATTGGCTAAATATTGCTCTTTGTGAGTGCTTGTGAAAAGTAAAAGTTGATAACATGGTCTGTTTCATGATGGTCTTAGTATTTGAGTCATTTACACACGTTGTGGTCTCTTCAGGATAATTCTCTGGTGGTTTGGAAGGAGATCGATCTGAACAATCTCTCCGATAAGAAGCGCAGAGACGTCATGAATGAAATCAGCATCCTGTCCATTCTACAGCACAACAACATCATCGCATACTTCAATCACTTCATGGACAAAAACACGCTGCTCATAGAGCTGGAATACTGCAACGGTACGACACCACCGTCTAATGTTAAATACAACACTCCAGAGACACAGAGGATCATTATAAACCAATAACATCTACAGTAACATTGTTACCACTCCCATCCCTGTTTGTGTTTGCTGTTATTATTTAAAGATGATTTCCATTGTCATGATGATGATGATAATGATGATGAATATGTTTGGGTTATGATTTATTTGTCCTGGATGATACAATAAACATAATACAGTCTGATCACAAAAGAATAAAACAACCAATAATTGAATGTTTTTAATGCAGGTGGAAATCTTTATGAAAAAATCAACCAGCAGAAAGGGACACTCTTCGAGGAAGAGGTACAGTTATAACCAAAACCTGTTCAGATGTTTTATTCTGCATGACACGTATGGCACAAAAAGGTTTTTATTTGAATAATCTCTTTCTCGTAGGTCGTCATATGGTACTTGTATCAGATCGCCGCAGCTGTCGCTCATATTCATAAAGCAGGTGTCTTACACAGGTAAATGATCTCATTTCAGGATTGTAATCTCTAATATGATCAATACATTTCTATAATCAAAGCTCTTCTAGGATTTCCATTAAACAGTTTGTGTCTCTTTAAAAGGGACATCAAAACCTTGAACATCTTCCTCACCAAAACCAACCTGATAAAGTTAGGAGATTATGGGTTGGCAAAGAAACTCGACTCGCAATATTCCATGGCTGAAACTGTGAGTTAATGCATACATTATCTTCTGTATATGACTCAGTATGTCACAGATGAGTTGTTCCATGTCAAATCAACACATTTTATTTCATTAATTTACATTTTTTCTGAAGAAATATAAACGATGATGATGATGATGAAATCCAAAATATGAAATTTAACAAGAGTCATGTCAAAAGCAATAGTACCCGTTATAATCAATGATGCTGTTTACCATGGAAGCATACGTTGTAGCGCGTCATGTTGTGCCGACAGTAAACAGATGTCCCGTTCCATTTTGTGCTACACGCGCTGGCGCAACTACTGCCAACAACACAAATAAACGGTTTAGACAGTTCGTGTCTACACGCTCGGTGTAAACAGCCTCAAGCCGTTGCTTCGTGACATGTCAATGGACACGCCTGGTGTAAACAGGATGTCAGCACTATAAACTATCAAACAGTCATGACATATTAAATATTAATGAATGGAACCGTTTACTTACTGTTTTGCATCAGGTCCAAGTGTTTTAAACTGCCCCATCCTTCAATAACAGTTCCTTTGCAAAGCTTGAATCATTTTATGACTGTTCACAAGCAATCCATGCTGAAATACGCTGAAGACACATCCAGTTTCCAGTTTCACTCCTGTGCCTCTGCTTGTTTGGGAAAAAGGAAGTGGGAGCTGGGTGCACATCCAAACATATGACATTTCTTTTCACACTTTTCAGCGTCTTCCCATTCACACATTGCTTTTCCAGCAGCACGCACCCTAGTGGCTTTCCAGCTCACTGACCTCTCAGTCGCTCTGCTTATCAGTAGCAGCTGTCAATCACACACACAGACACACAGCTTTGTTGCGTCTCTCTCTCTCGGTGTCTCACTTCCGACTGCAGCTCTGGTCACGGCTTTATCCCTCACCTGCCAACACCGCAATCACCAACAGTTGGGCGAGATCATTTGCCCCAGGTGTCCATCCTGGCCTCGCTCCGCACACTTCATCGCTCGGCCCCGCCCGCCACAATTCCATCATGTCTTCATACACTTACAACTAAAAATAGTGCAGATGGGTGAAAGTACATGTCCATGACAGAGAGCTTCTCCTCTTCAGAGTTGTAACTTGACACTGCGTCTTTTAAAAGCGGCCCGAGATATGTATCAAGCAGTTAAAGATGTCTGTCTGTGCATGTTTATGTAGAAAAACATTTAAATCCAGACCGTCACATGAAGGTGACATGTGTAAGTCCATTTAGGATGAATCTCCCATGACGGGCCCATCACTCTCCTCTTCACCTGTGTAAATAAGCACCAGTGGGCGTGGCCAAGGGTGCAATGACAGAAAAATAGGTGTTGTATATGCAGATGTATTTGGTCTTTGTGACATCACAAGTTCTGTGAATTCCAAACGAGATGTTTTTGCAGCTTGGTTTAATTAAATGCTCTTTTTCTATTAAGGAGGAAGTTTTCAGTTCTGAAATTTACAGTATGTTTTTATAGTACAATGACCTCTTATATATCAAAAGATCAAGTTTTGAGTAATGACCCCTTTAGTTATTTAAAAAGAGCTAATGCAACACAATCCTTTAGCATTTGGTCTCAACTTAATTTCTTTGTGTACAATTCATCTATTTTTACTTAATCCAATTGTGTTGGGACTAAGTGAATAATATATGTTGCATCAATGTGTTGCTGAAACTGGGCAAGGGATTTCCAGTTCCCAGCATGCTTTGTATGGGACTGGATTGGGAGAGTACATTTTAAAATTAAGTGTTATTTTGATGTATTTCTATGCAAAATGAAACAAGTAGGATACTTGTTAGTGTTTAATGTTCTGTCATGTTGAATTTTTACCATTGTGGAGAAGAGTGGAGCTAATGGTTAGTTCGAGGTTGGGTACATTACTACTGAAAAACCAGTGTGTATTGCTTTTCTTTATGGAGCAAATACTGAGATCAGTAAAAAGACTGATTGGGGATCTCTAAAGTCTCAGAAGCACCATCCTTGTTATACAATAATATATTTATGATATGCTAAAGTGTTTGTTGCTAGTTAGCAACAAGCTGTGAGATTCAATAGAGTTAAGTTAGTTATTTTTGCAATACAAAGTATTTGAGTAGAGCCTACATTTTAATAAAAAAAGAAAAAAAAAAGAAACTCATTTTCATTTTATGGAACCAATGTCCACAATTGAATTAAGTTAAACAAATCTTTTGTATAGGGGGTCAAAATGACAATTGTCGCCTATGATTTTGGAGCAAGACTACAGGTGAAAAAATAACCCTAGAAATGTGTCCGCATCATAATTTTATTTGTACACAGAGATGGGTTGATCTATTACTAAAATCAGTTGACATCAGCACCTCTTGTTGCATTATATGCCAATGGTGAGAGTCCAAAAATGGGAGAGATTGTGTTGTTTTCCAAAGTTGGAGTGCCTATAACTTCAGAAAACGCGTTTCTTTATTTATAAGTCTCTGTTGTCCCTATTCATTGTCAAATCAAATCTCTCACATCACTCTGCATTGGAGTTATGTTTATGTATCTGATGTGATGTATTTTTACTCTAGTGTGTTGGCACTCCATACTACATGTCTCCTGAGCTCTGTCAAGGAGTGAAATATAACTTTAAATCAGACATCTGGGCTATGGGATGTGTCTTATTTGAGCTGCTCGCCCTCACCAGGACCTTTGATGCCACGGTAATTATCTTTATCTGAAATGTGAATCAACATCACTGTCCTTTAAGAGATACTTACTTTCCATCACAGACTTTAGATTGTAAAGCACTCGTCTGATTTGTTAATCAAATGACATGAGGTGTTCTTCAAGCTTTCGTAACAGATGTGTGTTTGCTCTTTTCTCAGAATCCTCTGAACTTGTGTGTGAAGATCGTTCAGGGCAACTGGACCATGGAGATCAACTCTGATGTTTATTCATCTGAACTCATCAAGCTGGTGTATGAGTGTTTAGATCAGGTGCTGCCCTGCTCTTATCATTTTAATAAATGAGTGTTTATGGGTTAATGTGTCTGTCGATCATAAATATCATGATGTCATGATGATATTTAATGTGTGTTGATTTTGAAGGACCCTGAAAAAAGACCCACAGCCGAGCAGATATTAGAGCAGCCTGTCATCTCTCGTGTGAGACCGTGAGTAAACACGTGATCTACTGTACACTTACACCCTGTCTACACTGGACGCAAGCGTCGCGGTAAAAGCATATCTTTCCCATTCTTATCAATGACGCTGTCTACACTGGAAGCGTCAGTTGCGGCGCGTCGCATAGCGCCGACAGTAAACGGATGCCCCGTTCTACTGCTGAAGTGCTGCAGAGCTTTTCCAGCCACTTAGAATGTTTACAAATATGTATACATTTTCCCCATCAATTCTAATTACTGTAATGCAAAAAAGTTCTATTTATTAAAAGTATATTAGAACATAATATTTAACCTCCTGAGACCCAAGCGTGACTGCTGTGTGGATTTTCCATCCCCATCTCCCTTTTTGATTTGATTTGTAAAAAAATAATGTTTTTAGAGCAAGTAGTTTTCCTAAAAATGAATGTCTCATATGTGGACAGCGGGACTAAGTTGGGAAATGTTAAGAAATACCAAACTATAGAAAGTCTGACTTTTTTCATCAAATAGTTTATTATGATGAGACGTTACAGACATTACATCAGAAATTAGCATAATTAATTCTGATTCAAAGTAATGTCCAGCATCATTCAATCACTGTCAATCATGTTAAAATAAAATGATACATTATAAATTCTGAATCTATGTACTGATTATCATTGTCACATGTCTGTCAAACATGTTGAGTGATCCAAACATCATCTGCAGCCTGAAACTGAACTTTTGATCAGATTTTAGGAGTGAATGCACTTAACTGCATAGAGAGCTATAGGTTGCTCCCTTGCTCCCTATTTAGTGAATGACTTAACCTCCAGTGTGCTGTCTGTCTGCACTGGTCTCAGAACAGTTTGAAATGCACCTTATTTTCATCTTAACTCCATATAAAGCCTCTGAAAGCAACATTTTTCAGCTTTTGGATGAACACATTAATTCTCAATGTGATAATGCACAGTAAACATAGGATATTTTAAGGAAAATTAGCCTGTAGTCCACATATGTGGTCATTGTGTTTAACAGCGTGCCATTTCGCGATAAATTGCTCAAATTAAAAAATTGGCATATCGGATAAAACTAGAGACTCTAATCTTTTGACTCAATCAGGTTTTGATGTAAAAACATAATTCGTTTTCTTACCAGATGTAGTTTTGTTGGCATTTTTCCCAAAGACAAACTCTGCTGTGGTCTGCGCAGAGTTATTTTGTCACATGACTCAGTGCATCGAAAGTTTAGCCCTGTACTGACTGCCCAGAGTCTCCTGAACTGAGATCAGTCGGTTTAAATGAAATTATGCGTTGCATATAGCGAAGCCAAAATACAACGTCCACGCATGTGTACGTGGGGTCGCACGAGGTTAAATAAAGTATTTACTGCCTTGAATTTAAGCCGATTTAACAGACATTCATGAAGAATGGTTCTGAAAATATTTTTGTTTAATTGTTGTTTTTTTTCTTTTGATTTTGGGGTGAAATATGACCCTTACGTGTTTTAATGAGATTTTCCCACTTGTCCAATTAAGCAGACAGATTTTTAAGCAGGATGTAGAACACTGATGATGTTGACATGATGAGTGATTCTCGTGTGTGTGTTTAGAGAGCTGGAGGAGAGAGTGGCAGCGCTCAATTCTGCCATCAAGAAACCAAAGTAAGTGAAGTTTCATTACCAACAATCCACAAGTCTTTCTGGAATGCCCTGTTTATAAAATCGGGGTGTTTAATTGAAGGACATTCTATTCGATTTACATGGAATTTGACATTTTTCATCCTGAAAAAAAGTTATCATAAGCATAAAAAAAAAGATTGTATTAGTCAGCTTGTTTTTCAGATTTGAGCCAAGTAAATGTCTGGGCATGGACTTGAAAGACTAATTGACCCTGACATTCTGAAGACACGTGCCAAATTTCACCAATTTTCTGGCACTTTAAACAATCCTCATTACTTTGTCAAAAAAGTTCAAATTTGACTAAAACAGTGGTAAAGCAACATTTGCAGGATCTATTCATTTAAATTGACCAAATGTGCAAATATTCTGTGGATCATCTGGAACCCTGTTGATGACTTTTCCGGCTATATTTGTTTCAGGTTAAGCACAGTGACGGAGACGTCGGTTGCCGTGGTGACCACACGCTCCCGGGAGGTGTATTTCTGGGGCGGGGGGAAGTTCACACCGCAGAAGCTGGACATGTTTAAAGGGGGCAGCAGCGCGCAGCACGTGTGCGCAGGAGAGACGCATTTTGCAGTCGTTACAGTAGAGAAAGAGCTGTACACTTGGGCTGTATGCATTCATATCTTGTTTTCTCATAGTATAGAAATGAACTGACCATCAATCTATGTTGTTCGTTAAAGGTCTATACATATGTAGTACGTATGGAAGGAGATGAAATAAAATGGACAGAGTAAGAATTACAGAAATAAATGTTCTTGTTGAACGTTGATGTGTTTGTAGAGTGTTCAGGGAGGGGCGAAGATGGTGGGTCAGCTGGGTCATGGTGATCAGGCCTCGTACCGTCAGCCACGGCGCGTGGAGCGTCTGCAGGGGAAAGCCATCAGACAGGTGTCGTGCGGGGCTGATTTCACTGCCTGCATCACCGGTGAGTAAAGACACACTATTAAATGCCAGAGAGTCTAAAAGCTGGAGTGTACATTTGAGAAAACAGCTGTTGAATTTATTATTATTGGAGACACTGAAAGGGACTTTGTACTGTAAGATGAGATATACAGTTGGGTCCAAAAGTTTGAACCCAGTGAAGTTGAAGAGTTCTTCTTCAACTTCGGGCACTTTCATGTCCCAGGGATTGCTTTAAAAAAAAAAAAAAAAAATATATATATATATATATATATATATATATATATATATATATATATATATATATATATATATATATAAAATTATTATTATTATTATTTTTATTATTATAAGAAGGTCTCATTAAAACTGACTTTTTACTAGGACTTCATCATTTATATATTTCAAATGTCTTTTATGCACAGATTTGACTGTTTTAGTGCCAGACCCAGACTTTCAATATTAAACTATGAAAATACATTATAAAAATACACATTACATGTTTAAAACTGTTAATCTAAACAAAGAGTGAAATAAACATAAAACATTTCAATATTTTTGTGTGAAAATGATTTTGATCCTTTTTTTCAACAATTACAACTGTCCCACAGTTGTAGCATCATTTTCCACCTCACCAAACATTTTTGCCCCTAATAAAGTTTGTTCAGAAGTTAGTGTACTTGTTAACCAAGTGGACAAAACTGTCAGTGAAGAGCACGCTGGAGATGAAATATGAGACAAAACAACGAAAAATCAAGGGAAATATCACTTGTGAGCAGAATATTTTTATTAATCAAGTTGTAATTTTGCAAAAATATGCAAAAAGTGTGAATATATGATTTAATTGTGAATTTAGGATACATAAAACTATGTATGGGAACTGTTTTTATAACAAGAGGTGTTTTTAGCTATGTAATTAACCTTAGCAAGACATAGGTGTCTGTCATTGTTTTTTTTAAAGTGTTAAAAATGGCACTTCCATCAGCGTCATTTCCAGCACAGAATTCTATTAAACACAACACTTCTATCAGGAAGACTCGCAGACTTGAGTGAAATTGAAGATGACATTTATTTGATGAATATAAAACAGAAATGTAATGTCTCTCTTTGGTGTAAGCCCCGTCTGGCAGTCCGAAGAAGTTGTATTCGGAACCGTCATATCCTGCCGGAGATAGGAGGCAGGGGCGAGGAGCCTACCCCCGTGCAGGACGGGACTCAACTGGTGGCGGTGGGGTGGTGGAGGGGTTAGCACACTGAAACAGCAATGTGATAGATTGTGAGCAGACTTATAAAGCAATGGCTGACTTGTGATTGGCTAGGAGTTACCTAGCTAATGGTGCTATGATGTACAGCTGCTAGTCTTCCCGCTAGAACTACGCTGCATTTACATAGAATTTGAGATGTGTTGGAAATGACACAAAAATGACATAAATCTATAAAGACATAAAATGACATTGTTAGTAGACAAATTAAAAAACTAGTGAGAGTTTGAGAATGTTGTAATGAGACTTTTCTTTCTAGAAGTCCAAAGTGCCTGAAGTTGAAGAAACACCCATAAAAAAGAGAATAACTCTTTTTTGTTGAAAAGATTAGCAATTAGCAAAAGAAAAAAAAACCTTTGTGCACCTTTAAGATTCTCACCATTTCTGGGTTACTAATGAAATGTAAGTAAATTAGTGTCATTTATCACGTGAACTCTTTGTACAGACTAGAGATCAACTGATTGTGGATTTTGCCGATACCGATAACTAAGGTTGTGGAAAAGGTTTATAACCGATTAATCAGCCGACAGTTTTTAAAATCTATTTATAGAATGATTTATAAACTATTTCTCATTCTTTTCTTACCAAGACTTGCACAGACACAGAGGCTACAAGAGTCCAAAATAAAATAAAAGTTTATTGTTCAACCAAAATCCCAATAATAATCAGAAAAGAAGGAGATTTGGGGCATTACGCGGGACTTTTAACTATAAACAAGTCTAAAACACAATGGAGACTCTTATTTTGAAATAACGGAGACTTGGTCCTGTTACAATGCTCTATATATAAGTATTAAACAAATTAAGCATTTTATAGCCTATATATTTACCAGATGAAGGGTTATATATGTAAGGGATAATCCACGGCTAGATGTGCATTAAACAATTTTAAATGCACAACGTGGAGGCAAAGAACCACCCGATGCGAAGCGGAGGATAAGGCACACGTATCCCGCTTATACCATGGTCACTTGCCAGAATTGATTAGTTACAGCTGTCATACATTTTTTTGCAGGGCAAATTTTGACTGGAAGAACAAAAAATAACGGTTAATTTTATCTAAGTGCCGTTAGATCTGCAGCTCTGCCTATTCAGACACAGAGAAAAAGTAGTGTGAACACACACTTGGTCAAAACTGTGAATTTAAATCCAGAAATAATAATATCCACAGAAGGTAGAGGGGTTGTCAATCCAGAGAAAATGTATTATTAAATTTTTATTCATTCACATAAATGTGGGAAAACCGACATTATAAACATGGCATTGAGAGTAAAAGTAGCACTTACTGTATGATAAGGGGAAACCCATTCGAAACACTCTGGAACCTGCAGATTTGGACCTCTCAGACATCGGTATGGTTTCCATCAAGGCTGCACGATTGACTGAATTAAGAATGAAATTGCAATTTGTCCTTGAATGGTAGCATTTCACCGCAAATGTAAACATGCTTCTCCTTCAGCGTTTGAGTCAGAGATGTGTGAGCGCTGGGGGGGCTTTAGTGGCTATCGGCGGCACTTCAGCTCAGCAACGTAACATACACAAGACTTGCATTGCCTTATCGGGCAGCAGTAGGTCCTGATTTCCTTCTCTCACCTTCCGTGCAAAACAAGCTGAATTCCATTATATTAGCTATGCTGATGAAAGTGGTTTAGGAATTGTTTTATGTTATGTTGCTAGGGTTATAAACAGCACATTAATATCGAACGGTGATTAAAACTGACTGGAACTACCTGTGCATTCAACGGTTTGAACCGCACGCATTCCAGCCAATCAGAATAGAGTATTAGAACAGACCATGGTATAAATATATTTATACTTTACCAGATGTGGTTTAATGAGGAATAAGGTTTATTATTATTTACAAGATATGAAGTTGAAGATTTTTTGTTGCATGTCCTTGCTTCAATTTAGATCAAATCTAGAATTTTTTTTTTCCCTCCCCTTTTTCTCCCAATTTGGAATGCCCAATTCCCAATGCGCTTTAAGTCCTCATGGTAGCGTAGTGACTCGCCTCAATCCGGGCGGCGGAGGATGAATCTCAGTTGCCTCCGCGTCTGAGACCGTCAATCCACGCATCTTATCACCTGATTTGTTGAGCGCATTACCACAGAGACATAGTGCGTGTGGAGGCTTCACGCTATTCTCCGCGGCATCCACGCACAACTCACCACGCACCCCACTGAGAGCGAGAACCACATTATAGCGACCACGAGGAGGTTACCCCATGTGACTCTACCCTCCCTAGCAACCGGGCCAATTTGGTTGCTTAGGAGACCTGGCTGGAGTCACTCAGCATGCCCTGGATTCGGACTCACGACTCCAGGGGTGATAGTCAGTGTCAGTACTCGCTGAGATACCCAGGCCCCTTCAATTTAGATACTTGATTATTTAATCAAAATAACAAAATATGCATTGAATTTAGGATAAAAAATATGGATGAATATTGTCAGTGATGAAAGATTGAGCAGCAAAGAGGAATGAAAAAATATCGGCACGATTAATCGTACGGTCTACCTAATTGAAGCACACAAGATGCTCTTTGGAGCATCTCAAATCATGCTGGAGAACATGATCATCAGATTTTGTTCCTGCTGACATTAAAACAAAAGAGACACAGAACTCAAATTCAACTACATTTGTCAACTTCCCTGCTAAAAAGACCAGCTTAACCAGTATGTGATTCCCATACTGGTCCAAGCTGGTTTATGCTGGTTTGCTGCTGGTCATAGCCATGCTTCTCACCAGCAAAACCTAGCTAAGCGTATATTTACAGTATTTACTTCAACGTATTGTTCACTTGAAGTCAAATGTTACATAAAATGGACAGTCTAGAAATCATATCGCATTTGTGTTTGTTTGAAGAGGTTTGCTCGTGTTCTTCGTGTTCTCAGATGAGGATCAGATGTATATGTTCGGGTCAGACTACTACGGCTGCATTGGTGTGGAGAACGAGCTGGGCATGGAGGTTCTGGAGCCGGTTTTGCTGAAGTTCTTCGAGGAGCGTCCGGTGAAGCAGGTGTCGTGTGGAGATAATCATGTGGTGGCTTTGACTCAGAGCGGAGAAATCTTCTCATGGGGGTGTGGAGAACACGGTGAGCTCACTTACACAATCACATCACTGATGGACTGTTACAGACAATGACATCATCAGTGACGGTCATCTTATGTTCTCTCCACAGGTCGACTCGGTCTCGACTGTGAGGATGATTTCTCCTCTCCAATGCAAGTGAGTGACACTATTACAGTTCAGGAATCAGAAAACAGTCTGTGGAAAGTTGACAGTCCTGTGGTGTGACATGCTAAACTCGATTTTAAACAGCATTTTCTAAATCTTTTATAATGCATGCAGCTCTATGGTTTCTATGAACATGTTTAGCTCCAGTGTAACATGTTTTCCTTTATTTTAAGTTCTCTCTCTCATCCATCTCTTTGTGTCTCTTACTGCTTTGTTGTTCTTCCTAGCAATGTTTTCGTTTTCTTGCTTTTATGGGAGACCCCTGAACTTCTGGCCATCTATCAAAAGTTTTATGCTCACTTTATGTATTATACTGAATTCTGATGTCTAAGGCCAAGCAACTCCAAGGCCTTTTTAGCTTCAGTCAGTAGCCATTTTCAGTCACTAAATGGCGTCAAGTAGTCATACTAACTTGCACTGATATGAAAAAGTCCATGAAGTGATAATGGCCAAAACCAGTTGCCGAGGTTAATCAGTTTAGCACTCATTATACACAAATATTTGATCACCCATTGACATGATCAATGACAATCACAATCAAGTATTCTAGACAGTCATGTATAATTGTTTTATCTCCTATATATCTGCATTATATTGGCCACTTAATCCCTAGATTCTGGCATCAGCTATTGAGAAAACATATTGATCATTATTTTTTTGTTGTTGTTTTATGATTTTTTGTTTGTTGTTGTGTGTCACATGTAGCTGGAGGTTCCTAAAGGTGCGTTCATTGACTCTGTGTTCTGCGGCAGTGATGGAACATTCTTCCTGACAGAATCTGGAAAGGTTTTAGCGTGCGGCAACAATGAACTGAACAAACTGGGTCTGAATCAGGGCATCACTGGAATCAAAAACCACCCAGGGGAAGTATGTACTATAAGAAAAGAGAGCGTACACTCTACTGTTGGTGTAATGCATTATTAAATAGCTCTGGTCTAAAACTTGGTGTGCTGCCTCACTGTCTGCTTCCTACAGGCAGCATCCTAACTGTCAAAGGACCTCACAAGTGACTGATTTGCAATACTCGACATAGGCACGACACAAATGGCGCTCCTCATGTGAAGTGCTCGGGAGCGTCAACTCACTATTGATTTTAGTTTTTGATGTTTGCATGTTGCAAAGCTAACTGTGCAATACTGTAATAAGCATAACAATGCACAGCACACACAGATATTGGTAAAGTAGTCCATTTTTAATTAGATTGAACATTTAGTGATACTTTTTGTTATTGAATGAAATATATTAATAATCAACATTTCTCCCATTTCATCCGCCATCTTGGATTATTATTATTATTTTATTTTTTTATTATTTTAGAATTTGACAAAAAGAAGGTGACTTAATTAAGATACTTACCATTTGAAACAGCCTTTGTGTCTGTAGTGCACCTATGATGCTTTAACCCTCAATTTTTAAGATTTTAATTTTATTTGTTGATAAAATTGCATTGTTGATCGCAATGGTATAAAATATTGCAACTTTTATTCTTTTTACCATCTAAACATACACACATTCAAAAAAAATCCTGAAAAGAATTATCAATGGTTTTCTATAAATAAAAAGTAGCACTTGTACAGTTTGTGACCAAATTTGACCGACCATTGAAATGAATGAGGAAATGACTACACCACAGTGCAGAACACGCTGACACCTATACCCACCCACCCACCCACACACAGCCACAATACAGAACATACACACATCATACATTACACATCACACACTCACATACACTTACAGAGCATTCTGTAAGTGTATGTGTGTGTGTCTGAAACCAAAGTTTACCCTTCCATGACAAAGTCCATCTTTTTGTTATAAAAAACCTCTTGTTATAAAAAACAGTTCCCTTGCAAAACAAATGAAAAAAACTAAACTTTGTGAAATAATAGCATATATATCCAAATGCACAACTTATATTATCTTATGATATTACAACTTATGATATTATCTTGAAATGAAGGCTATACTTGTCATTGCTATGAAATTGATATGTTTTTTTTTTCCAACAGATGGCAGAAGATGCCAAAAATGCAGCAGATAATATTTGAGCTCATTGAGATCTAAATCCATAAAGTCCTCAAAAATTGTGATAGATATGCAAGAAGTTAGTTAAGAGGTGTGACGCACAAAAGTCATTATATGAATTGGAGAAAAGGTGTTAAACGCCGACTGTTCCAGTCAGTTTTGACCGGGAACAGCACAAGGTTTTTGTTCAGTATGAACAGAACTTGAGGGTAAAATTCTTCTTGCGTAGGCAGCTTACTAGTTTTTGGAGCAGAGTCATTAATTCAGTGTAATTGAACATGTCACATGTTGTTTGGTAATAAAGTTATTCTGTGTCTTATTTAGGATTTTCAGGGGATACCGTACACCACCAGTCTCACTCTGGTCAAACAACTGTCACGCTTTAAGATCCAGTTCATCTCACCTGGAAAAGCACACACAGCAGTGATAGATGGTGACGTTTCATTTACAACTCACACATCAGGGTTTTACTAGTTCTACTAGTTTTACTAGTATTTATTGTCTTATATTTGAGATTCATTACTTGTCATGTACTGTATGTACACCACAAGTCACAGGTTTAGACATGCTTGACTGTATTTGGGTCAATGACATCACACACTTTTTTTCTTTTTCTTTTTCTTTTTTTTTGGGGGTGGGGGGGGGGTTGGTCCGGATGTATTTATGTAAGTTTTCAAAATACATTAAAAATGCAATTCAGTCAAAACAGTTACTTGAATACACCTCTACTATGATGAACATGTTTTCAAATTTTTAGTTCAAAGTCATTTTTTCTGGGGCTTAAAGTTACAAATGTCATGTGGTGTAACCGTCCAGAGACTGTAAATAAAAGTCTCAATAAAAGCTGAAATTCTAGAAATAAGGATATTTTGCCATTTTGTAGTAGTTTGGAATGATCTTTTCTTATTATTTCATTTAAAAAAAATGAGCAGTGAAACAATTTTGTATTAAAATATTATTCAAATTTGAAAAACTTTTGTCTGCCAAATCTAAGTCAGGTGGTGTAACCAACATGCAGCCATTCTGTTGCCATGACAAAAACACTCATAAAACAGAGAAAACCCATTTAGTGTGAAGTAAAAAAAAAACTAAAAAACCCCGATATTTTTATGTTTGTTCAGGTCAAATGGAGAAACCCTGAGTAAACTTCTTAATATGTGTTTGAAAACTTTTGTAAAACTTGGTTACATCACATGACATTTCATAAGTCATTAAATAATTTTTTTTGTAGAAAATGATATGTGTTTTTTTAATGTATGGAACCAACATAACGTGTAACTCCTTCAATAGTGTTTTAAAACCATCCCAGGATGCACCTCATGAAGCCTCATCATCTCTTCAAAGTCATCGTACTGTAGTTTTGGCTTCTTTCACTGTCATTCTAAAATGTGTAAAATATTAATAATAAAGAATGAGTAGGTGTGTCCAGACTTCTGACTGTTAGTTAAGATTTTAAATAGTTTGGATTACCCCAATGGACACTCACCGTCTGAATGTCTGTGTATGTGTGCAGAACGTGGGCGTCTGATGACCTTCGGCTGTAATAAGTTTGGACAGTTGGGTGTGAAAGACTTTAAGAAGCATCAGGGAGTTCAGATTCTCGTCGGGGCGTTCGGAGGGAAAGTCGTCACAAAGGTGTCGTGTGGAGACGGATTTACTATTGCAGCCACAGAGGGTGAGAGGAACACTCATTCACCCCACTGTAAACTCACATCACCGTGTCTAATACACCTCTTCTGATAATGTCTCCTGCAGATAATCAGATCTTTGCATGGGGAAACGCAGGGAACGGGCGTTTGGGAATGCCCCCTGATAAAGGCTTCGGCTCGGAGGTTTGTCCGGCTCTTCCTCGTCCCATCTTTGGTTCCCTGCATCACGTGCCTGATCTGTCCTGCAGAGGCTGGCATACTATACTCATCATGGGTTAGTAGCACACTACATTTATTAGTGTTAATCTTGCAATTGTTTCCAATGAAAGATGATTCTCTGATTTCTGATTTTTACAGAAAAAGTTCTGAACTCCAAAACCATCCGTTCAAACAGTAGTGGACTGTCTATTGGAAGTGGTAAGATTTATATATGTATTTCGATTGTGGTCCTTTAATCTGATTGGTCAAGTAACATCAATCGTGTTAACGGTTATGTGTAGGTCAGTGCTCGACCACATGTGTGGATCTGGACACAGAGTCACCGACAGAATCCGAGCTGCGTGAGGGGATGTTGGGAGGAACCGTAGAGGCTGACATGGACGAGCGAGGTCTGGAGACCCCCATATTCTCTATGGACAGCAAGACCAACGAGAGCTCGTGTCCCTCGTGGCTGCGGAAGGTGATTCCAACTTTAACATCTGCCATCATCTTCTCACCAAATATAACTGTCTCACCATGTTCCTCTGGTGCGACTGCAGGAGCTGATAGATGCTGAGATTATCCCCATGCCAGAAGATTCCAGAGACTCCATCGATCCACTCACATCCTCGTACACAGAGAGCGCAACGCTGCCATACGACGAGCTCGACGAGCTCAAAGCTGCGGCTGCTGCAGCCACTGGAAAAAGCCTGATGGTGAGAGATCAGCTGCACACTAATGGAAGTATGCCGTGTGGAATTATTTACCCACAATAATGTTCCCATAAGCTGTGGCCATGTGGAAAAAATGTTTTGAATCACATCTAAATGAATGATCAGCGTTTCGGGTCCAGATGTTTCTTGATTTTGCGTATGTAACTGAAGCTGTCAGTTATCTTGTGTGTCGAAATATGCAGCACTAGATAAAAGCGTGTAAATCTCGTCATGAAATTGCTGAAGAAAATGTGTGTTGACGAAGGTTTTTTTTATTTAGTCAACGATAACAGAGACTAGATACTGTTGACGTAAAAATGGTCAAGCAACCAGCTTTACAGTTATTGGACCACTTGAGATGGACTGACCCTATACTGTTTTTGTTACCACTATTAATCAGTTGTTGTGTAGTGATGTTAAGAGCTCATCTTTTAACTTAATGAGATTTGTGGATTGTCAGTGTCATTGAGGTTTGTGTGTTTAGGCTTGAGGTCTATTGTGTCTAGGACTTGCAAGACATCTCTTCAGAGGCAAAGACTGCAGTTCACTTCATGTAAAAATCATTTAAAACCATATATAAGATTGAAATGTTTGAAAGTTCTCGTGTTGTGAATTGATAGCTAGCTGAACAAGAAATGAGTAGTTCTCTCAACAAGACATTTTGCATTTAGTTATTGACTAAACAAAGTAATGTTACTGAGGACAATTATTAAGAACTCCAAAATCATACTGCGTCATGTTGCGTTAACCTCATCAATTACTTTTTTACAGTTTACATTTTTATTTGCTGTATAAAATGAAACGCCCTTATGGATGGTGTCTACCAAACTTTGATGAATAAAAAAGAAATGCAGAGTTTCTTTGTTAATAATGATGCAGTGAACACGGCACAGGTGACTGAAGGGGAAACAGAATTACTGACCATTTCCTGAATAGAGCAGCTGTGATTTTAATCACATGATTTCTGTTATGTTTGTTTTGTAGGCGACAACGTGTGTGGATTATGAGCGTGTGAATGGGGTTGAGATGGGACGATCCGAGCAGAGCTGCTGTCAAGCGAGCGTCGAGCTGGAAAACGTATAATCTTAACATTTTCATGGAGTTTTTCTCTATAAACCTCCAAACTGTTCACTTCAATAATATTTGACACACTTTTAAAAGTCTGTTTTTGTACATCAACTTGAATTTGAATCTAAAATGATCTGTTGTGATTCACAGCTCAGAGAAACAGTGAACCGCCAGGATGCCCAAATTCAGCTGTTACAGAAGCAGGTGAGTCAACCCGATCTCACGAGAAATCATACCAGTTTGTTCATATGACTTCGTCTGAATTCAGAACGTGTGTAATGCGAAAGTTCTGCTTGTCAGATGTGTACGTGCTTATTCATTTTATGCCCTAACCCAAAGCCCATATCTAAAGCTAACCATAGAGTAGAGTCTGTAAGGATGATTTGGAGCATGAAGAGCATGTTATGTATGATAAAAGAAAGTAATTGTCGTGTTTTAGAAGGAGAGTCACCTGACTGGTTGTTTTTGCGAAAGTCCCCAACTCATACGATTTCATACGATTTAGCCAACTCGTACGAATATGTACGATTTCCCTGTGTGAGTGTGTTGTGTGAGTTCAGTCTAACTGCAGGTTTATAGATGATGTTATATACGACACTGTTATATACAGCTGTTTGTGTAAGAACTTCCCTTTCCACAATTTGTAGTGTTACAACCTGGAACTAAAATGCATTTTATTAGGATTGGTACTATTTGATTTACAAAGCATGTTTTGCAGATATTTATTTGTTAAATAGAAAAATATATTTCTATATAAAACTAGCTGATGTTGTACTGATTGTTTTAAGCCCAATGAAGAATTTATAACTCTTATATTCTTATTTAATATCATGTTTAAATACTGTTTTTCTATTTATTCGTGTCTTTGATTGTACAGTGTATTTCTGAAATGTGCAGCACTTTGTGTCAACTTCTGTTGCTTTTAAATGTGCTATATAAATAAACCTTGAGTTGACTTGATAAAATATAAATGTGTCACATGATCTCAGTACACGTTTTTCTACACGGCCCCAGAATTTGGTAGAGAACACATTTAAGCAAATCTCATTATGAAGACCAAGGAGCAACAAAACAACTCCAATTTTCAGTCTTAATATTCCACAGACCTTTTTCGATGTTCTCAACAGAATGTACTATTCCATGCTGAGCAGAAGTGATTTGGTTTGATAAATCTTTATTAAAGCAGTTGTGCTTTCATCATTAGTTCAACGATCAGCTGAAAGAGAACGAGAGGCTGTGGAGAGCCATCGAGAACTTCAGAGCTGGAAGTGATCTTCACGACATCAGTAATAATCACCACTCCACTCATGAAGACCAGTGAGAGATCCACACGTCCAGATCAACTCCAGCAGAACTCCTCAGACAGGAGCTTTAAATTGCGGTAAATTCTGATTGGATGAGACACGTTTGAGCCGCGTCGTGCATACGAACACTCCTCCTTAACCGTGGTAAAATCACTGTAATGCACAGCCTCTTGTGGCTTATTCAGTCGCCAAAATCATTGAGTGCCTTTCACAACCAAAGACTGTTTCACTAGTTTCATGCTGCTGATGTCAAGCCAAATGTTTGTGCTTATATTTCAGTGCTGTATTATTAGTGTTTTGTATTTCTACAGCACGTGTAAGCACTGCCTTTTGAACCCTCGTCTGGGATCAACGTTGAATAATGGCCGATTTCACATGAAACAATCCCTCCATGATGAATGTAATAAAGTGTCATAAACAGCATGCTCAAAATGCCTTTAATCAGATTTAGTCTTTAATAATCATTGAACACAATATTGTTTTACAGTACATTATGTTCTCAGATGGGTCTTAAAGGCTCTTTTATAATCGGACTGTCAAGGAGATTCCCAAAAGTGCCTTTATATTTGTCTTTAACATCAGTATTAAGGATATTTTTACAGTGTTGTTCTCTGTCTTTGTGAGCAGATCTAATGCCACAGATGTATTTTAACAAACTACATCATGTATCAGTGTGAAGAACACACAACAGAACTAAAACCTTCCGTTAACGCTGCGTTTTGACTTCATCATCGTTTTAAAGCTATTCTGTGCACATGACGTGTATCCTGTTCCTCTTGTTCAGTCTCTGTTCTTGTGTTTTCATGATTTACTGAGACGTGTAACTAATGCCATGTTTGTTTGCAGTAATTTCACATTACATGTTTGTTATGCATACATGGAGATATGTTCAAAACTACTGATTTTCTTTGTATTTTTTAAAGATCTTTCTATAGCACTTATCCCTTTTTGTGTTCATTGCCCAATAGATACTTCATGCAAAACTATTAAATTGACATTTGCATGTTTTGCAATGATTGCAACCAAATATGTTTTTGTTTGTGTGTGTGTTTGTATTTTACCTGTAAGAATGGTTTATGCTCATGTTTGTTTTTATATTTAAGATGTTTCCCCCATGTCCTATTCTTTTGAAACTGTATATCACATAATTACGAGACTCGCTCTTAAGATGTTTAATGCTTTATACACATATCAGACATTTACTGATGCACATTTCTAATAAAATATGTCTGTTTGGGGCAAAGTGTCACATGAGTTGTTTATGTTGTTGATATAGCATTTATACCTTTTTTTCTTTTTGATGTTTCATAATTGTTTTAATTGAGCTAAAAACAGCACTATACAGTCTATAATGAGTCCCACCAGAATTTGCAGCGACTTTTCTCAAAAACCATGATTCATTTGCATAATTTACTGGGTAACTGAATCTATACTAAGCTCAAGATATTTTGTGCAAGAATACATATTATTGTGTATTCTGTAATCAACACAATAAGAAAATATAAAACTTTTTTTTTTTTTTATCATGTCAGAAACTACATTAGTTACACAAAGCCAGAGCCTCATACACAGTCTGACACGCATTCATGAACCTACTAACATCATGAGAGAGTCTGTAAATAAGACCGAGAATGATAATCTTGACATTTCTATGAGAGCTTCACACAACAATAGTCTGTTCGTTTTGCGCATGCGCAGCTAACAGGGATTCCAGCGCGTCAAGCGCTTCTTCCGCGTCTGGGAATCCTGAATCATTTTAACCAATCGGTTCGTTTGGACAGTTCAATGAACCGATTCACAACCGAGTCTTCACTGAAAAGTGTTCCCAGAAGTTCCCGTGATAATCTTAGTTGAATTTTTGTAATAAAAAAAGTTCACCATGTTTTAAATGTTGGGTTATATATTGTAGATTGTGTCAAATGTGTTGTTTATTTTTAACAACAGTAGTATGAAGAATATTGTTAACAAAAGTGTTTGATCCCAATATTAATAATATCAATTAATTATTAACAATATGAATTATTTCCAACATTTACAAAATATCTTACAGTCAGTTTTGCTCATAAATAAAGTCATGCACAGGGTTGCCCTTACAAAAAATCGAAACTAGCCGCAAACGTGTTATTTTCACATGCAAATGAGCTTGTGATTCGCAGCAAATGTTTGCCAGAAGTTTGCAGCTCTTCGCTGGTAGTGGTGAACCCGGCAAACCTTTGGCAGCAATGGACAATTTGCCACAAAGCTCTTTGCATATGAAAATCATCAGTGGCGAATTTGCGGCAAATTTGTCATGAACTCTCGATTTTCATAAGGGTGGAGAGTAATGGAATACATGTAACGGGAATACGTATTTAAAATACATAATATAAGTAACTGTATTCCACTACAGTTACAGTTTAAATCATTTAATATTTAGTCCTTTTAGATGGAAAACATTTATACATATAAATGATGCGATCTGAGGAGTGTTTAAACAGCAGTGAAGGACTTCATATGATTTTTTTATTGTAGAACAATACACATACAAATCAAAGACATCCACATAAGAGTAGGGTTACAGTGAAAAAAAAAAAAGAAAAGGAAGAGACACCAGTTCAAATACTCATTCTTCAATTATATTCAAATGAAAAAGTATATTTAGATTTTGTACTATTAATACATTTAAGAGACTCAATAAACAAAAAGCAATCAGTTATAAAAAACCTTAGAACATGGTTTAGATTTACTTGTATATGAAATTTCCCAAATAAAACGCCATCATTGAGGAACGTTTCCTTTGGGAGTTTAATAGAGAGTTTGCGTACACACTGTGTGGTTCTGAAGTAAGTTTGGAGCAGCAGAAATAGATAACCTTGTGTAATTTATCATGTAAACATTTAGCTTTATGCTAAGTTCAAATGCTATTTCTAGCCCTTTAACATGCATGTTACCAGGTACAATTATATGTTTCTAACAAAAAAATACATATTAGATCGGATTTTGTCCCCTCCAATAAGACCTTTGATATTAGGGCGAAGATGTACTGCAAATATCATATTCTTGATCAGAATGTTTGTATTGTTTTCCATTTAAAAATATCTACAAATCCTCAAAACAAGATACATTTTCTTTATCTTGTTTTAGAAGCAACACTGCATAAGATATTTAGGACTTTTTTTAGAGAATATAATTTTAATATAAACGTATTACTGACTGACTGTACTTGCAGACAGGGGCGGACTGGCCTTTGGGAGCACCGGGCGTTTTCCCGGTGGGCCACTGGGTAATTTGGGCCAGCCCGCTGCTGCTCAAGTACTGGCCCATCCTACAGGCCATATAAGAAGCCACCCTGGGCTCCGACATGCCCGCGCGGACCCCTTAAAGCTGCACTATGTAACTTTGTGCATTCTAGCGACATCTGTGTTTAAAATTGCAAGCAATTTGCGGAAGAACACAATACGTGAGTCGTGTTTCGACACTGCTGCTTTGGCGGATGAATCTCCCAATCTGAGTTTACCTGGACATCGCCTGTGTGCGATCATGACTGGAGCCGGAGTCATAACGTGCTATTTTCATGTTGATATGATGCTATACGATTAAACATTTGAAATAGAAATATTACTTGCTTTGATCAAGATAAACAACACCCTTATTTACATATTTGAATGAATTTTACACTTATAGCGCTTTTCTGACACTCAAAGCACTTTTACATAGAGAACAGCGGACTCAATCACCTCAATCACCACCAGTATATTTTAATATGATTATTCAAGTGTTTTATCTGCTATTAATAGTGTTTTACTTATCAATTTAAGAGGTGAAACTGGTGTTATGGATGATACGAGTTCAATAGAAGACATTATTGTTATATTATATTGTACAGCCACAGTTGATAATGCAAGTGAACCGTAATACTACAATAGCATGTCTATACAATGCACACAATAACACTGTACACTAAAATCATAAAACAAGGATTCAAGAATGATGGGGATCAAATATACTTTATTAAACGTAAAAATAATATGCTTAAATATACAATATAACAATGACAGAAGTCAATTTCAGAAGTCATACATATTAAACATGTCACAGTAACTTCCACCGACAATGTAGATACATCGCGATCAGTTAACACACGAGTAATGTTTGATTCAGCATGACAAGCAATATAAGCTTCAACAACACTACCATAAGCATTATAGCAGGTAAACAACTTCACCAGACAGATAACAGATGAACATCTATCCTGAACTGTGTGCGTGTGACTGACTGAACTGGATGTAGTTTCTCCAGTCGGAACATGAGACGGCCTGTTCTTCTTTCCTGTGTTTACAGACATGATGTAATGATGCAAGGATGAACTGTGTAAGTCAGCGATTTCGTGCCAAATCCTACCCAACAGCTCAAAAATAAAAATCATTTTATATGTTTACCGTAGTGAATAGGGGTATGGTAAGGACATTGGTTTGAACATTGATTGTTTATGGGAATTTGTTCATTATTAACCAAAATATCTTACATAGTGCAGCTTTAAAAAACCAAAAATTCAATAAACTCTGCAAGGTAAGCCAATTCAATGGCTTTTATTTTGAAATCATTTACACATTGGAACTCATAACAGTATGACAGCAATATCTATGTACCTCGTGTGGACCTCATTATTTGACACACAAATCACAATAATGGTGACAACCAAAGACAATATATTAAGTATAAGACAAGATCTGAATAATCACAAAATGACATATAACTCATTACAACAAATACAATAACAGCAGTGTAAATAAAATCTGCAAACAGTAAAGCTATGAGCAGTACATAGTCATTTGCATAATATATTCATACTGCAGGAAGCTGAAGTGCGGCATGCTGAATATTGCTCAAATCTGATAAAAATGCAGAAAATAAGTAATGAAAAATATCACTTTGTGGCGATTTGAGTCTTTGAGGCTTACTTTGTTTAAAGGATATCAGAAACAGCGCTTGTCAAACCATAGTGCTTTTCACTTTTACTCAAGAATAATCTGGGGAAGGAATTAAAACACTTCAGATATAAAGACGTTATTAATTATTAGAGCTATTAATCTGCAAAATATCTGCAAAGTTCTACACTTTAAGAGGTATGTTTATTTTGTTTTACATATATTTATATTTGTTTATATTTATATATGTACATATTCTGGCCAACTTTGTTTTCACTGATTTTTTAAATAAACATTTACACATAGTTATGTGAGTAATTGATATGCAATTTTAAGCATTGTCATCAGTGTCTTGCAGTGTGACACTTCATCGAACTATTTTAAACATCATTTTATGATCTTTTATAACTATATATACATAAATAATATATTATTATTATACTTGTTGTTTCCACAACCTCATATTAACTAAGACAATAGTTTATTTGCACTTCTAGAGGTTGAAAGGTGATTAAGATCTTTAAAAACTTTGAAGAAATGCTGACTTTTCATA
Organism: Myxocyprinus asiaticus; assembly: GCF_019703515.2. Taxonomy (NCBI): domain Eukaryota; kingdom Metazoa; phylum Chordata; class Actinopteri; order Cypriniformes; family Catostomidae; genus Myxocyprinus; species Myxocyprinus asiaticus. The sequence goes on from NC_059360.1 coordinate 1,503,140, forward strand.
GCACCTAAAATACACACTTTCCCTTGTACGTTCATGTACATTTTAACCTAACATCTGAATGTTGGGAAAAAAGTTTGTCTGTGCTATAAAGTGCTTATTTTAGTGCTTTCTCTAAAAAAATCCACTCATCTTATTTACAGTGGTTTTATATGTTTTAAAGTTATGAAAATTTTTGCACTGTTGGGCCTGTTGTCATGACCAACAGTCAATAGATATGTCTTTTTTTCAACACAAAAATGTGAAATTGAACTGAAAAATAAAAATCAATGAGCCGGTGTGTTATGGTGTGGTGTGTTACGGGCTGGGTTTGGTGGACCGCTCTGGGCCAGAAAGTCCAGGGCCACTTTTTAGTCCCAGACCACCCCTACTTGCAGATCTTTTTCACTTGTTATTAACATGTTTATAGTCAAAACAAGCTAAAAGAATATGTGCTGAAGAAGAAATCCAAAGTATTTAGACTACAGAATACGTTACATATTACAGTTGTAGTCAGAAGTTTACATACACGAAGGCTGAATTCATTAAAACTCATTTTTTTAAAACACAGATTTAATATTAGCAAACTATAGTTTTGGCAAGTCGTTTAGGACATCTACTTTGTGCATGACACGAGTAATTTTTCCAACAGTTGTTTACAGACAGATTGTTTCACTTTTAATTGACTATATCACAATTCCAGTGGGTCAGAAGTTTACATACACTAAGTTAACTGTGCCTTTAAGCAGCTTGGAAAATTCCAGAAAATGATGTCAAGCCTTTAGACAATTAGCCAATTATCTTCTGATAGGAGGTGTACTGAATTGGAGGTGTACCTGTGGATGTATTTTAAGGCCTATCTTAAAACTCAGTGCCTCTTTGCTTGACATCATGGGAAAATCAAAAGAAATCAGCCAAGACCTCAGAAAATAAATTGTGGACCTCCACAAGTCTGGTTCATCCTTGGAAGCAATTTCCAAACACCTGAAGGTACCACGTTCATCTGTACAAACAATAGTACGGAAGTATAAACACCATGGGACCACACAGCATCATACTGCTCAGGAAGGAGACGCATTCTGTCTCCTAGAGATGAACGTAGTTTGGTGCGAAAAGTGCAAATCAATCCCAGAACAACAGCAAAGGACCTTGTGAAGATGCTGGAGGAAACAGGTAGACAAGTATCTATATCCACAGTAAAATGAGTCCTATATCAACATAACCTGAAAGGCTGCTCAGCAAGGAAGAAGCCACTGCTCCAAAACAGCCATAAAAAAGCCAGACTACAGTTTGCAAGTGCACATGGGGACAAAGATCTTACTTTTTGGAGAAATGTCCTCTGGTCTGATGAAACAAAAATGGAATTTTTTGGCCATAATGACCATCGTTATGTTTGGGTGAAAAAGGGCGAGGCTTGCAAGCCGAAGAACACCATCCCAACCGTGAAGCATGGGGGTGGCAGCATCATGTCGTGGGGGTGCTTTGCTGCAGGAGGTACTGGTGCACTTCACAAAATAGATGGCATCATGAGGAAGGAAAATTATGTGGATATATTGAAGCAACATCTCAAGACATCAGCCAGGAGGTTAAAGCTCGGTCACAAATGGGTCTTCCAAATGGACAATGACCCCAAGCATACCTCCAAAGTTGTGGCAAAATGGCTTAAGGACATCAAAGTCAAGGTATTGGAGTGGCCATCACAAAGCCCTGACCTCAATCCGATAGAACATTTGTGGGCAGAACTGATAAAGCATGTGCGAGCAAGGAGGCCTACAAACTTGACTCAGTTACACCAGTTCTGTCTGGAGGAATGGGACAAAATTCCAGCAACTTATTGTGAGAAGCTTGTGGAAGGATACCCAAAACATTTGACCCAAGTTAAACAATTTAAAGGCAATGCTACCAAATACTAACAAAGTGTATGTAAACTTCTGACCCACTGGGAATGTGATGAAAGAAATAAAAGCTGAAAGAAATAATTCACTCTACTATTATTCTGACATTTCACATTCTTAAAATAAAGTAGTGATCCTAACTGACCTAAGACAGGGAATGTTTTCAACGATTAAATGTCAGGAATTGTGAAAAACTGAGTTTAAATGTATTTAGCTAAGGTGTATGTACATTTCTGACTTCAACTGTATATTTTATAGCATGTATTCTGTAATCTGTCGTGGATTACATTTAAAAGTAACCCTCCCAACTCTGGATCCTGTTGAGTCATTTACAAACGCTTTGCGATTCGGTTAAGTCGAATCATTCAAAGGAATCGGTTCACACAAACGGTTCGTTCTCCATCCGGACATCACAATCAGCGTCATATAACGGGTCTGTGAGTGTGCGATCTGACTGGGCGATGGCTCGGACCGACAACCAACACAATGGATCTGTATCTGGAAAACTAATGTATGGCGTTTTATTGCATTTAACTACATGCGCGTAAAAGACATTAACCGGGTGCGTTCGACAGCGGCATGGTGACGTCAGAGGAGCGTTCATCTGGGCGTCTTGATCCTCCTCAGATCCCTCGATTTAACGATACTACATTGAAATCTTCAGTCGAAGATGAAATGCTGTTTGTTTGTAATGTAGCAAGGCAGAATTAGTTTGATACTGTAATGATCCAAAGACCCTGATACTTTAGATATGCCGTTTAGAGGTGATTTTTGTGTTGAGTAAAAGAGATCCGAATTTGAGAGAAAGACATTTTATTTTTCTCTTTTATATTTTGCATACTGTCCAATCTAGTATGCTGGTTTATATATGTTGACAGAGTTTTGGCTGGGGGCCAGTTTGTGTTTGGACACCCCAGCCACTGTGTGTTGACATTTGACCTTTACATTTAATTAATTTGGAAGACACTTTTATTTATACAGCTTATTGTAAACTGATATTTTGTTATTTTTTTTTATTTTTTTTGTAATCAGAATGTGTTCCCTGGGAGTAGAACCCATGACCTTGGTTTGCCAGCACCATGCTGAGCTACAGGAACCCCTGTGAGAGTGTGTTTTGACCCATTGAGTGTGTGTGTGTGTGTGTGTGTGTGTGTGTGTGTGTGTTTACGTGTCCATGCCAATGTCCTGCTGTGGGACGTCTCTCCATCACGGTTCCTCTTCTCCGAGGAGAATCATCCAGAGTTCAGGCATCAGGACTTGTCTGAATCAGCCATGTGCCAGTTCATCATCTGTAGGGTTCAGGATGCTGCAGACTGCTGTGAGTTTGGAGGGAGTGGAGGAGAGAGATGAGGAACCGGAGGATGAAGGTGAAGATCTGAGGGATGGTGGGATTCCCTTCATCATTAATCGGGGTGGTCTGCCTGTGAACAAGGAGACGTGGGAGCAGATGTGGAGGCATGTCGCCCGTATCCATCCAGATGGAGAGGCAGTGGGGAAGAGGATACGAGGAACCAGCGAGCTTCCCAAAGTATGACTGCTGAGTTCTGCCTTTAACCCCTTTATTTGAAGGAATAATTCAAAAAGAAAATACCAAAAAAAAAAAAAAATCTGCTTTCATTTATTAGCCGTTCCAAACCTGAATGACTTCCTCTCTTCTATGGAAAAAAAAGGGGAAAGTTTGAAGACTCTTCATGCAGCTCTTTTCCATACAATAACAATGCATAGTGACCATGTCTATCAAGCTCCAGAAAGGACAAAGTAATGCCATAAAAGTAGTGCACGTGACTCGTATGCTCTGTTCCAAGTCTTCTGTAGTCATACAATAGCTTGGTGTGAGAAACAGACCTAAATTTAAATCGTTATTCACTAAAAATATCTTCCCGTCAAAGGTCTCGGGTCTCATTTATGGTCATTTTCAATACAAATATGACTTTTAACGCATTGCACCTGGTTTGACGCCAAACAACATCGGTTTTTGTGTGTGTTGCAACCAGACGTGGAGTGGCTGTTCAGATATATGGAATGCAGAATGAGATTTGAGCTGCAAATCGACTTCAGTTTCAGTTCCTCACACAAAGCTATCATATGACTTCACACAAGTCATACAGAGTACTTTAATGATACTTTTATGGCATTTTTTGTTGTTGTTGTTGTTAGTCATCCATGATGTAGAGCATTTCATTTATTATTTTAAATAATTAATAAGTGTTATTAATCATTCATTGTTTATTATTTATTGTTTTTATAAAAAAAACCATATTAAATTATTTTTTTTATTCATTAGCATTTCATTTATTATTTTAAATAATTAATAATGTTTATTAATAATCAATCATATTTATTATTTATTGTTTTTATTAAAATTATTAATGGATTTATTATTATTTTTATTTTATTTATTCATTAACATTTTATTTATTATTTAAATAGATAAAGGGACATGAAATATTGATTTAAGTTGAAATTATTTTATTAGCTTATTTTATGAACAGATGTGAAGTAGGAAAGATGCCTCGCAATGCCCGGATGACCGGTGAAATATAACCATTAGATGCCTTGATTGACCAGTCAGAATCTAGTATTCCAAAGAACCGTGTAGTAAAAACAGTTGTTGTATGGAAAAGAGCTGCATGAAGATTATTTTTGTCTTTCACAGAAAACATAACAGCATACAGGTTTGGAACAGAATGAGGGTGATTACGTAATGACAGAATTTGTATTTTTGGTTGAACTATTCCTTTAAGAAAACATTTTTATATTGTGATAAGCACTGCAGAAGAAGTATATAAGTATATCAATCTGAAAGTCTGCTGATTAATTGTCCTGACTGATGCATCAGTCTAACTCTTCTTGAACTCCACAGATTCCAATACCAAGTGTGCCTACATTCCAGCCAAATGCCAGTATTGCCCAGCGCCTGGAAGCTATACAGAGATACATCAGGGACTTGCAGTATCCTTTTACACTGATCATGTGCTGCTGTTTCTGCACATGCTCAGTATACACACAGTTACAGTCTGCAGGAATTTGCACATTGTTATTGCATCCTATCCTACTTTAAAGAGGTTAAATGAGACACAATGCAGTAGACCCACATGGACAATGCGGTCTATGATAAAGCCTTCTAAATTCATCCGCTTAAAGGAGTAGTTCATCCAAAAATGACTGCTTTGTCATTGTTTACTCATTTAATTCCACTTTGCCTCACTGAAAGATGTGGTCTGTGTTAAAACTCCATAAAAGACAGCAAGGATTTTAATTCAACATAAAACACTGAACTGAAACATAACAAGAGTGCACACACAAAACACTGCTGCGTGCGTCTCTCTCTCTCTTTCTCTCTCTGGTGTCCCCGGCTCCTACTTTTATCTCTCTCCCACTGATTGGGCAACTCGGCGCCGGGCGTGAATCCTCTCAGCCCAGCCACGCCCTCTTCCTCATCACAGCATGTTAGTAAAAAATATGAAATTATGTTATTGAATGCCATTTCCTATTGGATCTTATTAAGAACTGAGCTAAATTTGACTGTAGTTTCCCACTGGTTACAAGTGCGACCAAGAACAAAGCACATACTTTAACCTATTTAATCTAAATTTTTTCCCAGCTAAATGAAGACTTATTTTATTAACTACATGGCTTTTCAAACAAAACAAAACTTTTTTTTTGTTGTTTTTTTTTTAAGTTAATGTCATATATATATATATATATATATATTTTTTTTAATGCTTAAACCCTAAAATTATGTTTTGCTGGATATCCCTTTAAGCTCTGAAAGTGTTTTTAAAGATTTCCTGTTTCAGTGGCATACCCAAAATTAAAGCTAATAACTCGACAGAAAAACAAAAAAAAGAAAAAACAAGGAGGGTCAAGTATTTTGTATGATTGTAAAGAAAACTTTTATAAAAACTTTCAATGATATAGATTATGTTACATTCTGAGACTCTCAGACTAAGAAACTGATGAAAAACCACAAAACATTTACTTTTTTAATTTTTTTAATTTGATATTATATATCTCTGGGTGTAAATAAAGTGGCACCTCAGAACTGCTTTTGTTTTGTTCTGTTTTGGTCCTAAACATGTCAACTGTAAATGAGTAAAATTTTGTGTTCAACAAAGCAATCAAAAGTTATAGCATTACAAAAATAAAGTGTCCAAAAACATCTCCAAACAAATAAAACATAATAATTGTACATAAGAACTAATTACACATGCAAACACAACAATGACTAAAGGTTTGTACAGCATGCAGACATGATTTTAGTTATGAGATTTCACAGAATGAGTTTCATTCTGTGTCATTTGAGTCATCATTGAGTCTGTGTCATGTACTTGGCGCCATCTCCTGGTGGCCATATGTAACAGTCAGCAATCAAATGTCTCTCTGCCCAAATATGGATGACTTTTTGCACCGATCTGAACCCAGTCCGATTGGTTTAGTGTTCCACATCGCTACATCATTCCCGATGACGTCATCTGATCCAGGAAAGCTAATGTGTTTTCAACCAGACTGCAAGATACTGTGTGCACATTGTGCTTTGTGTCAATTATCTAATGATCTCTGCTTCTGATTACCTTGTTTGTGGGCTCGTTTGAAAGATAATCGCCTCCTCTAAATAGTGATATATGATATTTTATGTTCTGTTTATTTTTCTTGAAGTTATAAGTGAAAATTATGTTTCATGTGAACAGGTCTTGCTCATATGCCTCATTTTAAAAGACATATACTCAGCTATTACACTATATTTTTGTCTGTGAGTAAAACAAATAGGCTGGTTGTTTTTTACTCATTGAGAGCTTTCCAACAACATATGACACATGACTATTTGATGAGTTTGATGTTTTTACTGATTTTACAATAATATGGACAGTGCAATTATTTTATAAATTATCTAAACAGAACACTTCTGATGTATCTGTTAATTTCAAAGCACTTGTTTAATTTTGGTCATAATGTCTACATGCATTGGAAAGTAGAGATTCTAAGATTTCATATGATACCTATATTGTGTTGGTCAAGACTTAGTTATTCATATTTTGACAATTATAATCTTTTTCTCGTGGGCTCATCCGAGCTTAAAGGGATATCCAAGCTGTTCTTTTATGACTTGGCAACTAAAATAAATGTTGGTTTATACTTTCATGCTCTCATCATAAAAGTATCATAATGTGCACTCTGTCCCAAGTCTTCAGAGGTCATACGATAGTTTTGTGTGATGAACAGACTGAAATTTAAGTCAATTACTGAAAACACCTGTCCCTGTTTGTCTCTGCACATTGTTCAGTTGTGCTTCATACACTGATGATGACAACTGAAATATCAGTAAATGTCAACAACAATGAATACATTGTGTACTATACTGCTGTTTTGGCCCAATGTACAGTACATTAGAATGATTTATGAAAATATTTTATTATGCTTTGTATTTTTAAGCAATCTAGTGTAGTTTATTTACTTCCATAATATACGCTACCATTCAAAAGTTTGGACACACGTGACTGATAAATCTTTTTTTTTTTTTTTTTTTTGTATTTTTATCCCTTTTTCTCCCAGTTTGGAATGTCCAATTCCTACTACTTAGTAGGTCCTCGTGGTGGTGCGGTTACTCACCTCAGTTCGGGTGGTGGAAGACAAGTCTCAGTTGCCTCTGCTTCTGAGACCGTCAATCCGCACATCTTATCACGTGACTCGTTGTGCATGACACCACGGAGACTCGCAGCATGTGGAGGCTCATGCTACTCTCCACGATCCACGCACAACTCACCACACGCCCCATTGAGAGAGAGAACCACTAATCACGACCACGAGGAGGTTACCCCATGTGACTCTACCCTCCCTAGCAACCGGGCTAATTTGGTTGCTTAGGAGATCTGGCTGGAGTCACTCAGCACGCCCTGGATTCGAACTCGCGACTCCAGGGGTGATAGTCAGCATCTTACTCGCTGAGATACCCAGGCCCCTTGACTGATAAACCTTTTAATCAAAACACTTATGCTTGAATAATTGAAAAAAGTTTTGTTGACAAATAAAAACTGTGCCTACATATGAATTATTTTTTTTTTTTTGAAGTATATATTTTTTTAAATGGATAAGTTGGAACAGACAGTGAAGTGATCTAGACAAAAAAAGGTCAAATATAAGAGAGTTTTGGTTTGTTTAGCATTGTATTGTTCACTAGATAATAACCAGACTACCATTTGTCTTGGTTCATATTCATCATCATTGCTTTGATGACTTTAATATTATTCTAAAATGTGGACAATAGTAATAAAGAATGAGAAGGTGTGTCTAAACTTCTGACTGGTAGTGTATTGTTTCTGGGGGTTTTTCATTCATAGTTTAGTGTAATGATTGATGTTGTGTTGTACATTATTTGTGTTGTGTACTTAACAGTATTTCTCAGATACAATCACACTGGAACACAGTTTTTTGAGATAAAGAAAACCAGGCCACTCACAGCGTAAGACCAAGTTTATCTTAAACTTTCACACTTGCATTAAAAACTAAGCAATGTCACTGGCCAGTTGCAGAATGATGCTGTTTCCTGTGAAAGGTATTTGGAAACAAAAGAAAACACTAAGCAGAAGACACAGGAAACAGCTGAGGATGATGTCACTTTAATCATGACATCTGATATTTCTTTGTTTTGTCTCATATTTCATCTCCAGCATGCTCTTCACTGACACTTTTGTCCACTTGGTTAACAAGTACACTAACTTCTGAAAAAACTTTATTAGGGGCAAAAGTGTTTGGTGAGGTGGAAAATGATGCTACAACTGTGGGACAGCTGTAATTATTGAGTAATTAATAGAAATCGTTTTCACACAATAAATATTGAAATGTTTTGTGTTCATTTCAGACTTTGTTTAGATTAACAGTTTTAAACATGTAATAATTAGTATTTTTATAATGTATTTTCATAGTTTAATATTGAAAGTCTGGGTCTGAAGACTAAAACAGTCAAATCTAGACATAAAAGACATTTGAAAAGTATCAAAAATAAATGATGAAGTCCTAGTAAAAAGTTTCCAATTCAGTCTTAATGAAACCTTCTTATAACAAAAAGTAAAAAAGTTTAAATCTGTTAATAAATAAATCAACCCCTTGGACATGAAAGTGCCCAAAGTTGAAGACTTCAATTTATTGAAGGAGTCAATTGAAGGAGTCTGCCCCCGGTCACAGTGTTTGTAGAGTTATGGGACTTCTCCACATGACATACTAACGACAAGACTCGGTAAGACCATGTGACGTATTTCCACTCAAAATGCCCCCCTCTGGGCAGGGTGTGGTCTCCGCGGTGTCTTCCCCTTGGGAGTGACTACCCCCCCTGACGTAGACACTTATGGCCCCCAGCTGGTAAACAAAATTCCACTCTTTCTGGGGAGAAAAAAAGAGGAAAAGAGGCCACGGCTGGGCTAGCCTGTCCCTATTTGTTGGGCAAGTCGACTTGTTCCCAAAGGACCGTTCGACGCTCATAAGAGCATTTGGGGAGGTTATGTGACGGCCTGGTGCACTGGCTTCGAGGCACACAGCGGTCTGCCCGTCTCGCACCGCCAGTCAACGTAACACAATTCAGCTTATTGTGGCGTTTCATATACAGTGCATCCAGAAAGTATTCACAGCGCTTCACTTTTTCCACATTTTGTTATGTTACAGCCTTATTCCAAAATGGATTAAATTCATTATTTTCCTCAATTCTACAAACAATACCCCATAATGACAACATGAAAGAAGTTTGTTTGAAATCTTTGCAAATTTATTAAAAATAAAAAACGAAAAAAATCACATGTACATAATTATTCACAGCCTTTGCCATGACACTCAAAATTGAGCTCAGGTGCATCCTGTTTCCACTGATCATCCTTGAGATGTTTCTACAACTTGATTGGAGTCCACCTGTGGTAAATTCAGTTGATTGGACATGATTTGGAAAGGCACACACCTGTCTATATAAGGTCCCACAGTTAACAGTGCATGTCAGAGCACAAACCAAGCCATGAAGTCCAAGGAATTGTCTGTAGACCTCTGAGACAGGATTGTATCGAGGCACAGATCTGGGGAAGGATACAGAAACATTTCTGCAGCATTGAAGGTCCCAGTGAGTACAGTGGCCTCCATCATTCGTAAATGGAAGAAGTTTGGAACCACCAGGACTCTTCCTAGAGCTGGCCGCCCGGCCAAACTGAGCAATCGGGGGAGAAAGGCCTTAGTCAGGGAGGTGACCAAGAACCCGATGGTCACTCTGACAGAGCTCCAGCATTTCTCTGTGGAGAGAGGAGAACTTTCCAGAAGAACAAACATCTCTGCAGCACTCCACCAATCAGGCCTGTATGGTAGAGTGGCCAGACGGAAGCCACTCCTCAGTAAAAGGCACATGACAGCCCGCCTGGAGGACTCTCAGACCATGAGACAACTAAAGGATTCTCTGGTCATGATGAAACAAAGATTGAACTCTTTGGCCTGAATGGCAAGCGTCATGTCTGGAGGAAACCAGGCACCGCTCATCACCTGGCCAATACCATCCCTACAGTGAAGCATGGTGGTGGCAGCATCATGCTGTGGGGATGTTTTTCAGCGGCAGGAACTGGGAGACTAGTCAGGATCGAGGGAAAGATGAATGCAGCAATGTACAGAGACATCCTTGATGAAAACCTGCTCCAGAGCACTCTGGACCTCAGACTGGGGCGAAGGTTCATCTTCCAACAGGACAACGACCCTAAGTACACAGCCAAGATAACAAAGGAGTGGCTCCGGGACAACTCTGTGAATGTCCTTGAGTGGCCCAGCCAGAGCCCAGACTTGAACCCGATTGAACATCTCTGGAGAGATCTGAAAATGGCTGTGCACCGACGCTCCCCATCCAACCTGATGGAGCTTGAGAGGTCCTGCAAAGAAGAATGGGAGAAACTGTCCAAAAATAGGTGTGCCAAGCTTGTAGCATCATACTCAAAAAGACTTGAGGCTGTAATTGGTGCCAAAGGTGCTTCAACAAAGTATTGAGCAAAGGCTGTGAATACTTATGTACATGTGATTTTTTTTTTTTTTTTTTTTTTAATAAATTTGCAAAGATTTCAAACAAACTTCTTTCATGTTGTCATTATGGGGTATTGTTTGTAGAATTTTGAGGAAAATAATGAATTTAATCCATTTTGGAATAAGGCTGTAACATAACAAAATGTGGAAAAAGTGAAGCGCTGTGAATACTTTCCGGATGCACTGTAGGGACCCCTAGTGTCACTACATCGACACAGTGTCTCGTTCCCTCCATCATTTACCAGGATGTATCCCATATACTATATTTCTCCACTCAATTAATTTCCTCCAATTTGTTCTTCAGATTAATGGACATTGCCAAGGAAATGACGAGGGAATCGCTACCAATCAAATGTTTGGAAGCCGTAATCCTTGGAATGTATCCTTCACTTCAGAGATCCTGATTTTAAAGTGTTAATCTTGAATAATGGATTTTACATGAATGTAAGTTTTTGTGTATGTTGTTGATGGTGCTCAAATCAAATTCAGAATCCAGTTCAGTTTCAGGGATATTCTAATGATGTTTGTCTAACTGTGGGTGTCCTGGTGAAGTCCAGTATAAAGGGCTCGGACAGATCTGTGAAGCTTAATGACTGTTGTGTTCAGAGTTCCTCTGTGGTTGACTAGACATCAGTCTGGTATAGTCACCATCAATGTCCTGTGTCCCGACAGACTTACAGTGAAGATGACTTATTCTGATAATTAATCTTATGTTTAGTTTGATTCCTGTAAATGAAGGAACTGTCATCATTGTGATACAGACACATTGTAGCCCTCACAGACCCATTAATCGAACAGAAAGAATTGTACCTAATTGTACAAATGCATTGAAAATGTACATAATTGTACAAAAGACAGAACAAAGAGTGTTTTGTTGATGTTGTTTATTCTAATAAATACATGCTTTTATTTTACTGACTGCCATCTGACAAAGTGATTTAAATTAATAGCTTAAAAAAATAAATGTAGTCACTTTTTTGGGAAATCTGACAAATGGATTTCAGAATCATCACAAGAGTTAAAGTTTATGTTTGACTTGTTATAGCTTGCCCAAAGATTTAAAGTGATCTATAGAATGGCATTTTCAACTGATTTTCATTCTGTAATCTGACGTATTTCCAAGTGAAACAGGATATTCAGCGAAGAAATGTAGTGAGGGACTTTATTTTATCCACTGGGAATTGTTTAGCTGGTCCCGCGAAGATGGCACCTTACAAATGTGAGATGAATGCTTTACCATCACCCAAAGCTGTGTGAATATGTACGTTGTTTGAGATACAAGTGTTGAACTGAGGTTGGTTAACGTGCTAAAGCTAACGGCAACACATCGCATGTGTTTGAAACGTCACTTCCATCAGCTGTTAAACGCCAAATGCTTCCATGTAATAAAAAACATTACGTGTTCCATTTAGGACGATACTACTCTTTGAAAATTCATACCCTACATGACTGAGTGCATAGTGTATATTGTAAGTGACTATAGACTATAGTGCATCATTTAGGACTCAGCTCTGGTCGTGACAGGTAGTGAAAGTGGAGTTGAAATATAAGAGGGATTTGTGACATCAGCTAAAAAGGAAAGTTGTTGACGAGGTGGAGCAAGTTAATACATTACACAAATATAATGAAACTTTTTTCTTTAGAACATAGAGCATATACTATGAAAGTAAATAGGGTAAATGTTGTTGACTTTGTAGGTGAAAAGTGCCATTTTTGTTTTCAAACTGTTTTCCAGAACACTTCCCCATTGCTCAATGGTTGGACAAATAGATGGACATACCGGTAGTCCTCCACCAAACACATATCACTGACAATATGACTGTTGACCCTTAACCACATTAAACGGTCAGTTACCTCACCAACAGCATGCCGACCGTGGAGCGTTTTCCTCTCAGCTTTAAGACGCAGTTCTCAGGGAGCCATTTCCGTCATATTGTGCTGGGCATTCACAGCGGCGGGCGCTTCGGCGCTCTCGGAATCAGTCGCCGCGAGGACCTGATGTTCAAACCGCTGGAGTACAAAACGCTCTCTGACCTCGTGCAGGAGTTCGACGTGGCCTATCAGGGCTACTGGCACACACTGAGCAAGGTGAAGATCGGTCATTATGTGTCACATGACCCTCACAGTGTGGAGCAGATCGAGTGGAAGCATTCAGTGCTGGACATGGACAAACTGTCCAGAGAACAGCTGAAGAAAGAGCTGGAGAGACACACTCGTGATATGAGACTGAAGGTAACGCATGAGACGCTTACAATAAGTGTTGGGTGTAATTTCAATACAAAGTAATTTGTTACTGTAATCTAATTTCTTTTTTAGTCAAAAGTAGTTAAACACATTACATTTTAAATTCTTGAAATCAGATTACAGTTACTGAATTTCACTTTTTTACTAACCTGGTCTCATAGAATCTTGTACATTTTTGCCAAATGATTTTCATCCTCTGAAGTCCATTGTAAAAGACTGAAGTGATGTCTGGCTAGCACCGGCTGTAGTTTGTCGTCATCACTCAGCGACACGCAGCAGTGGAGTCCGACACCAAGCAGGAACGGAGCTGGATCTGGCCGGCTCTGGTAACCTCGGGATATGAATCTGGTTGAGACAGGGAAACAAATAAAATAAAATTAGCATAGATGCCATTCAATTTATTTCAGAGTTATAGATTACGTGAAATGTTTCTGAGAAATGTTTCTGGTTCCGGCAGACCTAACTAAAGCAGCCAAGTTGTGAGTTGAAGGATAAATTAGGTGTATGCCAGACTAAACAGATGAACCTTTAGTCTAGACTTAAACTGAGTGAGTGTTTCTGCATCCGGAACAGTGTTAGGGAGACTATTCCATAGTTTAGGAGCCAGATAGGAAAAGGATCTACCTCCTTTTTTGGATTTTGATATTCTAGGAACTATTAACAGGCCAGAATTTTGTGATCGTAATGAACATGATGGAATATAGCGTGGTAGAAGGTCGCTTAAGTACTGCGGAGCTAGGCCATTCAAATCTTTGTATGTAGTTAACAAAATTTTAAAATTAATACGAAATTTAACAGGTAGCCAATGTAACGACAATAAATGGGGCTAATATGATCATATTTCTTGGTTCTAGTCAGCACTCTGGCTGCTGCATTTTGAACCAATTGAAGTTTATTTATTGATCTTGGTGGACATCCTCACAGGAATACATTACAATAATCTAGTCTTGAGGTCATGAACACATTAATTAGTTTTTTAGCATCAGTAACAGAGAGCATGTGTCGTAATTTAGCAATATTTCTTAGGTGGAAGAATGCTGTTCTACAAACATTGGTAATTTGATTTTCAAAGGACAGATTGGTATCAAATATAACACCGAAGTTCTTCACTGTAGAAGACGATGTAACAGTACATCCATCGAGAGTCAAATTATAATTTAGCAGCTTGTTTTTAGAGGTTTCTGGTCCAATAATTAGTACCTTTGTTTTGTCGGAACTGAGTAGAAGGAAATTTCTGGCCATCCAATCTTTGATTTCATTGATACACTCTGTTAATTTGGAGAATTGTGAAATTTCGTTAGGTTTATAAGAAATATAAAGTTGGGTATCGTCGGCATAACAGTGAAAACTTATTCCACGAGTCCTTATATCTCCCAGAGGAAGCATATATAAAGAAAAATGCAGAGGCCCTAAAACTGATCCCTGTGGCACTCCATACTTAACTTTTGTTTGATTTGACAATTCCTCATTTACACATACAAAGTGGTAGCGTTCTGATGAATAGGACCTGAACCATGCTAATGCAAGTCCACTAATGCCAACGTAGTTCTCCAGCATATTCAAGAGAATGTTGTGATCTGTGGTATTGAAGGCAGCACTAAGATCTAAAAGCACTAGAAGAGAAATGCGGCCGTGATCAGATGATAAGAGCAAGCCATTTGTAGCTCTGATAAGTGCAGTCTCTGTACTGTGTTGGGGCCTAAATCCTGACTGAAATTGTTCATGTATACACTACCTTTTCTAGTATTTTCAACATAAATGATATATTTGAAATCGGTCTATAATTAGCCAATTCTCCAGGATCAAGCTGTGGCTTCTTAATAAGCAGTTTGATAACTGCCATTTTAAAGTTTCTTGGGACATGTCCTAAGGATAGCGAGGAGTTAATAATATTAAGAAGAGGTTCTGAGATTACAGGGAATACCTCTTTTAAGAGTTTAGTTGGTATTGGATCTAACATACATGTTGTGGCTTTTGATTTTTTGATAACTTTTGTTAGCTCTTCATGACCTTTGACAGTGAAGGATTGAAGTTGCTCGTGAGGAAAATTATGAGACACTGTTTTCTGAAGTGCTGTGACAGTTGATTACATAATTCCAATTTAATATCTGATAATTTATATTTTATCAGTAAATAAATTCATGAAGACATTACTATTGTGCTGCGACGGAATATCTGGTTCAGTTGAGGATTTATTCCTAACCTATTTATCCACAGTACTGAATAAACTCCTAGGACTGTTGTGGTTATTTTCAATGAGTTTGCTAAAATATGCTGACCTGGCAGATTTAGTGCCTGTCTGCAGCTACAGACACTATCCTTCCATGCACCATGAAATTCCTCTAATTTTGTATTCTTCCACTTGTGCTCCATTTTTCGAGCTGCTCTCTTGAGAGCATGAGTCTGATCATTGTACCATGGTGCAAGGCTTTTTTCTTTAATTTTCTTTAATCAAAGGGGGGTGACACTATCAAGAGTGCAAGAGAAGACTGTATTTATATTTTCTGTTATTACATCAAGTTCTTCTAGACTTTCTGGCTTATGTGAGTCAATTCTGGAAGATTAGTAGTGAACGGGGGGCAACGAGAGGCGGTGGAACACGTTTTACATCTTTGAAAGTTGGTGTACAGATGTAACAACATTAAAGAAGATGTGCTGTCCTAATTTGGAAGCGCTCTTTATTAACTGTAAGCCTTTCTCCTCACCACGGGAGTTTTCCTCATTTATTTTGGTGAGTGTTTATATCCCGCCACACGCATGCGTGAATCCAGTGTTGCAACAGCTGGCTGATCAGATCACAGACACGGAACAACAATTTATTCTTGGGGATTTTAATAAAGCAAACCTCACACATGAACTGCCCAAATACAGACAGCACATTACATGCCCCACCAGGGACAGAAATATACTGGATCACTGCTACACAACAATAAAGGATGCATATCATTTTTTTAATTTTAATGTAATTAATTTTTATTTATTTATCACACATTATACATTTTGCACATATACAGTGAAATTCTTTTTTTCACATATCCCAGCTAAGCTGGGGTCAGAGTGCAGGGTCAGCCATGATACAGTACTCCTAGAGCAGATAGGGTCAAGAGCCTTGCTCAAGGGCCCAACAGTGGCATCTTGGCAGTACTGGGGCTTGAACCCCTAACCTTCTGATCAGTAACCCAGAGCCTTAACTGCTGAGCCACCACTGCCCCTATATTGGCTGGTTCATCTTCTTCTGATCTACAGGCAGATACTAAAATCCGCTAAACTTATAGTAAAGAATGTAAAGAGATGGACCAATGAAGCAGAGCGGGAACTACAATCCTGCTCTGACTGCACTGATTGGAGTGTTTTTGAGGCTTCAGACACCAATCTGGATGAGCAAACAGATACTGTGACATCATATATCAGTTTCTGTGAGGATATGTGCGTTCCTACTAGGACTTATTTAACATACAACAACGACAAACCATGGTTTATAGCAGAACTCAGGCAGATTTCTCAGGCAAAATAGGATGCTTACAGAAGTGGGGATAAAGTCTTGTACAATCAGGCCAAGAACACACTGAATAAGGAAATCAGAGTGGCTAAAAGAAGCTATTCTGGTAAGCTGAAAAACAAGTTTTCAGCTAACGACCCTGCATCAGTGTGGAGTGGCATGAAACAACTTACTAACTACAGGACTCCTACCCCCAACCCTGTAGTGGACCAACAACTGGCTGACAACCTGAATGTGTTCTACTGCAGATTTGAAAGGCCCAATCTCACACCCCACACATGCTCTGACCTTCACTTCTCACAAACATCAACACCTCCTGCAATCCCCCTCCTCCCCACTCCTGCTACTCAACCTGCACTTAAGATCTGTGACATGACCCTCCAACATGACAATGCCACCAGCCATACTGCTCATTCTGTGCGTGATTTCCTGCAAGACAGGAATGTCAGTGTTCTGCCATGACCAGCGAAGAGCCCGGATCTCAATCCCATTGAGCACGTCTGGGACCTGTTGGATCGGAGGGTGAGTGCTAGGGCCATTCCCCCCAGAAATGTCTCTGAACTTGCAAGTGCCTTGGTGGAAGAGTGGGGTAACATCTCACAGCAAGAACTGGCAAATCTGGTGCAGTCCATGAGGAGGAGGTGCACTGCAGTACTTAATGCAGCTGGTGGCCACACCAGATACTGACTGTTACTTTTGATTTTGACCCCCTCATTGTTCAGGGACACATTATGCCATTTCTGTTAGTCACATGTCTGTGAAACTTGTTCAGTTTATGTCTTAGTTGTTGAATATTTTTATGTTCATACAAATATTTACACATGTTAAGTCTGCTGAAAATAAAAGCAGTTGAAAGTGAGAGGATGTTTCTTTTTTTGCTGAGTTTATTTTATCCTATTGTGTATTTCTATATATACTTTATTTTCTTCAAGTTTATTTTTTATTCTTTATTTTTTATTATTATCTCTGTCTTGTTGCTGTATTGTTTGTGCACTGGAAGCTTCTGTCACCAAGACAAATTCCTTGTATATGTAAGCATACTTTGCAATAAAGCTCATTCTGATTCTGATTAGACGAGGCTCATGTTTATAACAATAACCTGGGGGAGTAAACTAATATGTTCATCCGGTTTAAGACAGGTTTCAGTCGAGTGCATCCAAACAATGATCTGTAATAATTTCATTTATAATTAATGCTTTGGTTGAAAGAGATCTAATGTTTAGTAGCCCTACCTTTAAATGATGTTTATCTTAATTTTTTTTTTTTTTTTTTTTACAAGTTTGACCTTAATCAATTTTCTAAATGATTTAGTGAGGTGTTTGTGTTTGGTAGTTCGGGGAACAGACACAGTCTCTTTATGATATCTAGATGATACAGTTATTTCATTTCTTTCATTTATAGAGCACTGTTTACCCTACACAGTAGTCCCAAAGTGCTGTACAAGATACAACATACACAATACACAAAAATAAAATAATAAAGATAATAAAACAAACAAGCCCATGTTAAAAATGAGACATATTGAAAGCCACAGAAAGCAGATAAGACTTTAAGCGACCTTTAAAAATAGCAATGGATGTAGTGGCTCTAATTTCTCCAGGTAAACTATTCCATAACCTTGGACCAGCAACAGAGAATCACCTTTTTGTTTAAGACGCCTCCTAGGAATGTTAAGAAGCAATTTATTGGTTGATCGTAGTGTCCTAACCAAATTACGTGGTTTAATCAGTTCTCTAACATAATCTGGTGCCGTACCATGAACAGCCTTAAAAACATAAATTAAAACCTTAAACTGGACCCTGTACTGGACAGGTAGCCAGTGAAGAGAGAGTAATAATGGCGTAAAATGATCTCTCTTTTTGGCATTCAAGAGTAACCTCGCCGCAGCATTCTGTACCATCTGAAGTCTTGAGATAGATGCCTGACATATCCCATTATAAATAACATTACAATAATCCAACTGCGAAAAGATAAGTGCACAAATAACCTTTTCTAAATCATTTATAGAGAGAATCTGTTTAAGTTTAGAAATAATCCTAAAATGAAAAAACAACTGTGCACTACTGCTTTTATCTGTTTATCAAATTTCAGTGATGAATCAAAAACTACACCTAGGTTTTTGTCTTGATTTTGCACGTTTCCAGCCCAGGGACCCAGCCTGACTTCTGTAGCCATACTGCTTACAGTTCGTCCAAAGATCAAAATCTCAGTTTTCTTTTCATTTAGTTGAAGAAGATTTTGAGCCATCCAGTCTTTAACTTCTTTCAAACAACTCATCAGCAGATCACTAGAGCCTTTATCACCTGTTCTCAAAGGCAGGGAGATCTGTGTATTGTCTGCATATCAATGATACAAAATTCCATATTTCCTAAGAATTGAACCCAAGGGGAGCATATACAATGAAAATAGAACTGGGCCTAAAATTGAACCCTGCGGGACTCCAGAAGTGATGGGTGCGGTGGACGACGAATAGTCTCCAACCATCACTGTAAAATATCTCCAGATATGAAGAAAAACATTTTAAAGCAGTGCTCTACATACCAACAAACTGCATTAAGTGGCTAATTAAAATACCATGGTCAATAGTATCAAAAACCCTTAATAATGCAGATTCTGTGCTGTGGCCCACTCTAAATCCAGATTGAAATTTGTCCAAAATATTATTATTTGTTAAAACAGAATTCAACTGGCCAAGAACTACCGTCTCTAAATAAATTTACAAAAAAAGTCATTTTGAAATAGGCCGATAGTTCTTTAGATTCAGTGGGTCCAAATTGTTTTTTTTTTTTTTTAGAAGTGGCAGCACAATCACTTGCTTAAGACATGAAGGGACTATCCCATTTTGCAGACTACTATTCACAATTACAGGGACACTTGGACTAACAGTCTTTATGTGTTGTAGTTTATGTGACCTGTGTTACGTCTCAAGGCAGCTAGCAGACATTCGGATTAACCAGTCTGTCTGCTTCTTGACCTGGCCCCCAGTTAGTCAAAAACTATCACTATTAAGACTATGAGCCAAATGACTAGAGAGGAGAGCGGCACCTTCCCTGGAGGGATGGAGTCCATCTCTTTTTAGCAGGTCTGGTCTACCCCAAAAACTCATCCAATTGTCTATAAATCCTTTGCTATTCTCCGGACACCACTCAGACATCCAGCTGTTCAGTGACACTAATCTACTATAAACCTCGTCACCACGATGAGCAGGGAGGGGGCCAGAGCATAATATAGTGTCTGACATCGTTTTTTGCAAGTTCACACACCTCTTTAACAATATCTTTAGTGATCTCCGACTGGCGAAGCCAGACATCGTTAATGCCGACATGAATAACGATTTTAGAAAATCTACATTTAGCATTAGCCAGCATTTGTAAATGTGATCTGATGTCAGACGCCCGAGCCCCTGAAATGTATTTAACAATAGTGGCTTGAGTCTTTATTTCCACATTCCTTACAATAGAATCACCTTTTACTAAGACTCTTTCAACATGATTCTCAGTGGGTGCATCACTGAGTGGGGAGAATCGATTGGAAACCCTAACAGGATAACGGGAGAGTGGTGTCGCTTTGCTGAGTGAGTATGCCGCTGAGACGTCACCCAGTCGCCCTGCTGCGGGGGCTCTACAGCCAGAACCAAAGTGTGTGTGCTGCTCGCTGTACTACCCGTATCCGAAACAGTATCTACCGGCTTCTCTTTCTCACTGACCTTCCCTAGTGTTTGGATTCGTGTCTCTAACTCATTAATCTTCTCCGTCAGCCTGACTAATTCTTTACATTTATCACATGTAAACCCCTCACTGCTGACTGAAGAAGCTATAGTAAACATGTGGCATGCAATACAGGAAGAAATAATATGAGTGGATGCCATGACTTACCACAGTTATTTGTTGTTGTTGTTATGGTTGTTCTTGAGTGGTGAGGGTTTGAGATCGATGTGAATTCCTCACACAATTGTTTGCTGTTGTTGTGTTGGTTCCTGATCAGCAGATGTTTGAGATTGATGCTATAACCCGTGTAAAACACAGAGGAGAAAACAAATGCACGCAGTCGAGACGCGAGATGTAGACAAGCGGAAAAAAAGAAAAGAAAAAAGAGAGAAACGGGTGCATGCAGTAAAATACACGCAGTTGAAACAGTAGAAGAGAGGAAAAAACCGAAGCACGCGGTAAAATGGCAAAGGATAAAATGATGAATGTATAAGAATAAGCAATGCTAAGCAGGCTAGCAAGCTACAAGTACAGACTCGTGCAGCATGCCGGCAGAAACCGGAACAGTGTTTTCAAACTAGCAACGAAGGCTTACAATACAGAATGGTTTTAAAAGAAGGAAATCCTCCTTTTGGAGTGTCCCAGACAGAGCCCAGACCTTAACCCAATAGAGATGCTGTGGATTGACCTCAAGAGAGCCATTCACACCAGACATCCTAAGAATATGTCTGAGCTGAAGCAGTTCTGTAAGGAAGAATGATCCAAAATTCCTTCTGAACGTTGTGCAGGTTTAATCCGCAGCTACTGGAAACGCTTGGTTGAGGTTATTGATACCAAAGGAGGATCGACCAATCATTAAATCCAAGGGTTCACATACTTTTTCCACAGCACTGTGAATGTTTAATGGGATGTGTCCAATAAAGACATGAAATATTATAACTGTGTGTTGTTAGATTAAGCACATTGTGTTTGTCTATACTTGTGACTTTAATGAAGATGAGATCACATTTTATGACCAATTAATGCAGAAAACCAACTAATTCCAAAGGGTTTGCATACTTTGTCTTGCCACTGTGTAAATAACACATTTATTGTGTTTAATGATTGACAGTGGACTAAATGAGCTGTTTATGTTTCAGATTGGTAAAACTGCTCCTCCATCTCCCACTAAAGACAGGAGGAAGGATGTCGGTTCTCCTCTGAGGAACCCCGGCAGCCCCATGCGCAAGAGCAGCGACAGACGGTACGCACAGACATTTGGTGATGTCCTCAAATAAATGCAATGGATTCATACATAACTTTAATAATCAAGCCACAGACTGCAGATATCTGTTCTATAATGTAGAATTTAACACCACTTGCATTACAGAATATATTTCTGTAGTCTGTGCCTTGAATTCTCTGTTATAACTTCAAAGTTGAAAGGTTTTGAAACTAATAAATGTCTCATTTATTTTAACTTGGAATAATATGTTCATATTCATTCAGTGTTTGTGTATTTTCACAGGCCGTCAGTAGAGAAGAAACCGGTACAGACTGGACCAGCTGCCGATGTGAATGGATACCAGATCAGGGTGTGATGTCATTTGTAAATCTCATATCAAAGATAAACTCTAAAAGATGGACAAAATACAGAAGACACAACTAGAAATGGACTGAAGCTCAATAGGAGTATTATGTTCACCTCTAATGAAAAGTATCGTGCTTCACAGGGAATGTGGTCACTTATAAGGGGTTTCATTTAAGAATGTTCATTAATAAACCTCAAATGAGTCAGTCAGTAGAATTGCCACACTATGAACAATAACCATATTTATATTCACTTTTTTTAATTCACTTTTCACAATAATCTGTAAATATGGTGCAATTATCCCATAACTCTACTGGAGACTAACCCTGCTTTTGTGGAGGATAGTTTGCAATCCATTTATTGGGTGCCTTTTTATGAACTTTGTTTTTACAGACACATGCATGTTTACTTATCTTTAAGGGGACATACCATATTGTTTTTATATAAAACTAATTATAATGACTAGACTAATCCAAACTCTACACCTAAAAAAACCTTAATAATAGAATAATAAAAGACATCATTTAGTTTATTTATGATTAATTTTTCTATTGAGGATGTCCCTATATAATCCCAAAGGAAAGTTTTGTCATAATGTGCTCTTTGCCCACAACTAATAGTATAGACAAATACACGTTTTTTTGCACTTAGTAAAGCATACTGCATCTATTTGTCTTGCAATCACTGTTGATTTGGATATGAACAGGACTTTAATATTTAGTCCAAATATATTGGGTATGAATGAGTAAAAAGCTTGTATCAGACTGTACTGTAGTTTGTGTTTTACTCTTTTAGCTGAAAATTCCTGAATCTTGGAAATGTTTGGTTGTGTGTTTCTGTAACATGCGAGTAGCAGGGTATAAAGGCACTGAAATAGGGTCATGTTTTCAAGAAACGATTAAAATGGGCACCTTTAAAATATATTAGTGTATCTGATTAGTGTTGCAAATAAATATATACAGGGTTTGGTCATTAGACGTAGTGAATGCAGCCCTAATCCCCCATATGATTTTGTATTTATTGACAGGAGGTTTTTTTTAGATGTCACTTGTTGCTCTACACGTTATACATATTTAATATTTTTAAGTCAACATGAAATTAAAATTGACCCAGTTTACTTTCCTTATACGTGTTCTTGGTCTTATTGTGCATGATTCATTGGTGCGCGTTATTCCAAGGGAAAAAAGTGTTTCTAATAGGGCTGTCGATTTAACATGGTAATTCACTGCAAATAATTATATTTTAAAAAATAACGTGTTAAAAAAATTATCAAATACCCAGGCCGTAATATGAAAAATTCCTACCATTGGAGCAATTCAAGTTTGAAGTACCACCTGTTTTCAGCAGGGGGCAGTAAGTGAAACTCAAACAGACTGAACACACAACAAACCACAGCAGACAGAACAAGATGAGAACGTATTTGTGTTCAAACACAGCTGAACGGAGCGCAATTCCCAATGCAGGGATCCCAAATCATGTTTTTCGACGTTTCAAACTACTTCTAACTTGACACAGCGATCTAAAAACTGTCTGTTTATGATGCGACACAAGCAAAGACACTCCAAATGTGCAGCAGTCACAGGTGTACATTGACACGGCATTAGAAAAGCCCTTATAATACATCTATCTTGGACTGATTGACGAATTCAGTTGTAAAATGGATTGCTGTGGACTGTAGGCCAATGATTGGCTTATGTTCAGTAATGTGGAAACAAACAATAAATTGCAATCTAAAGCCACTTTTTCAACACTTTACTCATCTGCAAAAATGTAATGCATTTTAATTACCTAAATGATTATTTTTAAAATATATATTATAATTATAAAATATAACTATATATACTTATTTAATAATTATATATTTAATTATTGTCATTTGAAGGGCATCCTTAGCAAATATTTGCATATGATCAGATTCATTTGAATTGGCATATCATGTTAATTCGATAAAAAATTGTAATCGATTGACAGCCCTAGTTTATAATCTTTTATTAAAATATAATCACTTGTTTTGTCTTTTCATCTGACATCATCGAGCCCTCTTTATTTTTCATTGTCATCTAGAGACAATTTATACCATCCAATCAATTCCTCACAGATTAAATCTCACCCTCCATTTTTTCCTCATTACAAATCTTGTTTCACTGAAATACGACCCATTACGGAAGTAAAATGAGTTGTACATTCTGTTTCATGTTGACCTGAAGATGTTTTATTAGCAGTTTCCTGATCTACTTTTTCTGTACTTTTCAATTTCATCCTAAATATTAGATTATATTTTTATAAAGAATACACTAAACACTGAAATGTAGTAGATTATAGACATGTTTACACACTGGTCTTGCATTTAGCCAAACATACTTGTGAGACACTATGAAGTACACTACAGTACTGTGTACTAGTGTGAATCACTCCAGAAGTGAATGGTAATTAAATGCTCTTGTTTGTTTTAACCTCTGTGTTGTCGTGGCGTGCTGCTGTCCTGCATAAATCACTTAATACTGTTTGTTTTTTTCTATTTCTGAGAACAAATGAAATGTAGAGTTAATCTGTGATGTCACAGCACTGTATTATATGTCATTGTTACACTTACTAGCCACTTTGACACTTGAAATTGAAATGTATGATTTTTGCCTTGTATAAAAAACATTTTGATCCTTTTGTGTGTGATATACAGTATGTCAAGTTTTTATTATACTCCTGATATAATAAGAGAAAGCACTTCCCATATCTTCTGTTGTTGATGTTTAAGGCGGCCGTGTGTCTAATCAAACTCCATGGTATTTTGACACAAATTCATCTGTCACTTAGAAGTTGGACTGCACAATATAATCGAGGTTACATTTAAATGAACTAATTAACACCATTAACTTAACGTGAACAGCGTCAGTTATAGCATTCCCTTTAGATTCACTTTCACTGACCTTAACTGTGAACTGCGTGCTGACTGAATCCAGAGACTCGAATTGCAAATGAAAACTGGGATCTTGACACATTTACTGGCATCTTTATTTCTATTTTTTTAATACTCGGGCAAAACGTTCAATTAGCAAAGCAACAACAAATCAGTTATTTTGCTCCATTCCAAATAAAAATTCTTAACCAAAACACAAATATTGAAAACAAAAATTAGGTGCATCATCAATACATATAATTGCATTTTAATACAACTTCTGTCAACCAAAAACAATGTAGCTTATTTCCCTGAATTAAACGACATACTGCAGATTATTTTGGCTCCACTCAAGTCAACTTCACAGTTCACTCAGTGTCAAACACCTTTTTTATGATTAAACCTAAAACAAAATATTCATCTGACCAGAAATGTCTTTATCTAATAAATGCATCAATAGTTAAAATGAAAAACAATCTTAACCCTGAATAATGCAGCAAATCTCAGTTCTAAAGGAAGATATCTGTAAAATGAGTGTTTTCTACCATGAAAAACTCAACAGAACTGAAATCGGACCAGCAGACTGAGGTGATCAGAGGGAAACGTTTCGTTTGGAAGTCCTTTCAGTGACCAGAGTTCTGACTCAGGCAACAAAGACAAACGACCAATCAGCTTCAAACCGCCATCAGACTCTGTAAAGACAAAACCCACAGAGCGTCATGAAATATCATATTTGTATCATATTTCTCTGTTCTAAAAACAGGAGGCAATTTCCTTGTATAAAAGTACAAAGCATGGAAAAGTCAGTAAAAGGAGGCGCTGAACCTTCATTATTACACAGCTCTCTGGAATACTTGATTCTGATTGGTCAACGGCGCCACCTAGAGGTCTTATTTTATGTATATTTATTTATTTATTTGACATGTAGTAATAAGCTGGATAATGAGCAGTCAGATGGTCATTCATGACAAAATAAACACCAACAGAACTCTGAATTTAGCTATTCTGCGATTTATTTATTTTCACATAATTACATAATTTCAACGCAAATCAATATTTCATGTCCATGCATTTATTTATTTGGCAAGTATCAGTGTAATTAGCGGAATAATGTACAGTCAGACGGTTGGTATGTAAGGGATAATCCACGGCTAAGTGTGCGTTAAACTTTTTCAAAGAACCTGTTACCTCCGCAAAGTGCATTCAAATCGTTTAACGCACACCTAGAAGTGGATTATCCCGCTTATACCATGGTCACTTGCCAGCATTGATTAGTTACAGCTGTCATTGATTTTTATAGTGCAAATTTTGATGGAAAGAATAACAATAACGGTTAACTTCATCTAAAGGTTGCCTGTTCTAAGTCAGACTCAGAGATAAAGTAGTGCGATAATATAGTTTTTTTGGAGACCAAACGCTCTTTAAAAACTATTAATTTAAATACTCAATCCAGAAATAATAATAGCCACATACTATAAAAGGGTTGGCACTCCTGAGAACATGTATTATTCAATTCCTATTCATTGTCATTTTCACATTAATGAGGAAAAAGTGGCGTTGCTGACGTGACAGTTGTAAAGGTAGCACTTACTGTTCATGATGAGAAGAAAATCATCCAAAACTCTCTAATCCTGCAGACTTTGACCTCTGTGATATCCATATGGTATCCATTAGGGCTGCACAATTGATTGAATTAAAAATAAAATCGCAATGTGCTGTTGCTCGATTTCAAAACAGCAAAAGGCTGCATGTTTTTAAACAGTCTCCATTCAGAGCTTCAGTCAGTGATGTGTGATCGCGGGGTGCCCTCTAGCGGTTACAGGCACACATGTTGAGCAGGGCAACCTTTTTAGATGAATATTTATCATATTACAATAGAAATCGTCTTGCCGGACAGTGAAAGATGCGATTTGATGAGTCCCGGTTTCTCTCCCCCTCTGTGCAAAACAGCTGAATGTCAAACCATACTTTCCTTACAAGCGCTTTGGGAGAGTAATATGGGCTGATGAACACTGTTGTCTTTTCTGTGTTTCCTGTAGCGCTTCACAGTTGATTTAAAGATGGCACTGCATGACTTGCATGTTGTTTTGTGATGAGATGGTTAATCCCAGCTCTGACACTTTGTTCATGTCTGGAGGTCGTTCGAACAGAGGCACAAAACTCTCGCAATGTGTCATTACGGAGGACAGGAGAGTAAGGTGCATGTGGCAAGGTGGAGGCGAGAACCGGACGAAGCATCAAAGTAATATTTAATTAAACATAAACACACAGGGCAGCTGCCTGTAGCTCCCTCTCTCCGAACTACCGCCTCCGGCGGCCTTTATCCCTCTCGTCGGCTTGATTAGCCTGATTAGGTGCCGGGCGTGCATCATCACGGCCCGGCCCCGCCCTCCTCCTTGCCACAGTGCATTAATATAGAACGGTGATTGAAACTGACTGGAACTACCAGTGCATTAAACTGTTTTAACGCACACATTCCAGCCAATCAGAAATGGGTATTCGAACAGACCGTGGTATAACATAAAATAAACCCCTTCAGGGTGATTCAAGACACCTAATCACCCTGTCGGGGTTTATTTTGCAATAAAAACCGGCTGACTGTTCATTATTCCATATGACAATGTTGTTCATCCACCTCAGGAGATCAAATTAAATATTATATGAGCTGTTTTATACTTCTTTTATATGTGGTTTGCCACTTTTGCAACCCTGTTACTAAGATTTGGGACATAGTATTTACAGTTTTAAACACTGATTTGAGCATATTTTCTAGCAATAACATCACAATTCAAATAAATGTTAAAAAAAATCTATACCAGAATGAGTAACCTGGCTGCAGGTAACAGGCTAAAAAACATCTGCTTGATCATTTTTTTTTTTACAGTACCTTTGAAAACAGGTTTGAATGGTTGAGTCAACACTACATTTCGTGTCAAAATTGTATCTGACAATTGCTATTAAACCTGGTTAATTTAGTTCCATCTTGAGCAACGAAAGACATCAAACTCTGTGCATTACCTGTACATCCACCACAGTAGTTTGTCTGTGTGGAGTAAAAGATGTAGTCGACCATGGCTCCACCCTCTGAGTTCAGAGTCGTCACAGCACTGCTCTGAGTGTCGGGGTGGATGTGACTGTATGCTGACGTCAGACGCAGAGAGTGATATAAACTGTGTCTGAACCTGACAAAACAAATTCCATTACGTTTAACAGCTACTTCTGATCTCTCATTAGGATTATGGGTAGTGTAGCTCTTCAACTGTATTTTGGTCATTAAACACTGACTTCAGCAGAAATACAGATCATAAGTTAACAACCTCAGAGCTCACGGTAAGTACGTCTTCAAAGGTTTAAACAGTATGTTATGGCTAAAAATCTGTTTCTCTATGGAGAAATTGAACAGGTTTTTTTCCTTCCGGAACCTGACTGCTGCGCTTTATTGTCATCCTAGGCCCTTTCCCACTGGCGGTACTAAAGCCTGTTTTAGGTACTTTTCCCTCATTAATGTCGCTTTTGCACCTGAGGAACTATAGTTCCTCGGAGCCGTTTCTGGGGGATTTTTAGCTCCTAATCTGGAGTAGGTACTTTGGGTGGTGTATAGGGACTGTAGGAGACTGTGGGAGGTGCTGCAGCCTGTGATTGGTCAAAAACATATGACACACAAAGCATTGAGAAAGAAGAGGAGTCCACAGACACCATTTGTAAACAACAGCTGCTAGCATGCTACTCAGAGGATTGCACTAATTTGACAATTTTACAAAGTATCCAGAGAGTGTATAACTTCATCGGGAGACGCTTTGAGTTTTCATCGCATTTGTACTGTTTGTACTGTGTGACTATACAGAATATAAAGTGATGTTTATCAAGAGTGGGTAATTGAAATCTATAATACACTAAACCGTCATGAAATCTACATGAGGGAAGTATTATGTGCCTGTTACTGTGTGGTAACTTGCATCAAGACGTCTTTAAGTTAATGAGTATTTCAGTCCAGTAATTTATTTTGAGTCATAAAAGCCTTTATTGTAAAAGATTGTGTTGATAAATAGGTTTTGTGCATTTTCAACATGTTGTCCACTAAATTCAGTGTGTGCTGCGTCTGACCGCTCATCTCACGGAGCTCCATACGCACACTTTAAACTGTAACCCGAAGACACAGACTGCATCTGAAAATGCTGCCTTCAGGATGAAATAAGGTGCTTTCTTAACTGTTCAGAGACCAGTTTCCTTTAGAGTTCCATTCATCCAAAAACGCTGTAGTTTAAACCATTAACTGATTAGGCAGCTGCCTATGTTTTCAGATGCAGCGAAAGTTTGTGTAAAACAGCCCTAACAAAAGTGTAGCTCTGATCCCGGCATCCTCCATCAGTGTTGTTGATGTCATTGTTGTTGTTGCTATTGAATTTCTCGTTCCAACCAGGCCAGAAGAAAAATGGTCAATACTAGATTATGTCACTACAGTGGCAACTTTTGGGAATGCGAATGCAACAGAGGAAAAGTCTCCTTGGGTGTCCCGTTCCTCGTAAGTGTTCTCATCTAGAAAGTTACTAAAGGAAAAGTACCAGGACTGTAGGTGGGAAAGGACCTCATGTGTCTAATCAAATATGTCCTGATATTTTTCAGCCATTATACAGTTTGTTGTGCAGGAACTGAGTGTAAAAGTGAACAATACTCACTTTGGACTGAACATCTGGATTTCTTCAACGTCTGTAATGAAGAGTGCACATTTAAAGATCTAAACATGACTATGAACTCCTCAGGCTCAAGTAGATCTTTAGCAGTTACACACAGTAACTGTAGGTTAATGAGAGTAAATCTGTCACCTGGTGTATTGTCAGTGACTCCAGGTATGAACTCCAGGTCTGGAGGCCGCACACACGCCATCTGACAGTAACGCAACTGACGGAGAAAATCATGACTGTACTGCAGTTTACCTACAGGAGAAATACCACAACAGGCAGCAATGTTTATGAAATCACCATCGACAGAGGTGCCATGTTATGTGTTTGCTCTTATGTCTGCTGTTTTTAACAGCGTGCTCTCTCTGGATTGTAATGTACAGGTATGTGTTACCCGAGAGGACTGGTGGGAGAAACTGCAGTACAGAAAGACTGAATGTTGCCAAAATGAGTCCAGATACGTACCTCTATCTGTGTGATGTTCTAGTAAAGATCCTGGAGAAGAAACATTATTAATAATGAGTTCTAAACAACCAAACTCTGTGTTTGTGTACAAAAAGGAGATTAAACACTCAGAAGAGGAGCGGCAACTGTATTTAGCTGCAATGTGTACGTGGCCAGTGGGATTTTGAGTGTCACCATCACTGTGTTTTGTGTGTGGAATATTAAAGGAACAGTTTAACCACAAATGACAATAAATGAAAGTTAATGAGGACTCGACAGAAACATTTCAGTCTGTTCCTCACACAAATCCATCATATGGCTTCAAAAGAATCGGAATATGAAGCAGAAGTCATTTGGGCCACTTTTATGTTGATGGTCATTTTGAAGTCTGACAACACCTCATTAAATGGAAAATGTTGTTCAGGATATCTTTTCTGTTCCATGGAAGAACGAAAGTCATACAAATTTGGATCAACATGTGGGTGGGTGAGAAAATGAAATCATTTTTATTTTTGGGTGAACTATCTCTTTAAAGGAATGTTCCGGGTTCAATACAAGTTAAGTTCAATCGACAGCATTTGTGGCATAATGTTGATTACCACAAAATTTTATTTTTACTCGTCCCTGCTTTTCTTTAAAAAACCTCTGTGTTCCAGTGAGACACTTACAATGGAAGTCAATGGGGTTTAAACAGAAATATGAAGTTTATAATTTTATAAAAGCACTTCCATTA
Organism: Myxocyprinus asiaticus; assembly: GCF_019703515.2. Lineage (NCBI taxonomy): Eukaryota > Metazoa > Chordata > Actinopteri > Cypriniformes > Catostomidae > Myxocyprinus > Myxocyprinus asiaticus. The sequence continues at coordinate 1,533,813 of NC_059360.1, forward strand.
ATTCTTCTGTTAAAACTTGTGTATTATTTGAGCTGTAAAGTTGTTTCAATTGTCATTTTTACAGTCATTTCAGGGTTTTAGGGTTTGTTGAATCACATCATCATGGTAATGAAGTTGTTAAATTGAATATATCTTAACACAGATGTGGTTAGTAAGTGATTTTATCACACCACAATCGTGTTAACACACATATTGTTTATGTCTTGTGTCTATACTTTTGAAACAGTATTTTAATGTTTATGGATTGACCCCATTGACTTCCATTGTAAGTGTCTCACTGGAACACACATTTGTGCTTTTTTAAAGAAAATTGAGCTTAACTTGAAAATGTAACATGAGTATAAAAAGCAACTGAACTACATCGGCAGAAAGTGCTCGAGGTCACGACCCACAGGATAGCACAGAGCAGAGGGTTTACTTGCACAACAGTTTACTTGTCCAGTGGGTCGTGTGAATCATTGGGGTGCACTGTTTGTTAGGCATCACCCTCCTCAAAAATCCCAATTTAACCCCTGTGTACAGCTCATAATAACTGAATAAAACTGAACGAGGTCATTTGGCATGCAAATGTGAGGGACTTTCAACATTTATAACATAAAAATCTAAATAAAATAAATAAATAAAAACAGAGTTATAATAAATATGTAACTGTAATAACAAAGACATTTTTTTTTCTTTTTTGGATTTTCCTCCCCTTTTCTCCCCTATTCGGAATGCCCAATTCCCAGTGTGCTCTAAGTCCTCATGGTGGCGTAGTGACTCAATCCGGGTGGTGAAGGATGAATCTCAGTTGCCTCTGCGTCTGAGACCGTCAATCCGCGCATCTTATCACGTGACTTGTTGAGCGCGTTACCACGGAGACATAGCGCGTGTGGAGGCTTCACGCTATTCTCCGCAGCATCCACGCGCAACTCACCACGCACCCCACCGAGAGCGAGAACCACATTATAGCGACCACGAGGAGGTTACCCCATGTGACTCTACCCTCCCTAGCAACAGGGCCAATTTGGTTGCTTAGGAGACCTGGCTGGAGTCACTCAGCACACCCTGGATTCAAACTCGCAACTCCAGGAGTGATAGTCAGCATCAATACTCGCTGAGATACCCAGGCCCCATAAAGACATATTTTTAATATCTCTTGCTCTTTACATAAAATTGACTTAAAAATGCAAAATAACCATTTTTATTTCCAAGGTGATAACTGCATACGACACAATGAGGTCAACAACGTAGCATACTATACTAATTTTAAATTAGTATAGTATGTGTTTACTGCGCAGTATTCTAAACACAGCCTCACATGAACATATCCTGTGGATTCACATTTATTTCCACTGACCTGACCCTTTGACCTGTGTGTCAGACTGAGTCCTGTACTGACAGTTCTCATTGATGCCGAGGCTGACCGGCCACAAGGGGGCGAAAAGTCTTCTGTGATGGAATTTATTAGACAAATCAATCTGACCAGAAACCTGCAAATAAAAATAACAAATGCACAATGATTTCTACGGTCAGTCAGCTGTATGTTATATTAGGTGTGGGCGGTAGGACCAAATGCTTAAAGCTGAAGTGTGTCACTTTTTCAGTGTTAAAATCAGCTTAATATGCAGAGACAACTGGACAAGTGAGCTAGTCATATGTTAATTTTCTTGAAAACTAAAAACAGACTCTTGTTTTGAGCGTGCAGCCCGTCATGATAACATTAACTCAACTAATGGCATGAGTTGGAGAGAGGGCTATCTGTTTGTTCAATCAACAGCTGTTTATTTTTGCAATTGCATTTGGTGGTGCAGAAGTTACACACTTCAGCTTTCAATCATAATAGCAGTCATTTTATATCATGATACAGGTACACATATATCACAATTGAGTTATTTTTGCTAGAAATGTAATAATAAATGGTTTATTTATTAAATAACCATGTAGTTATGTCTATTTTTGGATAAGCAAGTAAATCCAGAAATAAATAAATCATTCGATCTGATTATTTTCTCTTCTTTCTTGAAACTTGATGGATAAATCTTCACTGATACTTCTGTCCACATGGTTAACAAGTACAATAACTTTTGAAAACACTTTATTAAGGCAAAATTGTTTGGTGTGGTGGTAATTTTTGAAAAATGTATATAATTTTTTTTTAATAATAAATATTTAAATGGTTAATGTTTATTTCTGTCTTTGTTTAGATTAACAGTTTTAAACATGTAATAATTAGTATTTTTATAATGTATTTTCACAGTTTAATATTGAAAGTCTGGGTCTAGAAAAGACTAAAACAGTCAAATCTAACATAAAAGACATTTGAAAAATACCAAAAATAAATGATGAAGGCCTGGTGAAAAGTTTCCAATTCAGAAGAAACCCATATACCATCATACCGGCCAGCACTATTCTGCTGTATGTCATATATGAACATTTAAAGTGTCACTCACCATCCAGGCAGGTAAGCCGTGATAGTAGAGCTGTCCAGTGGTGATGAACTGCCACAGAGGTGTGTTGGGTAAACAGTTCAAATCTCCACATAAAATCACCTCACAGCTTCGTCCTTCACTCTTACACTGCTTCATCATCATGTCAATTTCAGCAAATAGGATGGCCAGCTGTGCAAGCTTCACATCGCCTCTCCGGGGGTTAAACAGCAGGTGTGTGTTGGCCACACATATGGGGCGGAGCGCTGCATCCTGCTCTGTGATTGGCTGAAGAAGCAGCACAATGGCCACGTTGTCACGATCAAGCAGCTCGCAGTCAGATCGGTGAAATTCAAGCAAATTGACAGACAGCTGGGTGAAGCGGTCACCGTGGTAACACACTGCACAGCCGTCGGTTTTAGTGCCTGTGCGTCGTTTGTAGATGCAGGTGTAACCTGGGTAAAAAAACTATCAATTTGTTTCTAAGGGTGATCACATTGGCACAGTTTACTTCCATGCATGATGTTAAGGTAATTTTTCACCCATTTAAGAGTTCGAAACAGTGAAAAAAATATTTTAATCAAAACACCATTTGATTCTCCACAACAATGAATACATGAAAAAACTATTATATTTTTATGGCACTTGTTAATGTTTAAGCAATTTCAGAGTGTTTTAGGTGAAAATCCATGAATTTATATTTGTTTAAAACTGTACAAATTATAAGTATTCTAATTATCATCTCTTTGCTCAAAATGAAGGGTTTAATGTATATCTACTGTAAAAGAATAGTACCACCACTGACATTTAGGTGGCGCTCTTTCAAGAAAAAAATGCTATTTTAAAACATTTGTGTTCAATGTGAAAAACAAGTCTGTCAATGTTCATGTTTACAATCAGAAGGGAGGTGTGTTGTATATCTACTGTACTCTATCGGGTCTTTTTTGACCCGAACAAAACAGTCTTTAGGAATCCTCTACAAAACAGAAGGAAAATGAGAAACTAGTCAAAATTATTTCTGTGGTAGCAAACATTATAAACCTTGAACATCTTAAACCAAGATATGTTGCAAAACTGTACTTCAGGTTAATCCACAGATTTCAAAAGGAACGTATGTGGAACAGTTCACCCAAAAATGAAAATTCTATCATTATTTACTCACCCTCGTGTGGTTCCAAACCCATATGCTGTAATTTTTTCAGTGGACCACAAAATGAGAAATTAAAAAAATGTTTTTAATGCAGCTCAACAACGTTCATAGTGACCACGACTGTCAAAAACACCATAAGTACCATTAAATAGTTCAGACATGACAACTCTCTGAAAGATTTGGCATGTTGCAGCACAATTAGACATATAGTGGAAAGAAAAATGATGTGAACCTTTTGGAATTACCTGCATTTATATATATTATATTATATATAAATTTGTCTTAAAATCTGGTTTGATTTTCATCTAAGTTTCAATAATGATCAAACACAATCTGTTTTAACTAATAACACACAAATTATTGTATTGTTCTTGTACACACTAATCATTCAAACATTCACAGTGTAGGTTGGGAAAAAGTATGTGAACCCCTAGGCTAATGACATAAACAAAAGCTATTAAAGTCAGGAGTTGGCAAACCTGGCATCCAATTAATGAAACGAGATTGGAGGTGTGGGTTAGAGATACTTTGACTTATAAAACACACTCAAACATTTTGAGTTTGCTATTCACAAGAAGCATCTGCTGACATGGACCATGCCTCACAATAAAGAGATCTCAGAAGAGATCAAGAATTGTTGCTTTGCATAAAGCTGGAAAGGGTTACAAATTTATCTCAAAGAGCTTATTTATTCATCTGTCCACAGTTAGACAAACTGTCTATAAATGGAGATGGTTTAGTACAGTGACTACTCTCACTAGAAGTGACCATCCTGGCAAGATGACTCAAAGGGCACACTGCAGAATGCTCAATGAGGTAAAAGAAGAACCCTAGAGAGACAGATAAAGACTTGAAGGAATCACTGGAACTGGTTAACATCTCTGTTCATGAGTCTACTATACAGAAAACATTAAACAGGCATGTGTTCATGGCAGGACACCACGAAGGAAGCTTCTGCTTTCCAACAAAAACATTGCTGCGTGCCTAAAGTTTGCCAAAGACCACCTTGACACTCCGCAATGCTGCTGGGAAAATAATTTGTGGACTGATGAAAGTTAGGTTGAATTGTTTGGGAAGAACTTGCATCACTACGTATGACATAAAAAGGGCACCACATACCAACATAAAAACATCATGCCAATGGTGAAGTACGGTGAAAGAGCATCATGATTTGGGGCTGCTTTGCTGCTTCAGGGCCTGGAACATTTGCCATCATCGAGGGAAAATGTATTCCCAAGTTTATCAAGATATCCTACAGGATAATGTCAGGGTGTCTGTGTGCCAGCTGAAGCTCAGTAGAAGTTGGGTGATGCAGCAGGACAATGACCCTAAACATCGAAGTAAATCCACTACAGAATGACTTCAAAATAAGAAAATCCACTAGATCTTTGGGGGCCTGGGTGGCTCAGTGAGTACTGACGCTGACCATCACCCCTGGAGTCGCGAGTTTGAATCCAGAGTGTGCTGAGTGACTCCAGCCAGGTCTCCTAAGTAGCCAAATTGGCCCGGTTGCTAGGGAAGGTAGAGTCACATGGGGTAACCTCCGCAGGGTCACAATTAGTGGTTCTCGCTCTCAATGGGGTGTGTGGTAAGTTGTGTGTGGATCGTGGAGAGTAGCATGAGCCTCCACATGCTGTGAGTCTCCGCGGTGTCATGCACAATGAGTCACGTGATAAGATGCGCGGACTGACGGTCTCAGAAGCGGAGGCAACTGAGACTTGTCCTCCGCCACCTGGATTGAGGTGAGTAACCACAGCACGAGGACCTACTAAGTAGTGGGAATTAGGCATTCCAAATTCCAAAAAGAAGAAAAAAAAAACAAAAATCCACTAGAGATAGAGATGCTGTGGACTGACCTCAAGAGAGCCGTTCACACCAGACATCATAAGAATATGTCTGAGCTGAAGCAGTTCTGTACGGAAGAATGATCCAAAATTCCTTCTGAACGTTGTGCAGGTCTAATCCGCAGAACACTTGGTTGAGGTTATTGATGCCAAAGTAGGATCGACCAGTTATTAAATCCAAGGGTTCACTTACTTTTTCCACAGCACTGTGAATGTTTAATGGGATGTGTCCAATAAAGACATGAAAGATTATAATTGTGTGTTGTTAGATTAAGCACATTGTGTTTGTCTATACTTGTAACTGATGAAGATGAGATCACATTTTATGAGAAATTAATGCAGAAAACCAACTAATTCCAAAGGGTTCACTTACTTTTTCTGGCCACTGTAAATAAAATCCCCATGTAGCAGATCTAGACCTGTGCATCCGGGGAGGAGGAGGGTTTCAGAGAAAACTCTCACAGCTTGCTGCACTGAAACTGGCTTACTTGCAAACCAAGCAAATTTAAACATAAGTTAAAGAGAGAATACGCAAGTTTATTTGGCTACCCGATTACACATCAAAGGACCTATCAGCTTATGCCATGTGAGCCAATTTGCTTGACATATCATATGTGAGTGAGCTGACTGGCTAACAAGCAAGTTTAAAGAACCTACCAGCTTGCACCATTCAGAGTTTGATGCCTGAGCTTAGTCATTTTATGAGCGCAAATATGGGCTAGACGTGACCTTCGGTGGAAGGGAAGATTATAAAAGAATAACGGCTTAAATCTAGGTCTGTTTTTGACACAAAGCTATCGTTTCGATTCTCTGATGAAACTTTTATGGTATTGCTGTGCTTTTGGGGGCTTGACAGTTGTGATCACTATGAACGGTTGTTGTATAGAGCTCTGTAAAGATTATTTTCTCTTTTCTCCTTTTGTATTCCATGGAAATAAAACCAGCACTGGGCAAAGAGGATTTGAACTCACCCATTTGAGTCAGGACAGGAAACATCTGCTCAAGGAAATGATTTTCTTGAACTTCTTGAAGACAAATAACCTACAGTATACACATGCAGAGAAGATGATATTAATGACAATAAACCTGGTGCATGTAATGCATGTCACAATGTCTTGCAGCTTTACAAAGAGGCTATTATTGAAGAATGACGAAGTTAAAAACTATATCTGACCAGAAAGCAAACCCGCAGCCAATGAGTAAGCGTAATCTTACTTAGAAATCAACCTAGCTCTTTCCGCACAGCACATTCCCCACTCTATGAAGACAACGCATCTCATTTCATGTTCTTTGTGTTTATTGAAAAGACTCCTTGTTGTCTTACATCAGGCTCCCAGGTCTTCAGCTCCTCCAGTATGGTCTGGAGGCGGTTTTCCCACACTAACACGTCCTCTGTGCAGTGTGTGTACAGCTCTCTGTTCATCTCCAGCAGATCCTGAGACAGGACGTTGTAAGACATCACACTGAACTCAAACACAGAAGCAGGATCTGCACAGGCGTCAGCGTGGGTTTTACTAAGGTCCTCCCATACTCTCCACATCACTTGAAAAAAGAAAATATTTGTATGGTTTACAAAGGACATCACATACAGTCCTTCTATGGAAGACATTTGTATAAAGATGACATCTACAAGCGGTTATGAGCACTGTAAGGCCCAGATTTCTCAGCACGGTTTGCTGACCATACTCAGGACAGATGGTGCATTCATGTCCTCCTAGGAAGTTTGTACTAACAAGGTCGGAAATCTTAAATAAGGTGTGATGTGCGTTCAAGTGGTTTTAGTAAAAAAGAACCGACCTGTTTTGTATTTATATATTTCGTTCTTTTTTTTCCACTTACTAGCGAAGGCAGGACGCTTTTTAGCTCCAAAGCAACAAAATGATAAGGTGTGTAATTAATGCTTTATCTATCTTTTTTATCAATCTTGTGCGGCTACATATAATAATGGGAAATTTAGTTTTGTTGCAAACGCTTGTCGCTGCATTAACCAACTCGAAAAAAAAAAAAAATTTTAATACGAGTTTCTCACTCGTAATTAGGACTTTGTGGTGGCTTCACTCAAAAATACGATCATTCCAACATAAACTGTGCTGGTAGAAAAACGCCTGTAGTGACGTGGCGACTCACGATTGGTCACTTGCACAGTGAGTCCATTCAAATCCTGATTTCACAGCACCAAAGCGGAAAAAGAAAACGTACTTGTCAACGAGCCCAGATCAGTTCTGAATAGCACGGTTCCGCAACATGATCCATTCAGGCCCGATGGTGGGTGGAAAGGCGGCTATTATGTAACATATAGAGATGTCAAAAGTATTGGTACTTTGCTACCAAGTCAATACTAAAATAAAAAGATGTGACGATCTGCAGACTTTCTGCAGCTTTAGAAGTAACGACTCATTTTGGTACCTGCATGTTTGAATGATGGACATGCTTATGAGCATGTGTGCTTTGCAAGCGCAGTTATGTGGAAACGTGCCTAAATGATAAAATACATTTTAAAATGTATTCAAAATAACCGTTTTGGTGACGTATTAATCGCAAACACATTCACAGTATTGTATCTAATAATCAGAATATACCAGTTGCCTATTGCCTATTTCATTATATTTTTCAATTTCTGAATGTTTACTTGAATACTTGACATTGTTGTTAGCCCTATCTAAACAACTTCAAGCACTGTTTTCTTAATTTGTATGAGTTTTTAATTTGTTAAATTGCTTGTAATCTGTTTCTTTGTTCGTATTGTATTACTGACTGTTTACTTGTCTTTACTAATTACTTGAGACCATAAAACAATGTTACTAATGTTAAAGTAATGTAGCTTAATAAACAAGTTACATCCTTGATCTTTTGACAAATAAGGTCATTGTACTATAAAAACATCATGTAAGTTTCAGAGCTCAAAACTTCCTCCCCAATGCAAAAAGAGCATTTATTGAAACCAAGCTGCAAAAATGTCTCGTTTGGATCTTCCGTACTTTCTGACGTCACACGGATGAATACATCAGCACGACACCTACTTTTACATCATCGCCCTCTGGCGCTCAGTCGGTTAACTGCTGAGGAGAGAGTACCCACCTCACGATTACAATTGCTGTAGTTGTTAGTTAACAATAAGATTGTGATTTCTGTGAAGACTGCCAAACGCTGTGCCGTTCCTGACTGTGGAAAACCAGCGTCTCTGCATAGCCTTAAGATATTTTGTGCCTAACTGAAATGCAGCAACCTGTAAGTACCCGATTTCATTTGAATGCTATTGTTTCATCTGTTAATGACTGTTTAATATGTAAGAAATAATGAACAGCGAGCTCTTCTTTACCACAAAATAAATGATGAGAAATCCAACGTGGAGCGGATCGGTCTTATTACACGATTACTTACCAAATAAATACATGATTGTATATGAAATATTGACAAGAGATTTAATAATTTGTTTATGCAAGAATAAAGCATAGTGCGGAGTGCAACGAAAGACAATGGTGTAATATAAGCTAGTAAGCATGCCAATTGTCTCAACTGTTTTATATTAGCAAGGACATTCTGTGTTTTGGCCGAAATGAATGCGTCACGAGGTCCATTGTCCCATATTTAAGCAGCGAAACAGTCGAGGGTGATCCCCTCCCCCGGGTTGACTAGCTAAACAATCGAAGAAGGCTACCTACCCAGCGCACAGCCCGCATTTCCCAATACAGGATGTGTATTGAATGGCCACACAACAGAGGGAAATCCCTGGGCCAAGCGTCCACCTACAGCTGGATACAGATTTATTAACCCTTCATATTTACGGCGTGTCTCAGTCTGGACTATTTTCACTGTTGTCAGCTTTAAATAGCATTATTTTATCACCAAATCTTTGTTCAGTTTTCGGATGTTATTTTAGTAGCAGTTTGATTGTGTGCTTTGCGTAAAATGGGACATTAAGTGCTTTTAGAATTCCTTCATTCTTGGAAAAAACAGTTCCACGTGTGTTGGCGCGGGGTGTTTGTGCTGCAAAGATGTTAGCCAATCATAACACAGTGGGCGTGTGTGTTGAAGTCTTAAAGGGGACAGCACCGAGTGTTTCAGACAGAGGGCCAGAGACAGGGTGGAAAAAGGTCAGTTAATACTACATTATGACTGTTTTTTGTGAAAAAACATTTACTAATATTATAACTGAACCTCAAGAAAAAAAATAAAGTTTAAAAAAAAGCATGACATGACCCCTTTAATATTAATACATATTAATTTTAGTTTTTGCTTCGGTATTAAAATTGTTACCGAGAATCTAGAAATTGGTATTGGTACCAACTACTAAAATTTTGGTATTGTGATAACCCTAGTAACATATGTTATAAAATAGATAGTTCCAGCCCTACATTGGGATGAGTTGCTTTCGGAGTTGTTGTACAATACAGATAAACACAGACCAGTGACTGCACATTCCGTATTAATACGCCAAGTTGCTACATTGCTTGGTAACCATAAACAGCCTACACCCTGTCTACACCAGACACGACCAATGTCACGACACAACGACTTGACACCGTCTACACTGCCACGTCGAAGTGAACAGTCTCAAAATATGCCGTGCATGAATAATCAGCTGTGAGCTGTAGCACCAAGCGCGTCAGAAATAGAACGGGGTGTCAGTAAACTGTTGGCGATGACGCGACACATGATGGTCGCATCCATTGTAGACAGCATTCTTGATTTCAGTGGGAACGATTTGCTTTTTGATGTGACTCATCGTGCTGCTTGCATCTGATGTGGACAGGGTGTTACAGTTAGAGTCCATTTCCTATCTTTAATAAATCTAACGATTTATTGAAAATTGGTGTCTGTTATCGTATTACTGTTTAACACCATATTAACACCATTGTATAAAAGCAATAAGCCATGAGAGGCTGTGCGTTACTGTGATTTTACCACAATTAAGGACCCCATTGTCTTGACGAATACAGGTATACGGTTTTCTTTCCTGTTTTTCCCATATTTCCTATTGAAACAGAAAGTTGGGGCTCATCCCTTTTTTTAAACAACCAATAGCAAACTATGATTTTTTACTTGCCATTCTAGTCAGAAGTAGGTGCAATAGAGCGCAACAGTGCCCGGCCACTTTTTCAGCCATCTTTGTTCATTGTAAGTATTTTTCCCATTCATTTTTTCTATAGGGATTTTATCAAATCCTTCACAAAAGAGTTGTAAGCCATGAACCAAACCAACCAGCACTGAGGGGAATCACAACATTACAAACATTCAAGTGAAATAGTATTAGAAAATCAAACAAAAAGACAAAGATGCAAGATACACTAATGAGGAAATGAACTACAACCACCTGAAGCATTGCGAATAATGTAATCAATTTAAAAACATTGATTGTTGATTATAATTATAGAAACAATATATTTTGTTTTTACTGTAAAATATTCAGCCACTAGGTTGTGTCACTCAAAGTGTATCATGGCATGGCAGTGGGCGGAGCTGCAGAGCTTCAGGATTATGGGGAGTGTAGTTCTTCAACAGGAATTCCGCTATTAAATACGATTTTTTGAAAATGAAGTTGAAATAACGCAGTCTTCAACAGAAGCATTTACCATCGATTAACTGTCGTCTGTCTTTAAGTTATCATTTAAAATCAGTTCCCCTATGGAGAGAATGAATGGGATTTTTAATAACAATAATAATATATATTGTTAAATTGTTGCACTCTGTTAGGGGGAGGGGCAAATTTCACTCTAGAGAGTATTTAATTGGACCAAAAATTGGATATGCTCATAAGCCCAAGATGATGTCATCACTATTTTTGGTCAATTTTTCTGAAAGAGAAAAGACTGTGGATATCTGGTAAAAGTACATTTTATCAACATTTAGGTGCACATTGGCATATAGATGACCTCAATTCCAATTTTGATTTCATGGGGTATCATGGGCTTCATGGTGAAATACACAGAGAGATTTGTACTATGTGAGATTAATTTAAGAGTCGCACCTTCAATATTGTTATTGTCTTGAAATGCAGGATAGTAACTGACACCAGGAAACTGCACATAAGGGCAGTAACACATCTGTGACAGCCCAGCGCCCACTGGAAAATGCCACCCGACGGGCTCCACGGGCATCTGTACATGCTCAGCATCTGCAAGGAAAGCCGCCAAATGGAACACAGGACTGCTGTTTGAGAATGAAGCTGCATTTCCTGCGTCACAATCAAACCCGAGCAAAACATCAAAGGAACATGCGCTGGGATGCGTGTCTCGTTCAGGCACAGATGAATCCTTTTCACCATCATCATATTCAGTGGAGCCTGTTTCAACACATGAATCACTCGCTTCAACATTTGAATGATCATCAGCTGTTGGATCCAGAGAGAGGTTGCTTACATCAGCGCAGACGTCAAGAGGGCTGGTGTAAGCATCTTCATTGAAGCCGGCGAACATGTCTTCAGATTTTGAGTGACTTTCAAACTCATTTATCACCTGAGCGCAATCTTGGCTGGATTCTTCTAGACACCTGACCACAGATGCTGCAAGCTCTACTTCTTGTATCACCAAAGGCAATCCGTTGTTGTCCAGGCTTTCTGTCTGCTCTGACTGGTGACACTCGTCCTCTCTCTGTCCGACCACACCGGCGTTCTCCTCTTCCTGTACAGGTGTTACATAAGGTTTGAACTCATGATCATAACAGAGTGATTCTAGTGTGTCTTCATGTATCAGCTCCTCCTGTGGTCTCCACTCCAGTTCATCTAACACCTCACTGCCATCCAAGACAGCCTCCTCCTGCACCACTCCCTGTGTGTTCCCGCTCTCTGTGCGCTCTGGATTGGGAATGACAGCAGTGTTTTGTGTGCTGTTCCACTGCTGCTCTGTAAGTGGTCTGTATGGAGCTCCGCCAGCATCACACACTTTGCCATTAATGTACACACACGCTGCCTGCTGCCACAACTCTGTGGAAAGAAGAGAAAAATGTGACACATAAAAAGTATTAAAACAAACTAGATTTGCTTTTCACTGAAGAGAAGCAGCATCAGTAGAATTGTGTCATACTTCTAGGTAGAGGCTGGATTTCACTACACAATTTTTAAAATCCGGACAGATTTTAACATACAAGGCATCACACGCTTACAGAACACCAAAACAGCCGGCACACCTGAGACTGAAATTATCTAGAAAACAAAGTTCAAATGGAGTCTGTAAGTAAAGCGGTTCAGACTGAATTGATTGAAGAAGTTTAATACTTTCTGTTATTAACCAGAATATCAGTACAGTGCTGCTTTGCACCACAAAGTACTACCAGGGATTTTTGATAAACTACCTTGGTAATACCTCTGGTGCACTAGGAGTGCCCCATAACAATGAAATGAAGAAATCAATTATCAGTTTACTAATTCAAACATAAAGTAAATAAATCAATCACACTTTTTAATAAACAAATAGACAAATTAATAGGCATATTTAAACTGGTTTGTTTTAATTAATAATTCATGTTTGAAAATATAGTTAAATATAAAATGATAAATTAAATCATTTTTAATTTGACAAATACATAGATATTTTAAAACTTTTTTTAATTAATGTTTTTAAATTTAGTTAAATATAAAACTAAAATAATAAATTAATGAATATTTTTATTGCATTTAAAAAAAAAAAGCATTTGCCAATGGCTTTTCTATATTTATTTGCCACTTGAGATAAAGCAATAGTTCACCCAAAAATTAAAATGTAACGCATCATTTACTTGCCATCATGCCATCTGTTTCTCACCCACACCTATCATATCACTTCTGAAGACATGGATTAAACCACTGGAGTCTTATGGATTACTTTTATGATGGCTTTATGTGCTTTTTTCAGCTTCAAAGATCTGGTCACCATTCACTTGCATTGTATGAACCTACAGAGCTGAGATATTCTTCTAAAAATCTTCATTTGTGTTCTGCAGAAGAAAGAAAATCATACACATCTGGGATGGCATGAGAGAATTTTCATTTTGGGGTGAACTGTCCCTTTAAAAAATGCCAGTTGACAATTCACTCGTGGGAGCAACCAATGAACTTTCATCTCAGTTATAAGACACACCCCCTCTCCCACATGCCACTCAAAGTAGATATAAGTAAACTGTCACGTACCATGGCAACACCGTGTTTTTCGACATGTATCATAGTATTCTTTGAATTACCTTGGAGTGTACACACTTGTACATTAATATGGTAATCATTGAGCATCATGATATAGGAGAGTGGGGCAAGTTGTCAAACCTTTACTCAAGTGAATATTTCAGAGGATAGGTTTATTTTTAAATGATAACTTCCATAGAGACACAAACCTTAAAGTCTTGAATGCAAAGAAAACTATATAGTTTTTACTGTTATTCACAAGGGAATACAAATATACAGATCATTTAGTGTTATCACTCTATATGGCATAAGCTGCCACAATGGGAAACTGTCTTTGAACATCCTTAACCCTTGAATGCACTTATGGGTCATTTTGACCCGTTTGAACTTTTAACACTGATTTACATCAACTTAACTTTAACTTTTCGGCCTAAAACAGGTGATTTGATGAATAATTTAAAATGATTAATTTCATGCATTTATAAACACACACACAAACACATACGTTGTCACAATATTATTAGCTCAAAAACAATGGGAGTCAATGGAGACAAATGGAAACAAACACACAAACAAACAAACAAACATGAATTGCATTCAAGAGTTAAAAAAGGCTTTTCAGAAATATTGAAACAGTTAAACTATTATGAAATACAAAAATAAAAAGTAACACTAAAAAAATATTGAAACATTGTTTTGGCTGACAAAAATGATGGTAAATAACTCACAAATGTGAGAACTTGCCCTATTAAATTTAATGTCACAGTGTGGTACTGTTTTTACCCAACCCAACACATTTAGTCGCATATGATAAAAATATGATTATATTGCACCTGACACATTTGTGTAATTGGATAGTCACTGAGATATAGCCTTTGTGACAACTTGCCCCAGTCTCCCCTATCTGATACCATCACTGTACCATGGTACTGCTACAGTACTTTTTTTGCAAGGCACAGATGAACTCTTTTAAGTATTTATCGCCTGATTTTGTCACAAAAACACTGTGGCAGTACCATGATCAGTGTTGGGTGTAATGCATTACTAAGTAATTAATTACTGTAATTAAATTACTTTTTCATTGAAAAAAGTAAAGTGATTACTCTTAATTTTTCGGTAATTTAATTACAGTTGCTTCTGATGTAATTGTGTTAAATTCTGTATAGACTATAGAACAATTCTATATAAAACAATAGTGAATTTAAAATAGAAATTTAACGTCTAATGTTAAGATTTATGTTTTCTAATTTAACGCCGCCCCTTTAAATTCTTTGGCCAGTTCATGAATAATTTATTTGATTTTATTTGATTTATTTGTAAGAATTAAAAGAACAGTTTCATGTCTATCCTTCATGTATTTTTCATCCGGTGGAGGTTGATCAGGGTTTTAGAAAGTAATTAGTAATGCAATTACTTTTCAGACAGAGTAATTAGTACAGTAATCTAATTACACTGAAGAAGATGTAATTAGTAGTTAGTAATTCATTACTTTTTTAGAGTAACTTATCCAACACTGACCATGGTACAATGATGGTATCATATGGTAATACTTTTAGACATGTACCATGGTACTCTATGATTACTATTTATATTTACTGTGGTATTCACAAGGAACTTCAACAAATGCCGTCTGATCATGCAACATGTCCATAAAAACATGGCAGTACACTGCAGTAGTGCTGTGTGGATTCATTATTAAAGGCCTTCAGAATTAAATATCAACTTTGTGTTGTTTAAGTGTATCAGCTGTGCTCTGTGACTGTTGCTATGGTTACCATCGACTTTCAGCCACACTTGACTGTTAAATACGAAATGTTATGCGATCGTTTTAATGTTTGGTGGCTTTCTGTCACATTAAATTCAGCTCATGTGCACGCTTATTTTGGTGCACACATGCGCGTGCTCGTGCTGCCAGTGGAGAGTCTCTGAACAGAAACCGCAAAATAAACAAAAAAAACAAACAATGTATCAAAGCACTTTAAACATCACATGACGTCTGTATCATTACCTGAGACACGGCTGATGAATCTCGTGAGCGGATACAGCGCGTAAAACATCACAGTCACGATCATGATCAACATCAGAGTGCGAGCACACTTTATTCATTACACTGAACTCGAGGTGACGTAACCAGCATGACGACACACGCGGAATGACGTCACGCAGACCCTCAAAAAGGAAAATGATTTTTTTTTTTTATGTTAGTAGAAAATATAATATTAATATAAATAATATTAATCAGACAAAACGGTTTAAAACCCAAAGTCCTCCATATCCAAGTTATTTTTAATAGAACATATAAACTGTCTCTCATGCCTGACTGATATCAGGGAAATAAATAGGTGTTGTGTCCCTGTACTGTAATCACAAGCACTCAGTAAACAGCGCAAAAGAGTCAGGGGAGCGGCCCGTACTCTCTCAGCCAATCAGAAATGCTCTCTAACACTGTGCGCTGACATCGGGTTGGCTGAAATGTCTTCAGAGGGCGGGGTTTCGGTAAGAGGGCGTTTCGCTGAAGGGAAACTGTTGGGGCTAAAAGCGGTTTTTTTCTTCTTTTTTTTTTAAAGTGATAGTTCACCCAAAAATGAATATTGTCTCATCATTTACTCACCCTCATGCCATCCCAGATGTGTATGACTTTCTTTCTTCAGCAGAACACAAATGAAGATTTTTAGAAAAATATTTCAGCTCTGTAGGTCCATACAATGCAACTGAATGGTGACCAGCATGGGCGCCTGCAGGATTTAATCTGAGGGTATGCACAGAAATCTGCCTAATAAACCTTATATCTAGGGGGGTCCAGGGGCATGCTCCCCCAGGAGAAAGTTTTTGCAAAAAACAACACCAAAGCATTCAATTCTGGTGACTTTGAGAGAAGCATTTGTTTATTTTCTCGAGTATGAGTAGTATTCATGTAACTATTGGCTAAATCATTTCTTCCAGTAACCGTTCAGAACAGACGCGTGCTCACGCTAAAAAAGCAAAACACACCACAACGAATAGAGCAGAACGCAGGTGTCTCGAGATGCGTTTTTATCAGTTGAAGAAGTTCTTTTAAACTTGACACGCTTCTAAAAATGCAGCGCTCCTGTGAGAGATGCTAAAAACAGAGAATTGTGACGCAGTTGTCAATAGACATACATCTAGCGAATGTTTACAAGGAAAACGATAGAAAAAACAGCGCGAATAGATTGCGTGGGGTGGGTGGGGGGGATATTGTTATGGACCATGCACGACACAGATAGGTTAAGCCGCTGCACACCGTCTCCAGGACACGAGCAGGGTCTGACTTGGTGTGGCAAGGGGGGTGGCAAAGCTCATTTTTAGGGTGGCTGCTGCCACCCTTCTGGCCACACCCCTGCTCAAAAAGACAGCCTTTTGTTTCAGTTAATTGTAGGTAAATTTCCACTGTATCCAGCGCTGTTTGTTCTCCGTGTTTGTAAATATCCTGATACTGTTTTACTGTGTGAGAAACTGCTCCAAATGATTAATTGAGAAAGTACTCTAAACGAATTGTACTGAATCATGAATCGATTTATACCGTTTTACAAGCCCGTTTGGCCAATTCACTGAAAAGTACCGACTCAAAAGAATTATTCATTCACAAATTGGTCATCACTAGTTCTTTTAAACAGCCAAAGGAAATACAGGACACATTTCATGATTGGTGAAATATTCTGAGAGTAAGTGTTTCTCAGGTCAGTCGGAGCGCTCATGGAATACACAGTACGTACGGCCGTACAGCTGCAGGCGCCACTGGTGACCAGAACTTTGAAGCTCCAAAAAGCACATAAAGGAAACATAAAAGTAATCTGTGATGAGGAGGAGGGCAGGGCCGGGACGTGACGTGACTACACATGCCCGGCCCCCAAATGGGCTAATCAGCCGAGGAGAGGGATAAGTGCAGCCAGATGTGGCAGTTTGGGAGAGAGAGAGCCACACGCAGCTGCCCTGTGTGCGTTTGTGTTTTGTCTTTATGATTTCTTTTCCCATTTTAACCCCCTGTTACATAATCCATACAACTTCAGTGGTTTCATCCATGTCTTCTGAAGCGATCCAATTGGTGAGAACAGACCAAAATCTAAAACAATTTCACTATAGGCTAAATCATGGTCAATGTTGGATAAGTTACTCTTAAAAAGTAATTAAAATTACTAACTACTAATTACATCTTATACAGTGTAATTAGATTACTGTACTAATTACTCTGTCTGAAAAGTAATTGCATTACTAATTACTTTCTAAAACCCTGATCAACCTCCACCAGATGAAAAATACATGAAGGATAGACATGAAACTGTTCTTTTAATTCTTACAAATAAATCAAATAAAATCAAATAAATTATTCATGAACTGGCCAAAGAATTTAAAGGGGCGGCGTTAAATTAGAAAACATAAATCTTAACATTAGACGTTAAATTTCTATTTTAAATTTACTATTGTTTTATATAGAATTGTTCTATAGTCTATACAGAATTTAACACAATTACATCAGAAGTAACTGTAATTAAATTACCGAAAAATTAAGAGTAATCACTTTACTTTTTTCAATGAAAAAGTAATTTAATTACAGTAATTAATTACTTAATAATGCATTACACACAGGGTAGGGAGGGTTACTTTTGAAATGTATTCCATTACAGATTACAGAATACATGCTGTAAAATGTAATTTGTAATGTATTTCATTAGATTACTCAAGGTCAGTAACGTATTCTAAATACTTTGGATTACTTCTTCAGCACTGGTAGATTTTTTCACTTGTTTTGACTATATAAACTCTGCCAGTACAGTAAGACAAAATACACATGTTAGAAATTAATTCTCTGAAAAACCTAAATATCTTATGCAGTGTTGTTTCTAAAACAAGATAAATCTAATTAATCTTGTTTTAAGGATTTTAAGATATTTTTACAGGAAAACTACAAAAATTATCATCAAGAATATGATTTTTGCCCTAATATCAAAGATCTTACTAGAAAAAAAAGAAATTATGATCCAACGTGAATTTTCTTGATAAAAAAATATGATCGTGCCTGATAACGTGCATGTAAAATGGCTAGAAATAGCATTTAAGCTTAGCGTAAAGCTGACAATTTACACAAGCTTTATTTCTATTTCTTCTGCTCCAAACTTACTTCAAACTTACTTCTCTGTCTGCTCGTATGAATGTAACACATCATAAGAAAGTGTTTCACCTCTGTTCAAATGCATTTTAGATCGCACCATTTATATGTATAAATGTTTTCCATCTGAAAGGACTAAATATTAAATGAAACAAATGACAATAAAATGCAAAGTAATCTCTTCAGTAATCAAAATACTTTTTGAATGTAACTGTATTGTAATTACCAATGATTTACACTGTAACTGTAGTGGAATACAGTTACTTATATTTAGTATTTTAATCCCGTTACATGTATCCCGTTACTCCCAACACTGCTCATGACATCAGCACTGCAGTCTCTCAGAACGATCATGATTTCAAGCTCGATTACACCTCCTAGTGCTTGTGCAGAGAGATGGCGCTAGAAAGTGTAATCGAGCTTGAAATCATGATGGTACAGGAGACTGCAGTCAAGATTTGTTGTTTTATTTTATTGTTTTTACATAATATCTACATGTATTATTCTTTAATTTGCTCATTTAATTAATTTGTAATGTTAATTTGTATGTATTTTATTCACACATTTTTATGTGTGTTTATTGACTGATTATGATTGTTGTTAGCAAAGTTATGAGTTAATAAACACTGTTTTTAAAAATGATATTAGATCAATATTATTAAAATATAATCTTTACAAATCCTAAAAAACGTAATAAAAATGGCAAGATTGTATTTATTAATTTGCTTGTTTTTATTTAGCATGTGTGTTTGCTGCAGTTTTTCTGTGTGTGGTTATTAAAAAGTTCTGTTTGTTTCCCCCTCAGCTTTGAAAACAGCCTGCAGGAGTTTGAGCATCTACATGAGTGTGTGTAATATTCGTTTTTAATGACTTGCACAGCACAGACAGATTCCAGCAGTAGTGCAGGTATCACATGTACACCTGTTGCTAAGACCTGCAGCTTCATATCAGACAACACTAGAGAACTGATGGACATCCATAACAACACCAAAGATGTTATACTGTATGTAGAAGATGAGCTTTGATGATGTGTTTACAGTGTCTCTCTGGCCGAGCAGGAAACTCCACATGATGTCACTCTGCATGAGGAATTTGACACAGATCTGCAAGCTCAGGATAAGACTGGATATTCAAGATCTACTTTAAATCAGACTGAACACATTCAGGACTGAAGTGAGACTATTTTCACACTTGTTATATAATTACAGTTTGATTGAAAATTACACCCAATACAAATCTTCTGCTCACAAGTGATATTTCTCTGTTTTGTCTCATATTTCATCTCCAGCGTGCTCTTCACTGACACTTTTGTCCACTTGATTATCAAGTACACTAACTTCTGAAAAAACTTTATTAGAGGCAAAAGTGTTTGTCACCACAACAGTGGTATGGAGGACGAAGTCTGCCAAATATAAAATAAAAAAAGAAGAAATAAATAAATGAATATATTTTGATATAAATGAAATAAATAATAAAATAAAAAAAATTCAAATGTGACATAAATGAGTATAAATACTTTTGTTTCCTTATTTATGTATTTAGAATTGTTTTTATTTCCACGTTTTTATTTCCACATTCATTTTTTTCCTATGTGACTCTGTATGGTAATGAAGGGGCGCAGTGGGAAAGTTGTAATTTTTAATAAAATTGACAGAAATCATTTTCTCACAATAAATATTGAAATGTTTTGTGTTCATTTCAGTCTTTGTTTAGATTAACAGTTTTAAACATGTAATAATTAGTATTTTTATAATGTATTTTCATAGTTTAATATTGAAAGTCTGGGTCTGAAGACTAAAACAGTCAAATCTAACATAAAAGACATTTGAAAAGTATCAAAAATAAATGATGAAGTCTTAGTAAAAAGTTTCTTTGTTTTATAGAGATCTTCATTTAACAAAAAGAAAAAAGTTCAAATCTGTTAGTTTTAATATAAATCAACCCCTGGGACATGAAAGTGCCCAAATTTAAAGAAACACACATGACCCCTGTATAAAGGTGTCTTTACACAGCTGAGTTCAGCCTGCTCTACCCATAGAAACATTATATATATATATATATATATACCATAATATTTATTAAATTACATTTTATAGACCATAGATGAACAACGCTTTATTTCCCAGAATGCTCTAATTGACTTGCTTGGATATCAATAGATTAAAATATTTATTTTGTGGACATTTTGTTGTGCTGTTTAATTAAAATCTGTTTTGATGTCTGTGTTCATTGTTTTGACAGTATTGGACTTTGTTTATTGAAATATGTCTAATCAATTAATGTATTTACATATCATGGAATCAGGCATAATTAGTCCAAATTAATAATGCCATTATTTTAGTTTTGTCGCATAACTTGTGTTGGACTAATAAAACTTCTCTGTTGTTTGATTATGTAGAATTTCTTTCAATTGCAATTCAGTAAATTCCTCTTTCTGTCATAATTCCAATTTCGATTGAACACCATGTGATTCGAGGCCAGTTCAATTCAAATTCACACTCATGAATTAAAAGGGAACCAATTCTTAACTTCTGAAGTATTTAAAGCACTTGTGTTTTTCTATCAGAGGTGAAGCACATGAAGAGGGACGTGTCCACTGCTGAATTACACCTGCAGGCCTGTAAACTGTGTGATGTCGTTCCAGTCAGATATTTCATCAGATATCTGATCTGTGAAACCATGAACCTCAACCATCACACACTCGGTCTTTTGGGAGGAAAAGCCCTGGCAAATGCCCTGGTGGTAAGAGATGTTTTCGTATGCACCGAGTCAAATGTATGTTCAAGAAGCACTGATGATGACTTCTCTTTAGACAGACATGCACAGTACAACACTGGACTGGCACATTACTGTTTGTTGGCTGAAGGGCCAGATCTCATGCAGATGCTGAGGGCCAGTTTCACCATTCAGATTCTTGTAAGCATGTCAGTTGTTCACATGTACCTGTTGTGTCAGAGTTTATTTTGTCATGTTTAAGTGTTTTTACATTTTGAAACAATGATTAATCAGTAATCAATGTTTTGACAGTGTCCACTAGAGGGAAGCAAAACATTGAAAAGGGACGTGTTGCCTCATGCAGGATCAGTCCAATAGTAATCTTCATTCTTTCGGTGCGGAATGTGTCGCTGGAAAACATTTTCTTGTATTTCTATGTGAACAATGACATGACATATATTTATTAGGTCTGGATCTATGAAGTTATTAAAAAAATGCATGAAAAATTAGGGTTAAAGTCAGGAAATAATACAGGAAAAGGGTAATTAAAAATGTTCATTATTATTTCTTTAATGGAAAAACCCCAAAGAAAACTTGACATTGAATGGTAAAACTATTTGTTTCCCTTGAAAAATATGTTTGTTTAAGGTATGATAGACATGTAATCATGGTGTAAGAAAAATGTTTTATTAATTGGTACTTGATGGTCAAACCTACCTCGGACATGTCCAAGAACTCGTATTTTAAACTAGTTTTTGAGAGGTTTTTACTTTTCATTATTTTGGACATTATTATGAATTTCTATTGACTGATTCTATTGACCACACAATGTTTATGTTAACAGGGAATCAGTTCATTGAAGATGATGCCAAATGGTTTGCAGTAAAATTCTAGCCGTTCTGTACCTTCTAACTCTTGTTTTGTCATGGCATGAATATGTTTTCAGAGTAACTACAGAGTGAAGGAGTTGGATTTGAGTCACAATCAGTTCTGTGAGAGAGGTGGAGAACATCTGGGTCAAATGAGCAGTAAATAAGACATTCTTAAGAATCTCTGTGATGTGTTATTGCTTGAATTCTGTGATGTGAGAGAATTAAATGTCAAAATAATGACATTTGTATTCCTGCAGCAAACAGTGAGGGTTTAGAAGTTCTTGATCTGAGTTGGAATCATTTACGGATGAAAGGAGCTGTAGCGTTCTGTGCTGGAGTGAAGGTACAACCACACAAATACACTATTACACAACAGAGGAAAGTGATTACAACAAAAGATTCATATAGGCCTATACTTAATATGATTGTCAGACAACCACAAGTGACACATACTGCACAGTTTGTAGGCCACACTTCTATCTCCTGCATCCAAACTCTGTTTCTATGGTTTTTCTACCTCACTAACAGCACGGCTCTGTTCCAAAACATAGTGAGCAGACTTCCTTTCTACCATCTACATAGGAGGTTACCTTCTAAGGCAGCATTCTCACCTCACAAGTGACTGAGTTGGACGCTCTACCTAGGCAGCAACTCAAACAGTGCTAATCACATGAAGCACACGAGAGACGTGACGTGTTCTGTCATGACGGCTAATTCTCTATTGGTTCCTTCAGGAATTTCAAATAGGTTGGGGCGAAGGTAAATGAGGGTATTGTCTGAAAAGCCTACTCTTAAAAACATCTGGAGCTAATGTACTGTAAATTAAACATGACAGGATTTTTGGGATTGGCTGTCATTTGGCGCGGGCCAGGCTCATGATTGGGTGGGCAAGGCCCCCCTTGCTGGGCGTGAAATAAAGTGCATTACTTTGAATATTTTCAGCTCTCCAATAATAATTTAGGTATATTAATATTTAATATAATTATATCGTCAATAATCACAGATAAATAATAATAATAATATGTTTCATTTATATAGCGCTTTTCATGAGCTCAAAGCGCTTGACATGCAACAAACATAAATACATCAAAACAAAACACAACATTCCAGTAGTAAAATGTATAGTCCATAGTGAAAATGTGGATGTGCACAAGTCCGATCAAACATTTCAAAAGAAATGGGCGGGGGGTGTTGATGACATGACCAGAGATGTCCCCCGTGGAGTGGATGGCACAAAGCAACCTGTGTCGACCCGTATCTCCCACACCACAGAGCCAAGACGAGTACAAACTCCAGGATTAAATTATCAGAATTTATATGTAAATTAGGGGTCAACAAACAAGAAATTCACTTCATTATTTATTTCAAGATGGAGATACTGTAAAATTACATTTTTGACGAATGAAACACACAGAGAACATTTTACTAAATCAACATGAATACATCAGGTAAGACCAACAACATTTTTAAGGGTTAGATCAGGTAGAAATAACTCCTTACAGTAATGACTGAAGGCTACCAGTTTTTATGGTTTATGGGATTCCACAAAATACAATCAATCATATGAACAAGGAGCAATTAAAACAGATGAAAATTAATAGTGGAAAATAAATAAAAAGAGTAATGCAAGTAGTAAAAATTGCTTTTTGGCTAAACTTGATTCATTTGTGGACAGTGGTTCCACGTGTTTTAATTGAGTTGATGTAACTTAAAAATACTATGTAATCTCAACACAATCACTTTGTGTAGAAAGAACTTAGCTGAATTGGGTATACCCAACAAAATTACATGTCAATGTAACTTAAATAAATCTCTTTTATTTCTTTATGTACTAACTAGTGAAAGTGAATGTTAGCATGCTAAATACATGCTGGTTGGAAGCACTACACAGTGTAGTTTATTAACAATAGTTAGCAGAGCATTTACTCAACGAAGCGAGTAATTAATTTAATGTTGGACATCGACCTGTCCTCATCGTTAGCTCAAGCTCCACTCAAAACTCCAACATAACAGAAACTCAACTAAATCTCAACATCACTAAACATTAAACACTAACAAGTATCCCCCTTTATATTCATCTTACACATAAAATAACTCTTCATTTTACAGAGCATGCTGGGAAATGGAAATCTCCTGCCCAGTTTCATCAATACTACATTAACAACACAAAAAGTATTCATGTAGTCCCAACTCAAATGGATTAAGTAAACTTCCATTATACAAATTTAAAATGTAAAAAAACTCTAAAATCTTTAGCATGCATGTTTTCAACACTTCATATTATTTTTCCTGTATGAAATCATGTTTACAGAGTATGTGTAAGAAAGAATAATAACTTTATGAATTCATTTATGTGATAAAGAAATAACGATCTTTTTTACACTATAGAATATGAATTCTCTCATGCAACAGTTAAATATTTACTTTAGACCTTCATAAAACTAAAGACAGTTTACACCAAAGTGTAAAAATGGCTATATCAGTTATTTAATGCATTTAAATATATCTATTTCTCTGTATCTGAGCAGTCAAGTCCAAGTTTAGACACATTATTTTGCACATTTTAGAACAGTAAACATTTTTATTCATATGTTGGTACAATTTATATTTGATACAAAATTCATTTTAAGATCATGATAAATTTTGTCATTATTTACTCAACCTCATGTGGTTCCAAACCAATATGTCTTTCTTTTTATTCTGTGGAACACAAAAGGAGATGTTATGCAGTGTTTAAGTCTGAGTCACCACATAATGTTTTAAATTGAAATACGATTCAGTCAATAATGAAAGAATTTTTATTTTAAGGTTAACTATTGCTATACAATACATGTATTATTATTTTTTGATCGCACCATACATCAATCCAGCATCCCGTTGGAGAGATTCAAGATAGAGCAGCTGATTCAGAGACTGGACAGAGACAGAACAGGCATTGTGGACTACAGGTGGGCTCTCTTTTACTGCTTTATGAAGTTATTCAAATATGAAATACTATGTAACAGAGTTGATAACAAAGTAAGTATACTTATGGACCTGTGCACCTGGACATTTCTCACCAATTTGATGATTATGATACTCTACACACTTGAGGATGATATGTCATAAATCATAAGCTCTGCTTCAAAACCTAGTGAGCTGTCTTGCCGCCTACTGCGATTCATAGGCAGCAACCTTTTTAAGACCTATTTTCCGGACATACAGAATGTCCGTAAAGTTATTGTCACAGTGGATGTCTGTAATGTTTACTGTCAGTTCATACGAGATGGTTGTCTTCATCATGTCGAAACAGCACTGTGCATTGCACATAATATATTCCTGACACCATTTATTAACCCTTTAAGCTCTGTTTTAAAAGATTTCCTGTTTCAGTGGCATAACCTGAATTAAAGGCGTATAAGTCGACAAGAAAAAAAAACAAGGAAGGTCAAGTGTTTGGTATAATTGTAAAGAAAACTTTTCACTTTTTTTTTTATTATATAGATTATGATACAGTCTGAGATTCTCAGCCTAAGAAAATGCTGAAAAATCAACAACAAAATATTTTGCCAAAACTTTACTTTTTTCTAATTTTCTGATTTGACATTGTATATCTCTGGGTGTAAATAAGGTGGCACCCAACTGTAACTGAGAACATTTTTGAGTTGATACGACAAAGCAATCAAAAGTTATAGCATTACAAAAATAATTTATCATAGTGTCCAAAAGCCTCTCCAAACAAATAAAACATAATGATTGTACATAAGAACTAATTACACATGCAAACACAACAATGACTAAAGGTTTGTACAGCATGCAGACATGATTTTAGTAATGAGATTTCACAGAATGAGTTTCATTCTGTGTCATTTGAGTCATCATTGAGTCTGTGTCATGTATTTGGCGCCATCTCCTGGTGGTCATATGTAACATTGTGCTTCATGTGGATTATCTAATGATCTATGCATCAGATTACCTTGTGTGTGGACTCGTTTGAAAGATAATCACCTCCTCTAAGTAATGGTTTGTGAAATGTATGTACCAAAAACAAAAACGCAGCATATAAGCAACAGCAACAAAATTGTCTAAGACATCTAAGGGCCTTGCGAACTTCATCTCCTTAAATGGAAGTCTCCTTTCTTCCAAAGCCAGCTTGGCCTTCTTGAGGTCAATGAGCAGCTGGTGGAATCTGTTATCTCTATCATAGGCATCTATAAGAGTTTGTTTGATGTCTTTTAGGACCTCTTCAGTAGTTTCTCTTTCTCCAGCTGCACTACAACAGATCCTGACTACAACCACAGACATTCTCAAACTGCTGAGGTGTTGTGGCTGCAGACTGAACAACTGAAGAGGGAGGCTGGTGGATGGGTGGGCTGTTTGGAGGACTGGGAGATGGTAGATACCTGCTAACATTGTTGTGAGCATGAAGGCCCAAACTGAGGTTAATTTTGAGATCCCAGTCCTCCATGAAGGTCAATACCTCCACAAAAGCTATCTGTGGCACCAAGTGTTGACAATGCCCTTTCTACTTCCGGCATGAGAAAAGGGTCCTGCCACCTGTTTTTTTAACACTTCTTTCTCTTTGTGAGGCTTGCAAAGTCCTGTCACTTCTTCTGGACCTCCTTCCCGAACTTCTCACCCCCTCATGGCTTTTAGTTTTGTGCCAGTATCCTCCCATATTAGTTTATTTTCATGGCAGCCTTTAAACCTGCTAAAAATTAGGTCTTATTTTGGTCCACCTCCTCTAAAATAACATTAATTTCCCTCTGTTGGAAACTATATTTTGGTTTTCCTTGCCATTTTACTGGTGTTTTCGATTCATTCTGAACCGTGTTCCACTCTTAGGTATGTGTCTTAAATAGGCCATTGGTTTGATTGCAAATGCACATCTGGTGAACAAAGCAGTGAATGTGTAAATGTGACAATTCATTTTGCACAAAATATTTAAAATATATATATGCCAATACAGTGTATATTTTATAATGCTGATCCTGTGGTTAAACATTTAAGAATATAATAGTTAGGTGTATTACAAGTTTTTACCTTGCCTGCGAGGCTTTGATGAAGTTAAAATGATGGGCAATTCTCTAAGGTGACATTGCAGGACTTGATAAATGGACAGCGACTTTTAAGTAGCACTTAAAGCACGTTGCCATGTTCATGTTAAGTAAATTTTTGGCAAATGCTCGTAGAAAAAAATCGTAATGTTAGTAAACTCACGCATAGAAAGCTTAGACCCAACGTTAAGGAGATCCATCCACCTGGAAATAAATCACACACGTGCCCATACAGTACATTCAGCAACACTTCCAGCTTCGGCCACTGGGGGTAGAGATTTGAAGTTTGGGAGGCACAGACAGAAGAACTTGGTTAACATATTGAGATCAGTCTGCCCTAAACTGCAAAAATAATGACTACTTTTAAAACTGAAAACACTGTTTGTCTGCCATTGGTCGGTAAAAAGATAGTCCCGCCCCAAACTCACATCATTGTTGGATTCATTGTGGCTGTGTCTGGCTGGTTGGGATGCTTAACGGACAGATCAATATTTTGAAAGCATCAGTATTTACACTCGTCAGGAAGTCCTACTAATGGCTAACTTATATTTGACCCTGAGCATTAAACAGAGATACGAGAAAGCATTTAAATATCCAAAAAATTACACACTTCACTTTTAAAATTCTCACTAAGTTTTGAACACAGCTAAAGGTCTACGTTCTGCCACTTCCGTCAGAGATTTTATTTGTTTATACACTTGTAGCCGTTTTGCAGACAATAAGATTTTCACGGTCTGAAGCCTCTAAATGATTGTGTCACCCTACAGAGGTCTGGCAGACACGAGACCACCGGCGTCAGCTGCGGAAAGTGGAATCCCGTCAGAAGAAGGAGAAGCAGAAAAGCGACAGGATCCTGAAAACCTTTGAGAGTGCCGTAGAGGCCATGACCCCATGCAGCTCAATGATCATATCACCCAGTGGGGCCTAAGAGGACTCGAGCAGACCACAGCACTTCCCTGCCACCCCGCTTAGCTCCTGGCACCATATCGTCATGTCCACGAGCAGCCGCTACTCTGTCCAGAACATGAGCAGCGAGCACGTCCACTTCCCCATGATAGCGGGCACAATGTCATACAAACACCCGAGGTAATCAAGCATGCGCTCGTACTCACAGCCGAACCTCTTTGAGAGCGCCACTAAACAGCCCAGTAGGCCTAAATCAGCATCAGCGCAGGGAATGCACTCCAACTCCAACCCCAGTGTGACCAGCAGTAAACTCAGTCCCACTGCTAACTTAACCAGATCTAGACCCACATTAAACATTGAACCAACTGGTAAAGTGAGAGAGCAGGTGAAGAAAAAAAGACAAAGAAAAGAAAGGATGTAACAGCAAAAGGACACAATCAAAATACCACTTAACGTACAAAGTTTCAAGCTGTGCACACAAAGGGCCTCATTCATGAAACACGAGCAGAACAAATTTGTGTGAATATCTTTCAAAAATTAATTTTAGAAAATGGGTTTAGTAACAATTTACACACATATTTATTCTCCCTTTTTTATGAAAAAAGGCCCATTGTGTTTTGAACGGAATATAACGATAAACAATACAATCCTTAATGAGGTGTTTCCTTTTATGTCCCAAGGGTTGATTTTTATTTTAGATTACAATTCAGATTTTAACTACCTTTCTTTTTGTTGTATGAAGGTCACATTAAAACTGACTTAGAAACTTTTTACTAGGACTTAATTTATTTTTGCTATTTTTTAAATTTATTTTTTAAAACAAGGCCACATGTCAATGTCTGGGTAGATTAGATATAAAATGAACAATCAGTTCTCATATTCAACGTGTTGAATGCAGGTGAAATGGGCAGGAGTAAAGACCTGAACGACTTTGTCAAGGGCCAAATTGTTATGGCCAGACGACTGGGTCAGAGCATCTCTGAAACGGCAAGACTTGTGGGGTGCTCCCGGTCAGCAGTGGTGAGTACCTACTGACAGTGGTCCGGGGAGGGACAAACCACAAACCGGCGACAGGGTGTTGGGTGCCCAGGGCTCATCGATGCACGAGGGCAACAAAGGCTATCCCTTCTGATCTGAACTGACAGAAGGTCTGCTGTGGCACAAGTCACAGAAAAGTTTAATGATGCTTACAGGAGGAATGTGTCACAACACACAGTGCATCGCACCCTGCTGTGTATATGTCTGTGTAGCCGCAGACCGGTCAGACTGCCTATGATGACCCCTGTCCGCAGTCGAACCACCTACAGTGGGCACGCAAGCATTGGAACTGGACCTTGGAGCAGTGGAAGAAGATCGCCTGGTCCGATGAGTCCTGTTTTATTTTACATCATGTAATCTGTAAAAGGATCTGCTGCTAATGTCTTGATGCCAGATACCACAGGACACCTTCACCTTATTAGGCAGGTGGTCATAATGTTTTGACTCATCAGTGTATACATTGGCGGCCAAAAGTTTGGAATAATGTACAGATTTTGCTGTTTCGGAAGGAAATTGGTACTTTAAGTCACCAAAGTGGCATTCAGCTGATCACAAAGTATAGTCATGACATTAATGATGTAAAAAACAGCACCATCACTATTTGAAAAAAGTCATTTTTGATCAAATCTAGACAGCAGCCATCACTCCAACACCTTATCCTTGAGTAATCATGATAAATTGATCATTTGGTACTAGAAAATCACTTTCCATTATATCAAACACAGTTGAAAGCTATTTGGTTCGTTAAATGAAGCTTAACATTGTCTTTGTGTTTGTTTTTGAGTTGTCACATTATGCAATAGACTGGCATGTCTTAAGGTCAATATTAGGTCAAAAATGACAAAAAAGAAACAGCTTTCTCTAGAAACTCGTCAGTCAATCATTGTTTTGAGGAATGAAGGCTATACAATGCTTGAAATTGCCAAAAAACTGAAGATTTCATACTAAGGTGTACACTACAGTCTTCAAAGACAAAGGACAACTGACTCTAACAAGGACAGAAAGAGATGTGGAAGACCAGATGTACAACTAAACAAGAGGATAAGTACATCAGAGTCTCTAGTGTGAGAAATAGAAACCTCACATATCCTCAGCTGACAGCTTCATTGAATTCTACCCGCTCAACACCAGTTTCATGTACAAAAGTAAAGAGAAGACTCAGGGGTGCAGGCCTTATGGGAGGAATTGCAAAGAAAAAGCCACTTTTGAAACAGAAAAACAAAAAGAAAAGGTTAGAGTGGGCAAAGAAACACAGACATTGGACAACAGATAATTGGAAAAGAGTGTTATGGATCTTAACCCCATTGAGCTTTTGTGGGATCAGCTAGACTGTAAGGTGTGTGAGAAGTGCCGACAAGACAGTCACATCTATGGCAAGTGCTACAGGAAGTGTGGGGTGAAATGTCACCTGAGTATCTGGACAAACTGACAGCTAGAATAACAAGGATCTGCAAAGCTGTCATTGCTGCACGTGGAGGATTTTTTAATGAGAACAAGTTGAAGTAGTTTAAAAAGTTCTGAATTTAAAAAAAAAAAATTGTAATAGTAATTTTTCACGTTATTAATGTCCTGACTATGGGGGGGGCGCTGTTGGCGAACGCGATGTGGACGCATTTTTAGTGAGCTTCTCGCAGGTGAAATTTCAACTAAATAAAAATCAGACCTAGAAGCTTATTTCATTTATTTTTTCACTGTGGTATGATTTATGAACACACACTGGCACAAAGTTAGTGGATATTGTGTGTATTATGGCAGCTCCAGGCAGCAAACGAGGCGGCAAAGAGACGCGGGCTAACACGGATAGTTCGGCTGACTCGAGAGGTACTCATGAGGGGGAATCACTCACAGCTGAAATGTTCAAACAGTCGCTTGAATCCATGAAAAATGACATTTGTGTTAAGATTGAAAGTGCAATTAGTGGTCTACAATCAGACATCAATGGTGTTAAAGAAGAGTTGACTTCGGCTGTTGCCACAATACAGCAATACAGCAATCGCTTAGTTCACAGGAGGAGTGGCTGAGAGCCGTTGAGGACTCTTCAACGGCCGCGAGTGACACTCTCACGTGCCTTGAAACTACCATGGCCAAACTTCAGGCCGAGGTTAGTGCTCTGTCTTTAAAGTACGAGGATCTCGAAAGCAGATCAAGGAGAAATAACATCAGGTTGATCGGAATCGGCGAGGGAGAAGAGGGCAACCGTCCGACGGAATTTTTTTCCAACTTTCTCCGCGACCTGTTGAACTTGGTAGAGAAGCCGTTGCTCGATCGAGCTCATAGGTCACTCCAGCCAAAGCCCAAACCCGGTCAACCACCTAGGCCCTTCATTATTAGGATCCATTTCTACCACATTCGTGAACAGATTATCCAGATTATTCGAAATAACAGATTATTTTGTCGTCCTGCCAGATTTCGGATCACTCTGCCAAGTAACACAGAGCAGCTTTTCACAGATCCTCAGAAAGCGATGGAATATGTAAAAAACACTCAGACAATCAACTCGAGCAAAGTAGTCACCGGAGTAGCTGGGAACTCTTTATATGTTCTGGATTCTGGCATTGAAGGCTATCTGCCGTCTTTTGAGGACATTGTCTACAATGCAATTTTGCAAGGTACCTTATCTCTGTGATGATCTGGAATGATCACACTTTGTCATGACCAGTGTGATATTTTTTATATAAATTCTCTAAAAAACACTGTTTTTTAATTTTGCACCATGCGTTAGACTGTAGTCTACCTATAGTTTGATTTGAAACTGATTTGATTTGAACCATTCTGCCACTCATGGCATTTTTTTTTTTTTAAGTGTCAACTGGATAGACACCTATGCTGTGGTCTGTGTACCTAATTTATGTCTGTTCACCTGATGTTGCACTTAGTTTAGATTTTGCTGGCATATCCTGACACGAAGTTCATCGTCTGTGTTTTCTTGCCTTATGGGTTCTTGCATACACCTGGTTCAGGGAGGTGTTGAAGTGGGTGGGGGTTACAGGTTTGTTGTTTTTCAGAATTTTCTTTTTTTCTCTCTCTCTCTCACTCTCTCCTTTTCCTCATGTTGTGGCTATATATTGTATATTGCACAATCCATTTTCTTTGTTAATTTTTAATATCTCTGTACATATCTTCAGTATTTTATTCTCAACTTTATATCTATAAGCAGGGTAATTAATTTTGTAAGCTGGAATGTGAAAGGTCTTGGTCGTCCTTCTAAGCTTAACAAAGTGAAAACTCATCTGGATAGCTTACACGCTAAAGTTGTCTTTTTGCAGGAAACACATCTCAATGTCTCTGATCACACTCAATTACGCAGAAGATGGGTCTCACAATCTTTTCACTCATTATTTTCTAGTAGAGCAAGGGGAGTTGCTATCCTTTTTCATAAAGAAATTTATTTTAATCCCTCAGATGTGCTGGCTGACCATAATGGTAGATACATCATAGTATCTGGGCTGCTGTTTAATACCCCTGTAGTATTGGCTAATATCTATGCACCTAATTTTGATGACTATAAATTTTTTATTAAGTTCCTCTCTGTCTAACCAAATTTACATTCTAGTTATTTGATTATCGGGGGAGATTTCAATCTTTGCCTAAATCTGCAACTTAACAGAGCTTCTCAAAGAGGAACAACCCTCTCGAAGTCAGCAAAAATAATAAATTATTTTCTAAATGATTATGCTGTTACAGATGTTTGGCGATTTTTGAACCCATTTACGCATGGTTATTCCTCCTTTTCCCATGTTCATCAGTCTTTTTCCCGCACTGATTACTTTTTAATCAACAACAAGCTCTTACCTTTGGTTCAACATTGTACTTATAATGCAGTTGTTATTTCAGATCATTCTCCTCTTACTTTAGGCCTGAGGTTTGAGTGTAGGTGCACGCAACGCCCACTCTGGAGGCTGAATGTTCGCCTGCTAACTATTGAAGACTTTGTCCAGATTATTTCTTCTCAAATAGACTTTTTGATCAGCGTGAATGCTACCCCAGATATAACACACAGCACCCTCTGGGAAACATTCAAAGCCTATATTAGAGGACAAATTATATCTTATATATCATTTGAAAAGTACAAACAGAGGAGATCTATGGCAGATCTGACAGATCGTATCTCTCAGTTAGAAAATTAATATGTAAATAATCCTTCACCCAGCATACTTAAAGAATGTCTTCTAAAAACTAATTTTGACACTCTCGCTACTGTTGCCACTGAGGAGATTCTGATTAAATCAAGGCATGCTTTTTATGAGTATGGAGAGAAGGCAAACAGGCTCTTAGTCCATCAACTTAGACAATCCTCTGCTTGCCATATCATCCCAGCTATTAAAGTACACAATACTTTATTGTCAGATTATTATGAAATCAATAATTCATTTTTGGAATTTTATCTGTTACTATATTCTTCTGAACAAACCTCTGATTATGAGGACTTTCACAATTTTTTCAAAGATCTTTCATTACCCTGCATCAGTACTTATGCTGTACAATTCCTAGACAGCCCTATTTCATTACATGAGGTTCACGATGCTATTTCAGCCATGCAAGGTGGTAAGAGCCCTGGCCCAGATGGCTTTCCGGTTGAATTTTTAAAGAAATTTTCTAGACAATTAGCTCCTCTTTTACTAAATATGTACAATGATTCATTTGATCTAGCCTGCCTTCCCCAAACTCTGCGAGAAGCTTCAATTTCCTTAATTCTGAAAAAGGACAAAGATCCCCAAATGTGTAGCTCATATCGCCCAATTTCTCTTTTAAACGTTGATGTAAAATTTTTTGCCAGAATTCTTACTTCATGATTAGAAAAAGTTCTCCCTGGTATAATTTCCACTGACCAAACTGGCTTTATTAAAAACAGATTCTAATTCTTCAATGTCAGACATTTATTTAACATCCTCTACCATCTCATGTCTTCATCGGTGCCTGAGGTTTTGATCTCGCTCGATGCAGAAAAGGCTTTTGACAGGGTGGAGTGGGATTACTTATTCCACACTCTTCAGATGTTTGGTTTTGGAGCGAGTTTTATATCTTGGGTCAAGTTATTATACAAAGCCCCACTTGCCTCTGTTCGTAACCAACAATATTTCTTCTGCATATTTCCAGGTTAATCGAGGTACAAGACAGTGTTGTCCCCTCTCGCCTCTTTTGTTTGCAGTTGCAATAGAGCCTTTGGCCATTGCCTTACGCCAAAACTCAAGAATAGCTGGCATAATCAGAGGAGGATGAGAGCATAAAGTTTCTCTGTTGCTTTTATGTATTTCTGACCCATCTAAATCCTTGCACCATGTCCTCAAAATTTTTGGTATGTTCGGAAGGCTCTCCGGCTATAAATTTAATTTACAGAAAAGTGAAATGTTTCCTATCAACAATGCTGCCTGGGAGTTCTCTTTCTCTGCTTTCCCATTTAAGGTTTCCCACTCATTTACATACCTTGGTATACGAGTGACTAATATGTTTCCTAAACTTTTTACTGAAAACTTCCCCCATTTATTGGAGCGAGTTGAACAGGATTTAAAGTGTTGGACCTCACTCCCATTATCAGTCGAATAAATTCTATCAAAATGAATGTGCTGCCTAAGTTTACCTATCTCTTTCAGTGCATCCCAGTGTTTATTCCCAACTAATTTTTTCGTAGGCTGGATAGTGCTCTCACCTAATTTATATGGAATGGTAAATCTGCTAGAATGAGTAAAAGTCTTCTACAATGTCCTAAGCCACTGGGCGGAATGTCTTTGCCAAATTTTCAATGTTATTATTGGTCTTCAAATATTCGCCCTATACTGCACTGGCTCTACGAAGATCCCGGGGCTGATGCCCTGTCATGGGTAGCCATTGAGTCTGCCTCCTGCTTGCCTTCCTCCCTAGCAGCTTTAGTTTGCACTCCTTTTTCCTTTCCCTGCGACACATTTACTAAAAACCTACTTGTAAGATCTACACTTAAAATCTGGAAACAGGTGAGACATCATTTTGGATGGCAAACTATGTCCCCTAAATCCCCTATTCATTCTAATCATGTCTTTAATCCTTCAATAATTCATAAGTCTTTTACATCTTGGAATGCTAATGGCATTAGGGAAATTAATTACTTATACTATGAAGGGGCTTTCTGTTCATTTCAGCAGATGTGTGAGTTTAATATCTCTAAGAATAATTTTTTCCGTTACCTCCAAATTCGTGATTTTGTGCGTAAAATGTTTCCTCAGTTTCCTGCTCCACCTCCCTGCTCTCCATTTGATCATTTATTGGAAGACCCTCCAAGATGGAAAGGCATTATATCGACACTCTACTGTAAAATTTTGGCCCCACTCTATACATCCCTTTCTCATATAAAAATTTTGTGGGAATACGACTTAGATATGGTTATTTCGGATGAGGACTGGGAATCAGTCTTATACAGAATACACAAGTCCTCAGTCTGTGCAAGACATGGGCTTCTGCAGTGCAAAATTGTGCACTGTGTACACTGGATGAAGTTGAAACTATCCAAGCACTTTCAGCATATAAATGCTGCTTGTGATTGCCGTAGCCTTACCCCA
Source organism: Myxocyprinus asiaticus (assembly GCF_019703515.2). NCBI lineage: Eukaryota > Metazoa > Chordata > Actinopteri > Cypriniformes > Catostomidae > Myxocyprinus > Myxocyprinus asiaticus. The sequence goes on from NC_059360.1 coordinate 1,569,529, forward strand.
GCCTCTCATGCATATATGTTTTGGTCCTGTATGAAGCTTAGGAGCTTCTGGGCCACTATTTTTGAGACCATCTCTGGTTTCTTAGGTAGATTAATCTCCCCTTGCCCGCTGATATCTATTTTTGGAATCACTTCTGAATCATATCATCTTACAAAGATACAATCTGATTGTATAGCTTTTATCATGCTCTTAACCAAACGATTAATATTGCTGAGGTGGAAGGATCAGAGGCCTCCAACTCCAACACAGTGGATTCGAGATGTCCTCTTTTTCTTAAAGTTAGAAAAAATTAAACACTCTATAAGAGGCTCGTCTAACCAGTTTAATAAAGCTTGGGACCCTTTTAAGCAATATGTCATGGAACATGTTTTATTGTCTGACCTAGACTGAATCTCATTTTCAGTTAAATTTTCTTTTATCATGCAGACTGTGCACTTTCATTGTTTTGCTAAGCCACACTTTTATTTAGTTATTTACTTCTTTTTTTTAATTTTATTTTATTTTATCTATTTTTATTATTAAGTTGATTTTATCCCTGGTTTTCCTTTGTTTTTCTTCTTTGAAATATTGTCCTGAAACTCATAAATAAAGTAAAAAAAAAAAAAAAAAGTGTATGTCCTAACTATACATTGTGATCAGTTGAATGCCACTTTGGTGAATAAAAGTACCAATTTCTTTCCATAAGAATTTATGTATCAATTAAAAAAGTACCAATTTCTTTCCAAACTTTTGGCCACCAGTGTATATCCACAAGTGGACATTGTTAGTAGACAAATGTAATAAACTAAACTGTAAAGTATCAAAAATTAAATTTAAAAAGCCCACAAAAAGTCCACTTGGCCAAAAGTGCCAATAGTTGAAGAAACATCTAGAAACTTCATTTATAAGTCGCTTTGGATAAAAGCATCTGCAAAATGACTAAATGTCATTGGACTAAATTTACATTGTCATTTAGCAGATGCTTTTATCCAAAGTGACTGTAAATCTAAAGACAGAATTCAATTTTATAAGCATACTTGAGAACTGAAATATAGTTCCACAAAAACATTGGTTTTATGGCTATTTTGCTTTTAGTTAATGTTCTACTAATGACAGTACAGATGACCAAACTTGCAACATGCAAACGTCTTTCTCAACATCATTCCTTTTAGTGCCATTTTATCTAATTTGCACCATATGGCCACGTCTTGTCCTGAACTTATGATGAAATATCAGGTGAAAACACAACTTTGTTGTATTTACATACTCATGATGTGAGTGCTGCCCTAAATCCACACAATTAACTGCCTGAGCAGCGTTGAGTAAAGGATATGAGCATGTTTTCAGATCATCAGTTGAAGCTGTGAAAAGTCCAGATGCTGATGATGTGTCAGATATGATGGTCTTTAAAAGCCAGAGAGCTCAGTTACTGCAACACATCTGACTGATGCACAATGATTGCCACACTGCTTTATTTCATCATATTAAGATCTGCTGCTGTTGGGGGAGTGAGTACAAAACAAGTTTATTTCTATAGCACATTTAAAAACTACAGAAATACAGAAAACCAAGCAGGTCTTAAAAGAGTAGTTCACACAAAAATCATTCACCTGACTGACAGAAACAGACAAGAAATCATTCATCAGGCTGATGTAGAAGAAGACAGAAGCTGATGAATTTCTTGTGTATTTGTAGGCACTGAGTCCCTGGACAGAGAGCAATGCCACTGATTCCAGTGGAGAATGCATTTGTGAGGCATTTCTGTCCAACAGCACTTTTCCAATCGGAGAGCTCATCTCGCTGGAGAACACAGCGGTGGAGATCAACCACAAACTGGAGATGGAGATTAGCAAGGTCTGGAGGAACCGCAAGAACCCCCATGAGATTTGAGTGTCTGAAGTAAAGTATGTAGAATTTTTTTGTGTGTGTATTACAGGTGGAGATGTATGAGAGTAAACTACAGGTCTATATAGCAAAGATCATGAATCTGACGGTGTTGATCGAGTTGATGGAGGGTGACCCTGACTCCTACAATGAGTTCCACATGGAGGAGGTGAAGATCAAGATCAAGCAGGTGGAGGCTCTGATTGTAGAGCTGCAGCTATCTATACAAACCACCTCTGCTGTGCTGGTATCCATACGCCAACAGGTAACGCTCTGATTAATCACCTTTTTTAATTAAGTTGGTCGACAAAGCCAACATACTGTTAATGTAGAACTATTGTTTTTGAAATCCCTAATTCGAGTTAAAATTTTTCAACTGTAACTCTTGCTAGAGCTTTCAAGGTACTTCTGAACAAGGACTATATTCCTTCAGACTTCAAAGTTGTCTTCACCTAGGGCTGCACATTAATCGAATAAATAATCAAGATTAGATTAGAATTACAGCTGCACAATGAACGAATCGTGAAAATGGTCAGTTATAGCAGTCCATGTAGGTCTACTCATGGACTGATTTAATTTTCATTTAATTTAACTCATTTAATTTTCTATTTAACAAATGTTTTTGCAGCGACTGAGCATTGTTACCAATCTCAGACAAGTTCATTGCTTGCTTCTTTGTATAATTTATTCAAAATTTGAATAACAGCTTTTTTTTAAGCTTCTATGAGGGCCAATGTGAAGTTGACCATTTAGACAACTAGTCTTGATATACTGATGTGTAAAACAACAATTAAGTCATTCAGAAACACAGTTCTTGCATATTTTGGATGTGTACCCGACATTAAGAATACAGCATGCAGTTGATCAACATTTAAATCTAAATTGTATAAATTGAAATGAATCGCAATCATAATATCAAGTGAAATAATTGACAATTAGGATTTTTGTCATAATTGTGCAGCCCTAATATAACATTTAAAGCTCAAACCAAACTTTAAACTGTTGCAAATACTTCCAGGTAACATTTTGTCAAGCCAACATTAAAATTTTTGTCTTGACATACCCTACATTTTTAATGTCAAGTTTATCTTACAATTGCACACTTGAAAATCTGCAATGATTAAACCAACCTAGTCTCATAGAATTAATGTTACTATGACTACATTTTTGCAAACTGAGTTTTAGGTGCTGTGTTCCATGTTTCGCCGCAGTTTCCTGGTGAAATTAACACTAAAGGCGCTACAACAACTGTGCATTTTATTCACTTTCACACAAATCAGGAGTACAACAGCTGATTAGGACTTTATGAACACTTATTAGTCGCTCTGTTACTCACACAGTGCTATGTTTTGATATTGAAATGCTTTTACTATAACACATCATTTGAAAAATGATACAGTTTAACACTTGTATTACAATTCCAATGGGATTAGCTCCTGTGGTAGTTCACTTTATAAAGTAGTGGACTTCAGACTCAGAAGACCGCGGTTTGAGGCCAGCCAAGCACGCAAGCTGACATGTGAGATGAAAGTTTCACAGAAGCGACACGAAATGATGTCAGAAAATGTGCTTTTCATGTCAAATTTGCTTTTTCCACACTATTGGCTAGGTTTAAGTGTTGGTTTAGGGTAGGGATGTCTGTCTTATTCACCTCTCATTTGCATTTAGGACATTATTGGTTAGGTTTATGTTTAAGTTTTAGGTGGGGGGTTCATTTTATACATCCATCTAATAATTCCCTTAAAAACCTTTTCTGATTAAAACATTATTCACTCACTTTTGGCGCCCCCCGCTGGACATTTAACTAGGAAACTTCAGCAAAATGTGTAATGAAACATGTAATTTCGTTTTGCAAAAATGTTGCCACTGTGATGTAATGTTCTTGAGATCAGGCTGTATCTGTGTGACTTAACTGTGTGGCTTTGTTGATTTTGATGAAAACAGGTCAGTGTTATGATTGAAGTGGTGACTCGACTGGAGGTCACCTATGACAAGAACCTTGTTCTTGTGACACGTCGAGAGTACATCATTCTACAGCAGAAACTGGAGGAATGTGAGAGACGCCACAATGAAATCTTCAATCCAAACATTGGTAAGTTTTTCAAGTATGATGACACTGAATGTGCAACTTTAGAATCTATATTTATTAACTAATTTACTTGTTTTTCTTTTCAAGGAATCTGTAATCATGGTGGAATAAGAAAAATCAGTCAGCCATTCATCAGCCAGCTAAACGCAGACCTGAATGCAGGTTATAAGTATGGAGGATGGGGTAAAGACTCCAAGCCCTTGCCTGGCTCTGAGAATATGAACTGGTACTCGGGCTTTACTGACACTCTGGTCAGCAGAATCACACTCTATGCTGACTATTATAAACTGATCATGAGACAGGGCTTTAGTACACACGAGTTATACCTTGTAAATAAATATGATTGGCGAGGCACTGGAAACAATTACATAGTGCGGGCAAATACCCTGTACTATCAGTTCAGAAGTCCTTTTAGCATGGCAAAATATAACATGACCAGCAAAACAGCCGAGTACAAGGTGGTTCCAGAGGCTACGACCCGATTCTCGTACCACTATTCGCCCAATCAGAACCTGGACTTTGCAGCCGATGAGACTGGGATGTGGGTAACTTACGCCACAGAGGAGTCAAATGGTAAACTAGTCTTGGGGAAGATAGATGAGGAGTCGTTTGCATTAGAGGAGGTTTGGCAGACCAGTATTTTCAAACCATCTGTAGGAAATACATTCATGGTATGTGGGGTTCTATATGCCACAAGGTCTGTAGACTCTAAAACTGAGGAGATATTTTACACTTACAACACTCGTACCAAAGAGGAAAGCTATGTTAGTATTCCCTTTGAGAAGTTCCAGGATTCCTATGTCTACTTGGACTACAACCCCACCGATCAGAAGCTTTACATGTACAACAATGGTTATTATGTCAACTATCATGTTTGGTTCAACCATGAAAGTTCTAGAGATAAACCACAACTCTTGATTGGAAAGTGACATGAATCCTGAAATATTTAAGCATGCATTTGTTCTAATAAACAACTGTATGTTCTACTTTGTAAGTTGCTTTGGATAAAAGCGTCTGCCAAATGAATAAATGTAAAATGTAAACACAGAACAGCAGTGGATGTTTTCTATTTCTGTGTTTGTAATAAACTCTTACGAGCAGGGTTTCTAAAGTTAAGTTTCTTATTATGTAAATCAATTTTTCCTGATTTTACATAACATTTTCTCTTTAAATTAAAAATACTGAAAAACATTTGTAGTTACTAATATAAATAGTCTTTAAGCCTCTTCTTGAGTCTACTGGTGGTGTTAGGTGCTTCTTTTGCATTTTGAAACAATATCCATAATGGCAAGTTTGAGTTGATTCATCGTTTTTGGTGTCTTAAACTCCTGAGACCCCTGCGTAATGCTGTGTGCATTTTCTATTCCCCTTTTTGATTTGTAACTAGTGGCCCCTAAGAAACATGCAAAAAATAATAACAACAACAATAATAATAATAATTATAATTATATACAGATATATATATATATATATATATATATATATATATATATATATATATATATATATATAGACCAAATAGATTTCCTAATAATTGATGTCCTCATATGTGGACAGCGGGACTAAGCTGTGAAATTTTAAATAATACCAAACTATAGAAAGTCAGATTTTTTTCCATCAAATTGTGTATTATGTGTCCAGGAGTGTTGATTATTCATGTTTTTGAGATGTTACAGACATTACATCATAAATTAGCATAATTAATTCTGATTCAAAGTAATGTCCAGCATCATCCAATCACTGTCAACCATGTTAAAATAAAATGATACATTATAAATTCTGAATCTATGTACTGATTATCATTGTCACATGTCTGTCAAACATGTTGAGTGATCCAAACATCATCTGCAGCCTGAAACTGAACTTTTGATCAGATTTTAGGAGTGAATGCACTTAACTGCATAGAGAGATATAGGATGCTCCCTTGCTCCGTATTTAGTGAATGACTTAACCTCCAGTGTGCTGTCTGTCTGCACTGGTCTCAGAACAGTTTGAAATGCACCTTATTTTCATCTTAACTCCATATAAATCCTCTGAAAGCAACATTTTTCTGCTTTTGGATGAATACATTTATTCTCAATGTGATAATGCACAGTAAATATAGAAATGCATTTATTAATGTTAATGAATAGAATCATATTGCACAGTGATGACAAAATAAAATATAAGAAAATGTATATTAAAATGAAGTGAAATGACCCACAGATGTTACTGTGTAAAGTTATTTAGAATAAGGAACATGTTTTTGGAACATGTGTCAGTAAACCGCTCCACAACACTCATCTGAGTACTTCATGTTTATCAGTGCGCCAAAGCACGAAATATTTAAAGCAGCATATCAAATGAAACTAGAGACTCTACTCTTTACAAACAAAAAGGTTTCAGTGAAAAAAGTTGGAGAGATTTCTTACCAGAGGCACTTTTGTTGGCGCTGTGCTCATAGAAGCAGTTCACAGAAATCAGTGCAATGGTGTTTGGTCACGTGACTCCATGCATCAGAAGTTTAACCCTTAAATGACTCCTTAGTGTCCTGAACAGTATGCAATGAGTTTAAATTAATTTAAATTATGCGTTGTGTATAGCGATCCAAAATAGCGAGTCCTGTTGATGACGACTGCTGCCACCTCAGCTGCAGTCTTATTATTCAAGGGTTCTGCGATGAGCTGTTTGGTGAAGAGGTCAGCCATTGTGAGTACGTAACTGTTCCCCTGAAGACTGACTGGAAAAGGTCCCATCAAATCCAGACCTAAAATAGTCCACGGTTTTGTGACTTTGACAGTGTTTAACACTAAAGCGCTTGTATCAACAGTGTTCTTCAACTTACACTGAGGACAGCATGCAATCTGAAGAAACATTAATAATAAATACATCACACAAAATTGAAGATTGCTATTTTTTCTGTTATCAATTACAGACCCATATATGTTGTTCCAAACCATTATTATGCTGCATTTAAGTGCTCCTTCGAAGTTTGTTCTTATGAGTTTGAAAGTCAGAATTATGGTGTGAGGTGTGTTCAAGTGATTTTTGTCGTCAAAAAATGGATGCATCTCTCTCTTTCAGTTACTGACAAACATCTTTTATTGTGCTTTTGCAGTGAAATGAAGAGCAAAGTGTGCAAGACTCTTACAGTGTTAAGAAAATGTATGTGAACCCTTTGGATTTATCTGGTTTTCTACATTAATTTGTCATAAAATGTGATCTCATCTTCATTAAAGTCACAAGTATAGACAAACACAATATGCTTAAGCTAACAACACACAGTTATAATATTTCATGTCTTTATTGGACACATCCCATTAAACATTCACAGTGCTGTGGAAAAAGTAAGTGAACCCTTGGATTAATAACTGGTTGATCCTCCTTTGGCATCAATAACCTCAACCAAGCGTTTCCGGTAGCTGCGGATTAAACCTGCACAATGTTCAGAAGGAATTTTGCATCATTCTTCCTTACAGAACTGCTTCAGCTCAGACATATTCTTAGGATGTCTGGTGTGAACGTCTCTCTTGAGGTCAATCCACAGCATCTCTATTGGGTTAAGATCTGGGCTCTGACTGAGACACTCCAAAAGGTGGATTTTCTTTTTTTGAAGCCATCCTGTAGTGGATTTACTTCGATGTTTAGGGTCATTGTCCTGCTGCATCACCCAACTTCTACTGAGCTTCAGCTGGCACACAGCCACCCTGATATTATCCTGTAGGATATCTTGATAAACTTGGGAATTCATTTTCCCTCGATGATGGCAAACGGTCCAGGCCCTGAAGCAGCAAAGCAGCCCCAAATCATGATGCTTAGCCACGGTTCTTCACCGTTGGCATGATGTTTTTATGTTGGTATGTGGTGCCCTTTTTATGTCATACGTAGTGATGCAAGTTCTTCCCAAACAATTCAACCTAACTTTCATCAGTCCACAAATTATTTTCCCAGCAGCATTGCGGAGTGTCAAGGTGGTCTTTGGCAAACTTTAGGCACGCAGCAATGTTTTTGTTGGAAAGCAGAAGCTTCCTTCGTGGTGTCCTGCCATGAACACATGCCTGTTTAATGTTTTCTGTATAGTAGACTCATGAACAGAGATGTTAACCAGTTCCAGTGATTCCTTCAAGTTTTTATCTGTCTCTCTAGGGTTCTTCTTTTACCTCATTGGGCATTCTGCAGTGTGCCCTTTGAGTCATCTTGACTAGACGGTCACTTCTAGTGAGAGTAGTCACAGTACTAAATCATCTCCATTTATAGACAGTTTGTCTAACTGTGGACAGATGAATAAATAAGCTCTTTGAGATAAATTTGTAACCCTTTCCAGCTTTATGCAAAGCAACAATTCTTGATCTCTTCTGAGATCTCTTTTTTGTGAGGCATGGTCCATGTCAGCAGATGCTTCTTGTGAATAGCAAACTCAAAATGTTTGAGTGCTTTTTATAAGTCAAAGTAGCTCTAACCCACACCTCCAATCTCATTTCATTAATTGGATGCCAGGATTGCAACTTCTGTCGCCAAAAACAAAAGAAGGACTCGGCCCTCTCATGGATGCGCATAGTAGGGCTGGTTGAAAGTGGAGATTTATAGATAAAAATATTGATCTGTTTCTCACCCACACCTATCATATCTCTTCTGAAGACATGGATTAAACAACTGGAGTTGCATGGATTGCTTTTATGCTGCCGTTCTGGGCTTTTTTGAGCTTCAAAGTTTTGGACCCTGTTGACTTGCATTGTGAGGACCTACAGAGATGAAATATTCTTCTAAAAATCTTTGTTTGTCTTCAGCAGAGAAAGAAAGTCATACACATCTGGGATGACATGAGGGTGAGTAAATAATGAGATAATTTTCATTTTAGGTTCAATTACACCTTGAAGTGTTTGTAACGCTACCAAGAACAGCAGAACATCAAAAACAAACACTCTTTCCAACATCTCACCCACTGGCTGATGACTCTTGTGATGCCGACCCAGTAGTATGATGAAGCAATCAGGGCATATGTCTTCACCCAGCCTTGATGTCGACCTGTTTCTACGTTGTCATGGCAATCCTGAAGCACTGCTTCCTTTTGCTTTGTATTCATTACCAACAGACGATGTGAACCATTTTTGCCTGTGTAAAACAGCTGTCCATCTAAATTATGTACAAGTTCAAAATTAGTACTGTTCACGAATGATTTGCCACTTTAAGAATCTTAATGAGACAGGTAATTCAAACATGAAAATTATGTCACTGTTTACTAACCCTTTTGTCATTCCAAATATGAATCAATTTTTTCCTGTTGAACTCAAAGGAGAATTGAGGAATCCTTATGTAGCTTTTTCCATACAACAATAGTTTATAGTGACCTCGTCTGTGATCATAAAAGTAGTCCATATGATTAGTGTGCTTTATAAGTCTTTTGAAGCCATACAATAACTAATATTTCAATCTTTACTAGAACTCATTTATTGGTGGTGCTTGCTTTAACAACCGCTTAGCAATGCCCTGGCAACTAGCAATGCCAAAACGACCACCCAGAACACACTAGTAACCGTACAGCAACACCCATATCTCTGCACCGGAACATCGTACAGACATAGGGGTGGGCTCTTTCAACTTGAGGCAGCTGATGGGACATTGTGGTGACAGTTTTTGCCACGGCAAGCCCTACTCACATTTTCTTCAGAAAATATACCAATATAGATAATACTAATTAACTGAAAACCTTCCCCTCCACTGCTGCTCTCGAATCTCAAACTGGAGTGTTGCGTTTGGTGAGAAACAATGGCATTGTGGCGTCAATGATATCAAGCCTAAGATGTCAATTCGACAGGCCATTTTTTAAATCTGAACGCGATGCGATTTCAGGAAGATTTTCAGTGAATAACATCTTATTTTCAATCTGTTCTTCACACAAAGCTGTTGTTTGACTTGGAATATTACACAATAGTCGTATGGTCTACTTTTATAATATTCTTATAGTATTTTGGTGTATTTTTATTGCAACCTATTGGTCAACTATAACTATCGTTGTATGGTGAGCTGTGTGAAAATTCTTCCAAAATTATCCTTTTTTGTTCTACTGAAAAAAAAAAAAAATAATAAAAAAATAACAGTATTCTAGTTTGGAACAATGTGAGGTGATTAAATCTCATTTTTGGATGAACTATTGATGTGTGATTTTCTGTTCCTTACCTTTAACTATGTAGTCCTTGGCCGTAGCTCTGACAGATCTCTTCCTGATTTTTCCTGCTTTGACTGTGTTGAGATGGTAAAGGCCAGACTCAATGTGCACAGCAAACTGCGCTATCACTGCAATTCATAAGTAAACAACAACAGTCCCACATTTAATTTCATATGGACTCAAGTCTTATTTCTAGAACTGAAAACACGGAACTGAAGAAGTGGCCTATTAAGAACATAAATATAATATAAATCAAAAATAATTTGGACATAAACATTGATGAAGCCAAGCATTTTAGTGAATAATCGAGGGTATATTTGGTTATGATGGAAATGAAAAGCGACAGAGCAGCAGACTGACAGTTTGAAGATGAGAAATAGCATTCATTTTATTTATTTTTTACATCATACTCTGAGAGTAAATAAAAATAAAGTGTAACTCAAACTCTCTTCACTTCAGGTGTTCACTGCATTCATCTGAATTCAAGCTCATATTTATTTTTTTATTAGATAATTTATTGCATAAAATATATATATATATTTTTTTCAATGCTGTGCTTGAAATATATAATAAATGAATGACACAGCCTTTTCTTATCTACTGCAAGACATTCAGACATTTTTACTTACAGTAAAATATATCTCCCTGAATTTTGTTTGAAGGTTTCAAGAGGAGACTGTGTCAGAACTGGTAGCAACAATGGGTTGGTACAGAACATCTATATTCAGAACAAAGGTGCATACATAATATATATATTGAGTTTTTGTTTGTCAATACATGTTATTACTATCCACACCTCTTGCATTCTTAGTGTCTATCTGGGGTCAAATATATCTCATGACCTTAAATGTGCTAAAATTGATGACTCACTTAAAATGTTATACTCCCCTTTCAAAAAACAAAAACATGTTAGCCTGTCTACCTTCACTGCATTTAAATGAATGTCAGCAGTAATGTAAACAGTCTTTTATAGACATCAGCTAATGCACAACTCAACCATTATTCATGTTCATGTCACTACAGTGTTTTATCAGTTTTCACAGTGATGTCGCAGTTTTTGTATGTGGAGACAGCCAGCAGTATTTCTGTGTTTTGGATAGTAACATAGCAACATCCAAATACAGTGTTAATGTAAGTTTTGAACTTTAAAAGAGTGACATTCACTTTGATAGATTTATTATTGTTTTGAAAAGCAAAACTGGGCGTTCACTAATTCTGTCTATCATACAGTAGAAGTGACATGTAATAGTATCTTTTGGAATTAAATGATTGGAACTGAAAATGTCAGTTGAGTAAAAATTTTAATCATTCAACTTTTTGTTTTGAAGATTTTCTAGAATGTTCCATATTGTGGAGTTCACGGACTCTTCTGAAGTGGGCGTATAGTGCCAGTTTCATGGGTTCAGGATGATGCATGTGACTCAACGGAAACTTTCACAGAAAACTCTGATGTCTGACTTGCAGACAGATGATGATGAAGATGATGATGATCATCTGGCATGTACAAAGAGAAAGTACAAGTTTGTTTGTATATGTATTCTTTACCACAGCTATTCTTTAGATCTCATTAATGCATTTGCATTAAGAAGTATGATCAATCAATCTCTAAACTCAAAAGTGAATTTATATTTATGTAAAGAAACTGTCAATCTCTCTGCTGTTGGCAATTCATTGTTTACGTTTTTTTTTTTTTTTTAATCAGAATTTGATATTAAACTGGTTCCATCTGAGTTTTGATGGTGCAGATACAGTATGTCAAACTGATAACTGACCACCCTTATAGGCAGAGCTGGGTAAGATGTGCCAGTAGGTATGTGAACCACCCCCGTGTATCTTGGAATGTGATCATATGGTATATTTATATTTATATGCATATGTTTATTTCTGTCATTATTTTTATTTCTGTTTTGATGTTTGGTATTGGGACAGTTTCACATGTATTTTTTATCTGTATCCTTGTCATAATATAAATGATAGTTTTTTATTGTGTTTTTATTTGGACCCCATGAAAACTATAGACAATCCTACTGTTGACACGCAGTGCATGGTGGCAGAAAGCCTGTAGACTTTTGTGTTAGATTTGACAGATTAGACATTAAAGCGAAAATATGACACAAAACCATCCTAAATACACAAGTATTCTTAGCTATACAATTATTATAATGATATGAGTTACTAACTTATCTGTATGTTTGCTGCAAAGCAGTAATTTGAAATGATCTCCTCAGTCCAGTCAGCTCTGTTGATGGCTTGAAGCCACAGTCGTCTACAAGAACCCTCGAAATCATTTTTCAACAACAGAATCCCATAAAAGTTTACTGTTTCCCGACGGTTTCTGCCACCACTTCTGTATGTGACATAAGCGATAATACAATTATGAAACAAAAACAATTCATGAAATAGCAAAAACGTAAAAGGTAACATACAAAAATATCAAACTTGTTTTGATCACCAGAAATTGTTATTAATAAATTGCATAAGCAACAGAGGGAAAAAAAAAAAACTACTGGAATCCTGCAGGAATATTATGAAGGAATAGAAATTGTCTTACAGGTCATTAAAACACCTTTATTCCCTGCAGGAATATTGTGCTGGGTAGATTTAAAATCCTGCAGGACATAGCAAGTGTTAAACTGCACACATTGAGCAGGAGTTTTCTACAGGAACTATTCCGGTGGCATCCTGCAGGATTTGGTTTCCTCCTGGAGAATCAAACTCACAAATAGTCCATTTTTACCAATGAATAATTTTATTGATGGAAATGTTGTCATTCTTAATGACATAATCTGTTCATTTCCCTAGCAGCGGAGTCAGTCACACCTAGAAAACAGAGAATTAAACAAGTTAAGGAACAGGACAATATTGCTGACAACTGTGAAAAATAGATCAAAACAATGGTGTGTGATATCCTAACAGTGGAAAATAGATAAGTGTTTAGGTGGAAATAGGTTTCAGTGGCGTGCACAGAAGGGGGGCAGCAGGGGCGCCTTCAAGAAAAGACACGTTTTCTTACATTCGTTTGGAACAAGTTTTCAAGGGGCGTCTATTTCCTGCAGCAATGCCCTTCAAGGGAGCAAAAATGCAGTTTGGAATTCACCCCGGAACACCGAAGTGCCGTTGCCTCAGAAGAGTAACCGGTCAGATAAAAAGTCCACTCTATGTACTGTAGTGTATGCATATTAAAAGAATAAGACTCGATTGGTTTTCAGATATCGCATTAAACTCTCATTTTCAACATTGCACACTGGCAGCATTCACCTTGCTTTCAGTGTAGAAAGAAATTCAATACGACTTTCATAAAATACAGTCTTAATTAACATTTACATGGTATTAACATTTTTGGTTTTGGACATGTAGGCTACAGTACTAATTATTCAGAAGCATATATTACTATCTTGACACCATCATTGTACCATGGTCCTTCCACATTATCGGTGCAAGATCCTATCATCATATTACCTATCATCCATCCATGCCTTTTTCCTCATTTTTGCCTTATTCATTTCCTTTACAACTGTCCACTGTGTCTGGGGAAAAACAAGTATATTTCTTTAAGTTCAAGTTGAATGCATTAATGCATTCAAGGAAGGGTATTTTGGACATGTCAACAATACACCTCATAACAGCTCATAACATCACCTTTTTTTTCCAAGAGATTCACAATCTGCCATTTTGTCCATATTGGTGTGGCTGAAAGCCCAACATCTAATCAAAAACAGAGCACAAAAAAGGGGGATAAGAGGTTAGAATGATTTGTACAAAATAGTCTAGAAGTGAAACTCTGTAGTCTGGTGTGCATACCTGCCAACACTCCCGATTGTATTGTATTTCTCTTGTTTTTCCACCCCTCCTCCCACTGTACACCTGATTTACAATTTCTCCAGATAAACTCCGCATCCACACTTTGCTCATGAGCATGTTTTAGACCACCAGGTAGCGTTGCCACCTGTCCCGTAAAATTCGGGATTGTAATGTTCAATAAGACGTTCAAAATTACACAGATCCAACAATGCATGAATACAACCACAGAGTCATAAAGACAAGAAGTTCAGCTGACGGAAAAAAATACATAATTATATGGGTAAACACTTCAGCATATACTGCACACTCTAACACAAAAAATGCCATTTTCAATATTTGTTTTAAGAATAGTAAAAAAATATTTGTTTACTTTAAACGGTGTCTCTTCTTAAATTCTTTTACTTCTTGCCCCAGTAGTGGGGTAAGATGGCCCCTTTTCATAATTTTGTGCTATGACAACAAAATTAGCACGTTTCTATTTATTTCCCTTGATAATATGTTGGATGATGCATCATCATCCTGTACATGCTAAAAGTTTATCTATATATGTTACAATTTAAAAGTAATGATAATTGTTCTTAAGGGGGGCATCTTACCCTATATATTATTAGTTATTACATCAGTGTGTCCTCCTGTGTATCCTGTAGGATACTGTATTATTCCTGCAGGATTGATTAAACCTTTTAGAACCTTATTTTATTCCTGCAGGAGGTTTGCATTTGTGCTGTAGAAATGACAAAATCCTGCAGGATGTTCCTTCTGTGTAGGAAGTGTGCTGGCTGTTCCTGCATGTCTCTGTGGTTTTAAGGGTCCATTCTAAAACCTATAGGAATATCCTGCACCGTTTGTCCATGTGTCCTGTAGGATTTCATCTGCAAACATCCTGCAGATAAAGTGAAAATCCTGCAGGAATCCTGTAGGGTTTTTTTTTTTTTTTTTTGTAAAGGACATCTTGCCTCACCCCGAATTGATGAAAAATACGCTTATGCCAAGAACAGTTCAAAAGTAAAACTGTTCCTTAATATGCCTGTGTGTTTTTTCTGTGTTGATTTGTTTACCAAACAGATATGACAAAAATATGATGATATAAACTCACAAACTTATCCTTATTTACTACGGGTTTGTGTTTGAAACCAACATACAAAACCACAGCTAGAGAAAACAAGGACTTATGTATGTGGACATATAATAAGATGCCTGGAAGAACGATACAACACACCAAAAGGTCATGTGATTGTTATACATGCTGTTATAGTAGTGGCTTTTCCAGGTTCTGTAAACAATGTTTCCTCTCAGGTCATAGCTTCATGTGGTATAATAATCCACCAATAAAATACATACAAGCTTTAAGTAAACATTAACTGTGTGCATATGTCTTAATGAGGTATGCCATCATGCATTTATTGGATATCAGAAAAAAATTATTCCATGGGAATAAGACATATGTTCTAAATTAGTTCTGATAACATGCTGTATATAAGGCCCCTATAGTAAAACCCATATTGGCACATTCTGGAAGACGACGGCTACATGATGTATCTCCTACTCATCCTAACAATAGTCAGCCCAGCACACGCTTGGCAGGTCAGAATCTTTTTGACCTTCTCAATATTATTATTAATAAATTGCTGAATATTTACTTGTGTTCTAACAATGTTCATGTAACGCTGGTTTTCCTTTGGTTCTGCAGTCAATAGAGGACTGGGGCTCTGGCAGCGTTGACAGCTCTGTTGACGAGTTTGGACAGTGTGTTTGTAATGTTTTCCTGCCTGATACTTCATTCCCAGCAGACCGTGTGGAACACATGCAGATATCCTCAAATGAACTTTCTGTAGAGGTCAAGGTTCAAATCAACAAGGTACATTATGTTGGAGTTCTTACCGTCTAAAGAAGCACTTCTCAACAGTTCATAGGTTTTATATTTGAACTTTTGGCGACTACAGAATTGTTTAGTGTACAAAAGCAAACAAATATGTCATTGAAATTTAGCAGCATAGGCCCAACATAATGGAAAATTATTCCTACAAGTTCTATAATCTATAAAGAACAGCAGAAGTGTGATTTACAGTCTTTATAGTCTTCGTGTTTTGTAAATGTCTCTTGACCACACAAAAGGAAGCACTGTATACATTTCTGATTATTACCTCATCAGGTGGAAAGTCTCAAGGGTCAACTGGTCATTCTCCTCAGCGAGCTCTCCAATTTGACTGCTCGTGTGGAGATTCTGGAGAGCGGACCTGACAAGTACATCAAACTGGAGTTTGAGCTCCTGAGGATCGAGCTGAGAGAATTTGAGGCTCTGGTCACACAACTGAAGACATCACTGAACATCTCGTCACCAGCCATTGACAGTCTTTACATAGAGGTACTCAGTTTTTATTTTTAAAAGACATTCACCAAAAAAATAAAAAAAAATAAATAAAAAATTTGATTATTTCTGTGAACACAAAAGGAAAGAAAACTGGAAGAATCTTTGTTCAGCTCTTTTCCATTCAATGACAGTTTATAGTGACCACACTTGTCAAGCTCCAAAAAGGACCAAAAAAGCACTCTTAAAGTCTTTTAAAAGTAGTGCAGATGACTCATGTGCTATATTCCAAGTTTTCTGAAGTTATATGATAGCTTTGTGTGACAAACAGAATTAAATTTATATTATTATTCACTAATAACCTTCCCCTATCCCGAGGCTCTCAAATCTCATTCACGTCTAAGTACAGGTTCAAAATAATAGCATGACGACACTGTGATGTCAATTAAATGTGTTGTAATTATGGCTGGGTAAAAATGTCAGTGTTCATATGCATCGCGATCTTCATTTGAACGATATCGAAATCAATTCTTAAATCCCAAGTTCAATCTTTTTCTGTATGTTTGTTTGTGACCTAATTAATTGCGCCATTCAGCTAAAAAAATGTCTGTGATTCGCCACTGGCTGGTAAATTCAGATTTCACAAACCAGTGATTGAATGGTTTATAATGGAGCTAAATTTGTGCCAAAACTAAACAAATAAATAGAAGGTTTTGCAAACAAACACAATCTGCTTTGCAATGGAAAACTCGACTCTCAAACAAATAGAAAGTAATTTGCAGATACAAAGGGCCCTTTCAGAGTAAATGAAGGGTAGTTGTCATGTACTTAAAGAAATGCACTGTGTTTTACATATATAAAAGAAATATGAGCCATATTTCACAAATAAATACAATATATTCTACAGGACTATTGTACACCAAATCAAATGTGAACAATCACATACCATTTGTGAGTCACGTGACTTTTGGTATGATTTTGTCAACCAGCATCTTAATTTTCTCACAAATGGGCTGAGCAACATTTAGAAACAGAAGATGGTGCAGTACTGTCAAACACTTAATATTTTAGTTTTTTCTCACTCAGTTATGTCATTATAGAGCTGTTCAGCCGTGACGTCAATTTGTAGGTGAACCCGGAAGTCTAATTCGCTGTGGGTTCTCTCTGGATTTTCCTATGTGGTTTTATAATGGGGTTGTTTAACTTCTGAGTAAAATAAGGTCTGTGGTAAACATTACTTGATGATACGTGGATGTTTTGTTCTACAACATAAATTACACACAGTCCTTCAGCAAACATGAATTTTGAAGCCGCTGTTTGTTTTAAAAAATAAATACAAAATTATATATATAAATTCAATATGGCTTCAGAACTCACGTTTGAGGTATGACTGTGTAATTTGTGTTGTAGAACAAAATGTCCACGCATCATGTTTGTAGACATCATAGCATAGTTAATTAAACTGATCTGATCTCAATTTAAACCATACATTTTTCAGAGAACCACCCAAATAATAAAAAAAGTCTCATAAATAATTTATATATAAGTAATAAATAAGTTATTCATAAATAATATTGTATGTGTTTATAATCTTATGATAAACAGAATTGTTTAAAAAAAAATAATAATTTGTTGTTGTCCTATCTTTGTAAACATGTTATTCTACCTCACTTTGAAAAGTCTCATTTTATTCCACTATGTGGCAGAAAGCACTAGAAAAAAATATTTTATTCTCCATCACATTCCATCACAATGTACAGATCTGAAATGTAGTTGGCGCTCTAATGAATTTTAGCCCTCACAGATGTGCTCGTCCATAGACATTCAGTCTAATTTTCAGTTCAAGCACCACCCTCATTGTTTCATTGAATATCTCGGCCTCTGAGTGGACTACAAGCTCAATCTAGGTGTCATTTAAAAGCTCCTCCCTATTGCGATGATATAAAACATTTGATCATTAATAGTCAAAAACATATTTTCTGATGATTTGTTTAGCATGCTTTTCATTCTGGATGGCATATTTTGTTCTGGACATCTAAGATATAACATTGGATTATTCACACAAGCAAGCTCACAGACAAGTAAAAAAACATCTCAAACA
The DNA here is from genome assembly GCF_019703515.2 of Myxocyprinus asiaticus. Classification (NCBI taxonomy): domain Eukaryota; kingdom Metazoa; phylum Chordata; class Actinopteri; order Cypriniformes; family Catostomidae; genus Myxocyprinus; species Myxocyprinus asiaticus. The sequence goes on from NC_059360.1 coordinate 1,587,836, forward strand.
AAGGGTATCAAACCTAATTAAAATCAGAATCAAAACAAATTGAGAGCTTGTGATTAGGAATCAAATCAATTTGGGAAATCTGTTTCAAAACCCAGTCCAAATGGCAAATGGAGAATGACATACAGCTATCATATGGCTTCAGAAGATTTGGAATATAGTGCACGAGTCACATGGACTACTTTTATTATACATTCATGTTGTTTTTTGGTCCTTTTTAAAACTACAGGCGTAGTGAAGATTCTTGCATTTCTCCATTTGTGTTTGAGAAAGAATGTTATAGGAGTTTGGAAATTATATGAGGGTAAATGTGTCCCCCCACAACTTTGCCTTTAAGATTCGGAATATGAGTTTAATTGTTGACCAATTGGAGAGCTACGACCAGAGCAACTTGGAAGTGATTCGCATTGAGTTCGCCAAACTTCAAAAGAAACTGGAGAAATGTCAGGATGATAAGGACGACTTCTCCAATGCACAAATAGGTATACTGTTTCTACATTTTCTGTTTATATTAAGACAACCCAAGTGTCATATATGATACATTTAACAAAGTTGCCATTCTGAAACATAACTTGAAACATTTTATTAGTCTTGTCAGAACCCACAACCAAGCAAACACATGATGTGAAAAAATACAAATAACTAAAAAGACCACGACTGGTAACGCAGTGGACTCAATGAACTAACATCATGACTGGGAAATGATGGTAAACTTTGAACCAGTGTGTTGTAACTGTGATGAGAGATAATCAGCATTGCAGTGATGATTGATCACAGAATTGTCAGGCAAAATTCAGTAAAATCATGTATGGCCACATACACACGTTTTAGGAGTGACAACCGCATTTAAATAAATGAGTGACTACCCTTCTTTCTTGTTCTGGGACAGAATACAGGAATCACTCCCACATTTTTGATGACTGACATCCTGAAAACAGGAATGTGAATGGAAATCAAAGTCAGGTTTATTGTCAATATTTCAAACTACAGTGTGCAGAGATTTAACAAACACTTAGACAATCTGCACAAGATGTGGAATATCAGCTGTAATGGAGTTCAGATAATAAATACACATGTATAAACATGGATATATAGACATATGAAAGTCTCATTAAAACTGAATTGGAAACTTTTTAACAGGCCTTCAGCACATCTTTTTTGTTGGTACTTTTATGTTAATGTCTTTTATGTATAGATTTGATTATTTTGGCCTTGTCCCAGACCAGACTTTTAATATTAAACAATGAAAATTAGGAATACACAACATATCAGTGACCATATCGGTGTCGGATGATAAATGTGCATTTTTTTAAGTTATCGTTTATTGGTCCAATAAGAAACTTAGGCCAATATATTAAAGCCAATAAGTGATGGCTTTTTCAGGCACACACTACCCACCATGAGGGTTTTGAATGGTGTCTTCTGCATGAGGTGACACGTCAGCATACAGTAGACTTTGCTTATAAGATCATACTGGATCTGAGTGAACACTTCATTATACTTATCCACTGTTTCTTTATTCTTTTTGTATGTTAAATCATATCGTCGCTGTCTGATGAAAAACACATATCTCCAAAAAACAAATTTTTCAAGCGATGGAAAAACTCTTATACATGTTTGTGTGTTTTATGTTTGACTGTTCCACAGTTGTAGCATCATTTCCACCACACCAAACACTTTTGCCCTTAATAAAGTTTTTTCAGAAGTTAGTGTACTTGTTAACCAAGTGAACAAAAGTGTCAGTGAAGAGCATACGCTAGAGATGAAATATGAAAAATAAATAAAGAAAAATCAAGAGAAATATCACTTGTGAACAGAATAGTTGTAATTTTGCCAAAATATGCTAAATGTGTGAAAATATTATTTAATTGTGTGCATTTAGGATACATTAAATTTCAGCTATGAATTTAGCCTTAGCAAGACAAAGGAGTCGGTCATTTCCAGCAATGAAATGACACTGTGGTGGGAATTCCATGACAGCAATCTCCTGTGATGTGTGTACATAATGTTGGACATTGTTAGTAGACTAATGTAAAAAAAAATTAAAAAAAAAATTGCATACAGTATAGTAAAATAAATTAAAACATTACTATTTTCATTGCTATTTACAGGGTCCTGTAAGCATGGAGGTATTCTGAGGATTGGAAAACCGATCGTCAGCCAGCTAAACGCAGACCTGAATGCAGGTTATAAGTATGGAGGATGGGGTAAAGACTCCAAGCCCTTGCCTGGCTCTGAGAATATGAACTGGTACTCGGGCTTTACTGACACTCTGGTCAGCAGAATCACACTCTATGCTGACTATTATAAACTGATCATGAGACAGGGCTTTAGTACACACGAGTTATACCTTGTAAATAAATATGATTGGCGAGGCACTGGAAACAATTACATAGTGCGGGCAAATACCCTGTACTATCAGTTCAGAAGTCCTTTTAGCATGGCAAAATATAACATGACCAGCAAAACAGCCGAGTACAAGGTGGTTCCAGAGGCTACGACCCGATTCTCGTACCACTATTCGCCCAATCAGAACCTGGACTTTGCAGCCGATGAGACTGGGATGTGGGTAACTTACGCCACAGAGGAGTCAAATGGTAAACTAGTCTTGGGGAAGATAGATGAGGAGTCGTTTGCATTAGAGGAGGTTTGGCAGACGAGCGTATACAAACAGTCTGTCACAAACATCTTCATGATTTGTGGAGTCCTGCACGCAACCAGATCAGTAGATACTCAAACGGAGGAGATTTTCTACACTTTTGACACCAACAAAAATGAGGAAAGCCATGTTAGCATTCGCTTTGAGAAGTTCCAGGACTTCTATGTGTACCTGGACTACAACCCCACCGATCAGAAGCTTTACATGTACAACAATGGTTATTATGTGAGTTACAATGTGAAATTCAGAGATGCCTAGATAATCTACTGCTTTCAAAATTGGTTTTTGATTTAATGACAATTTCATACTTGAAATATTGGAATTTAATATGGAATTAACTCTGCAATTAATTTGTACCATTTCCTTCACGTTGTCTTACACATATGTAGAATTTACTAGAACTTTAAAAAGTAAAAATAACAATGCATCACTGAATTTATGTAGTGCTTTCATGCCAAGGGGAATCTCATTCGACTTCCTGTCTCAATTTCAGAGTATGGATTTAGAGACAATTTATCCCGTGAAGCACTTGTATTAAAATGAATGGGAGATATTTGAAAGCCCAATATGGTGGATGTACAAACTAAAGTCCCACCTTACAGGTAAAAGAGCCAATCACCTTTTAGATACAGACATCGCCTGTCAGTCAACTCAAGTTTAACCCCTAACCTAAACCCTAAACCTAACCTTAAAGTTTTACCTCCCACCCAAAATCTAAACCTAACCATGACTTTAATGGGAAAACAACTTTTGTGTACCACAGAAGAGGGAAGAGTATTACAGGCTATTGATATACAGTACATCAGTCATTTGATTCACATAAATAAATATGGAATGAGAAACCAAATTTGTTCACTGAAGTTTCCTTTCTTAAATAAAGTGTTAAATGGGAGACTAACTAAAATTTGATGCCTGTATTTTATTGATTTGAAATTATGGTTGGTCTCTATGGGAATAAAAGTTGTAGTATATCTTACAATTTCGCCACCTCACACGAAATATTATGAGTTGTCATGCTACCTTGTTGGATGTGAAGTAACTTTGTCACTAAACTCCATTTATCCAAGTGTTCGGACGACTCCACTGGTCCAAGAGAGAACTTCTAAACTGATACATGTGTCACTGCAAACAAACGACCCTCCCACTTGCTGTTCATGATCGATGGCCACTAGACTTAAGATCAGTGCCTTTTTTTACGCATGGATAATCGGAAGATCTTCCCGGTGATCATCGATATATATATCTGGATTGTTTTCAGAAATAAATAGGGCTGCTCATTGCACAGTATCTTTGTCTCTTCAGACATATTTCTCAACACAACTTAAAGTGTGAGCGGCAGGGTAAATTAAGGGGGGGGGGGTCGCACACTGGATGCGTCTGGTGGACGACATGGCGCGTTCTAAAATTCAAAACAATTATTTATTTTTTACCAAAGGTACGTATACACCGCCAACGCTCAGTGCCACGGAGCTCAGTTTGCATTATTTTCCATTAAATTTGACCCAAATCATTATCAGGGGACAAAGATTATTTGCACTAGCAATCACTGGATGATCTATTGTGAACATGCATCTTTCATATAGCCTACACAATGTATTTTCAGTTACAAATATGTCATTTTGTGGTTAGACAGCTTGAATGAAAGACCTATTCATGGCTACATACAGAGAAATTGCATAATAAACATCGCCATTTCTAATAGTTCAGTTTGCGCAGTTACACCAGTTTCACTAACCTGCAAACTCAGTCACTTTGTTCATTTTCGAAGAAGCACCAAAACTTTGGACAAGCATCTCCTGTGCCACTTCAGCTCGAGTGTGTGTGTGCTTCAGTAAATGGTATATCACCCTCTTGTGGTCTCCCAACGCTATTACGACAGACTGTTAAACAGAGGCCAACTGAGTGAATTGGAAAGCACACAAATTAAGCTTCTAATTTAAATGTCGACTAATGTTAATATATATCGATGCCTCAAAAATATATCGATAAATAATGTGCTGATCAATAATCAATATTTTATGACATCCCTACTGGCCACCATGTACACAAACCAAGTAGACAAATCAATCAAAATATTTTTTTTAATCAAGCTTTGTGTCTAGATCATGAAAACAAGCAATTATTCTTCGAATAATAAAGGTCCATCTAGCCACACTCCCCCAAGGTGACTTAAAAGTGAGCAACACTAAAACACAAGTGATTGATGCTAAAGAGAGAACAGACTCCAGCTGATGACATTCTGGAGACACTGTCTATTGCTCAGGTTTAGTGTCTGACATTCAGTGTGATGCAACTCAAGCTGTTTGATTCAGTCAGTCCTCATCAGCATTAACCAGCTCGACACCGTCACATGCTCACATGTCCAGATGATGATTTCCACAGAATGTCCTATTAAAATAAAATACACATTAGAAAAGATTCAAATGCAAACAAGTAAACAGCAGTAGAAAAGTGTTAAGCGCCATTCAGACCGAAGGCATTCGTGTTAAAAATGAGAGCAGAATGCAGGAGAGACCGCAATTCAGTATGTATGCAAATGTTATGATAATACCATCAGAGTCCAGTACAGTTTATGGTGACCACCTCTTCAAGCTTCAAAAGAACACAAAAATATAATTCAGAAGTCTAATAATTTATTGAATGCAACTCATGTCTTGAATACGATAAGGTTTGGTGAGAAACAAACCGAAATGTAACGTATTATTAAGCAAAACTCTTGACCGACGGTTGATCTTCTGTGCGCGTTCATGATTCTGCACGTGAGCTTTAGAGCTCCTTGCATGAGATCAAGCGTAGTTACGCAGCACATGGGGCGTTCAAGTGAAAACTCATTTTGTTTCGCTTCGACAGGATCACCAGCGATATTAACAACAGAAAACACAACATAGCTTGAGTTTGTAGTAAGAAAAGATGCATTTCTATGCCCAGCCTTATTTGTTTGAACTGGAGTCCTCCATCAAACAGTGTCATGTAGGAGGCTGAAGGTAGCTACACATACACACTCAGATGCTATAGTCAGACAGAGAGTACAGAAAACCGCAGTTCTTTGGAGGTTTCGCTTACCAAAAGTTAAGTGGAAGAACCGGAGAGAAAGGCGGAGGGAGCGGGAATGTCCGTCACCTATATTCTGAACAGGTGTGTGTGTGCGTATGTGCGCATGTCAGACCTCCACAAAAACAGTCGGTAGGTGTAACATTATCATCCAAAATAGTTTTGACTGGCAAGTGAGATGCTGGCTTCAATATAATGTTATCAGAATGATTTTGAACCAGTGCCAGTTCATAGCGGACGGGACACATGGTGCGATGCCAAATATAGAAACCAAGGGATCCATAGAATGTCCCGTTGCTCGTTGCAGCGGCTTAGGACAAAAAACTCTGATTAACATAGAAAATTACTTTTATTGCGTATCGTTTGGCGTCCGAGTAGGACACGGGGCTGAAGACAGCTACTGTCACACCATGTCTCTGTTTGATTGAGGACTTAAATAAGGCTGGGCATAGAAATGCATCTATTTTTCGATTACAAACTCTTCAGACATGATTTGTAAGTTCTGTTCTCCAGTTTGTGTGCAGCTATGTTGTGTTTTCTGTTGTTAATATCACTGGTGGTCCTGCTGAAGTGAAACAAAACGAGTTCGCATGAACGCCCCACCTCGCGAGCGGCAGTGTAACTACTGTTGCTCTAGTGCAAGGAGCTCTAAGTCTGATTGGTCCGGGTCAGTTGACATTTTGAAGCACAACCGAGTCATCACAGAATTAATAACTTATGTAGAATTATCTGGATAACAAAAATAAATATAGTGTCAAATTTCAGCACTTTCAAAATCGAACTACTTACAAATTTAACAACAAAAAAAATGATGCGATTAATCACGATTCAAATTTTAATCAACTTGCTCTAATAATAAATAGCTAGTTTAAATATGTAAATCAAAATATTCCGGAATTGTAGGCTATTTAAAATTAATTTGGGGCAATAAATAAATACTAAGCAACAGTCTGAAAAACAAATGGATATTTATTCATTATAATATATTTTGTATGAGGTGAAACTTGGTTTACCTAAATGAGTGTATACCATTTAGATCAGTTTAATGCTGAAGAGCCGCTAAGAAGCCAACTCAAGGTTGGATGCTTTTGTAAATGTTATTTTATATGTAGGGTTACGTTTCAAGTTGAATGGTACAATGCTCAAATCCCTGTGGCCAAATCCATATTTCCTACCTAAAGTGCTTAACTCTACTTCAGTTATTTAGGTGACTGAGCTTGAATCTTTTCGGCTTGACCCACTATACTCGGATACAGGCTATGATCTCTCTGCTTTGTGGCCAGTCAACCATACCAGTCTCTAGTGCATACTGTACCTTGCAAGTTCTCTACACCTAGCATAGAACTGGGGTGCAGCTTTGGGATTATTCCACACTTTTCTCAGCATTTCACAGGGATGGAAACAGAGGGCTGAGTATGTGAAATCCCTGTCCATACTCTCTGTGTTGGTGATGATATTGAAGCTTCCTTCAGAGTCTCAATGCCAAGAATCCTAGACGTGCTGAGGATTCGAGAAAGAATATCAGACTGTGCACTTGTATCCTCAGAGGTGCAAGACCTAGATTCTTCCTCTTGATCATCCCTTCTCTCCCGGGTCATCACGGCCATAAAGAGAGTTGAAGCGAAATAACATCCACAGCTTCATCATTAGGCCCATGATATGAGGTTAACTCACCAGGAGAGACTGCTATTTGAGCTGGGCTCTACTGTGACCCAACAGACCCCTTCAAGCTGGCTCACTCTGCCAGCTAGATCACGTAGGGCTGCTAGAATCTGTAACTGAATGCCATCCTGTTGATCTTGGACAACTGAGGCCGTTGCCCACTTACTCTGAGGCTCATCGTAACACTGCAGGTCTCTAAGGGACACAGCCGGGGTGTGATCTCTCTTTCATTTTTGGGAATGTCCCTTAAGCAATTGCCTATTCACACTGGCTTGATTACGGAAATTGGCTCTTTACATCCTCTCCTGCAAAGATAAGCAAGCTGCAGCAGCAAAAGAACTTTCAATGTCCTCCAACAAATGTGCCATACACAAGCAAGAGGGATATTCACAGTGTCCATCACGAGGGTGCATAACAGCATGACAAAAACAACACAGGGGTGAACTCATAATAAAGACCGAAGCAGACCAGTCACAGAAATAAGCTGGCTAATAAAAGGTTTTCAAATACATTACATACACACACACACACACACACACACACACCCACCTCTGGGAAAAAATAAGAGACCACTGCAAAATGATCAGTTTCTCTGGATTTACTATTTATAGGTGTTTGAGTAAAATGAAAATGTTTGTGTTATTATATAAAGTACTGACAACATTTCTCCCAAATTCCAAATAAAAATATTGTCAATATTGTATATATATATATATATATATACACACACATATACATATACACACACACACACACATACATATACACACACACACACACACACACACACACACATATACACACACACACACACACACACACACGGTCAAAAGTTTTGAAACACTTACTCATTCTTTATTGTAATTATTATTTTTTTTTTTTCACATTTTATAATAATAGTAAAGTCATCAAAACTATGGAATAACAAATGGAACTATGGGAATTATGTTGAGACTAAACAAAATCCAAAACAAATCAAAACTGTGTTATACTTTAGCATCTTCAAAGTAGTCACCCTTTGTCTAGAATTTGCAGACATGTACTCTTGACATTTTCTCAACCAACTTCTTGAGGTATCACCCTGGGATGCTTTTTAAACAGTATTGAAGGAGTTCCCATCTACACTATATTGCCAAAAATATTCACTCATCTGCCTTTAGACACATATGAACTTAAGTGACATCCCATTCTTAATCCATAGGGTTTAATATGACGTCGGCCCACCCTTTGCAGCTATAACAGCTTCAACTCTTCTGGGAAGGCTTTCCACAAGGTTTAGGAGTGTGTTTATGGGAATTTTTCACCATTCTTCCAGAAGCGCATTTGTGAGGTCAGACACTGATGTTGGACGAGAAGGCCTGGCTCGCAGTCTTCGCTCTAATTCATCCCAAAGGTGCTCTGTTGGGTTGAGGTCAGGACTCTGTGCAGGCCAGTCAAGTTCTTCCACACCAAACTCGCTCATCCATGTCTTTTTGGACCTTGCTTTGTGCACTGGTGCGCAGTCATGTTGGAACAGGAAGGGGCTATCCCCAAACTGTTCCCACAAACTTGGGAGCATGGAATTGTCCAAAATCTCTTGGTATGCTGAAGCATTCAGAGTTCCTTTCACTGGAACTAAGTGGTCAAGCCCAGCTCCTGAAAAACAACCCCACACCATAATCCCCACTCCACCAAACTTCACAGTTGGCACAATGCAGTCAGACAAGTACCGTTCTCCTGGCAACCGCCAAACCCAGACTCGTCCATCAGATTGCCAGATGGAGAAGCGTGATTCGTCACTCCAGAGAACGCATCTCCACTGCTCTAGAGTCCAGTGGCGGCATGCTTTACACCACTGCATCCGACGCTTTGCATTGCACTTGGTGATGTATGGCTTGGATGCAGCTGCTCGGCCATGGAAACCCATTCCATGAAGCTCTCTACGCACTGTTCTTGAGCTAATCTGAAGGCCACATGAACTTTGGAGGTCTGTAGCGATTGACTCTGCAGAAAGTTGGTGACCTCTGCGCACTATGCGCCTCAGCATCCGCTGACCCCGCTCTGTCATTTTACGTGGCCTACCACTTCGTGGCTGAGTTGCTGTCATTCCCAATCGCTTCCACTTTGTTATAATACCACTGACAGTTGACTGTGGAATATTTAGTAGCGAGGAAATTTCACGACTGGACTTGCACAGGTGGCATCCTATCACAGTACCACGCTGAAATTCACTGAGCTCCTGAGAGCGGCCCATTCTTTCACAAATGTTTGTAGAAGCAGTCTGCATGCCTAGGTGCTTCATTTTATACACCTGTGGCCATGGAAGTGATTGGAACACCTGAATTCAATTATTTGGATGGGTGAGCGAATACTTTTGGCAATATAGTGTATGTTGGGCACTTATTGGCTGCTTTTCTTTATTATTTAGTCCAAGTCATCCATTTAAAAAAAAGTTTTTATTATTAAATTTTAGTTTTATAATGAAATAAATTAATATGGTGGCACAATTATACTTTCGTCTACAAAACTAATTTCAAACATTTAAGCATACGCCTTCAGATCAAAAGATTTTTAAGATCATGAGAAATATTTCAGTCAAGTTTCTCAAAACTTTTGACCGGTAGTGTATATACACACACACATATATATATATATACACAGGTGCATCTCAATAAATTAGAATGTCGTGGAAAAGTTCATTTATTTCAGTAATTCAACTCAAATTGTGAAACTCGTGTATTAAATAAATTCAATGCACACAGACTGCAGTAGTTTAAGTCTTTGGTTCTTTTAATTGTGATGATTTTGGCTCACATTTAACAAAAACCCACCAATTCACTATCTCAAAAAATTAGAATACATCATAAGACCAATAAAAAAAACATTTTTAGTGAATTGTTGGCCTTCTGGAAAGTATGTTCATTTACTGTATATGTACTCAATACTTGGTAGGGGCTCCTTTTGCTTTAATTACTGCCTCAATTCGGCGTGGCATGGAGGTGATCAGTTTGTGGCACTGCTGAGGTGGTATGGAAGCCCAGGTTTCTTTGACAGTGGCCTTCAGCTCATCTGCATTTTTTGGTCTCTTGTTTCTCATTTTCCTCTTGACAATACTCCATAGATTCTCTGTGGGGTTCAGGTCTGTTGAGTTTGCTGGCCAGTCAAGCACACCAACACCATGGTCATTTAACCAACTTTTGGTGCTTTTGGCAGTGTGGGCAGGTGCCAAATCCTGCTGGAAAATGAAATCAGCATCTTTAAAAAGCTGGTCAGCAGAAGGAAGCATGAAGTGCTCCAAAATTTCTTGGTAAACGGGTGCAGTGACTTTTGGTTTTCATGGACCAACACCAGCAGATGACATTGCACCCCAAATCATCACAGACTGTGGAAACTTAACACTGGACTTCAAGCAACTTGGGCTATGAGCTTCTCCACCCTTCCTCCAGACTCTAGGACCTTGGTTTCCAAATGAAATACAAAACTTGCTCTCATCTGAAAAGAGGACTTTGGACCACTGGGCAACAGTCCAGTTCTTCTTCTCCTTAGCCCAGGTAAGATGCCTCTGATGTTGTCTGTGGTTCAGGAGTGGCTTAACAAGAGGAATACGACAACTGTAGCCAAATTCCTTGACACGTCTGTGTGTGGTGGCTCTTGATGCCTTGACCCCAGCCTCAGTCCATTCCTTGTGAAGTTCACCCAAATTCTTGAATCGATTTTGCTTGACAATCATAAGGCTGCGGTTCTCTCGGTTGGTTGTGCATCTTTTTCTTCCACACTTTTTCCTTCCACTCAACTTTCTGTTAACATGCTTGGATACAGCACTCTGTGAACAGCCAGCTTCTTTGGCAATGAATGTTTGTGGCTTACCCTCCTTGTGAAGGTTGTCAATGATTGTCTTCTGGACAACTGTCAGATCAGCAGTCTTCCCCATGATTGTGTAGCCTAGTGAACCAAACTGAGAGACCATTTTGAAGGCTCAGGAAACCTTTGCAGGTGTTTTGAGTTGATTAGCTGATTGGCATGTCACCATATTCTAATTTGTTGAGATAGTGAATTGGTGGGTTTTTGTTAAATGTGAGCCAAAATCATCACAATTAAAAGAACCAAAGACTTAAACTACTTCAGTCTGTGTGCATTGAATTTATTTAATACACGAGTTTCACAATTTGAGTTGAATTACTGAAATAAATGAACTTTTCCACGACATTCTAATTTATTGAGATGCACCTGTATATATGAGGGAGATCGAAATAGATATAGTCTAAGTTGTAACATACTCATGGCTGGTGCAACCAGGCCAATTATACAAAATACAAAGTAAATTGTACCATCAATAGACGTCGACCAATAGTGGATTTTGCCGATGCCGAAAACCAATTAATTGGCTGATAGTTTTTAATATCAATTTACAGTATATAATGACTTATACAATTCTCGTAGTCTTTTCTTACTTTGACGGGCACAGAAACACGAGACTAAATCCCGGATGTAGTTTATTGTTCAAACTAAATCCCAATAACAAAGTCCCACGCAATGGACTCAAGATGGCGCCGAGTATGGCTGCTGCGTTGCGAGCTCCGACACAACACTGTAGTGTTTTGTTTGTTTTGTTTACAATTCTTATGTTTTTTGTCTTGGATGCTGTCTGCCTTATTGTCTACGACAGACAAACAATTTTGGACATTGGTTCGGCAATTACACACTGTAAACTGGACTTCAAATTCCTCAATGCCGACCCGCTGTTTACAAACACGCCAGTGGAGCCCTATGTCTGGGTCGCCCGGCTGCGAAAACGCAGATGGAAAAGGGGAAACAGAGCCGGCGTTCTCATCAGAGTAAGACGCCGCGCAAATCGACCCCCTCTACCCAGTATTCTACTGGCAAATGTTCAGTTTCTGGATAACAAGCTCTGGGAGCTGAGAGCATGGATCTCTTTCCAATGAGAGATGAGGGACTGATACATTATCTGCCTTACGGAAACTTGGATGTCTGCTGAGATTCCAGACTCAGCTATTGAACCCGCGGGGTTCTCCGTGGACCGAGCAGACAGAGCGAAAGACCTCTCAAGTAAAAGCAGAGGTAGTAGTGTATGTTTTATGATCAACAAATCCTGGTGTGATCAGAGGAACGTACGTTTTATCAAGTCTTTCTGTTCTCCTGATCTGGAATTTCTCATGCTTCTTTGTCGACCATTCTGGCTACCGAGGGAATTCACAGCGGTCATTATCACTGCTGTGTACATCCTGCCACAAGCCGACACAGACCGGGCACTCAAGGAACTGTACGGGATTATAAGCAAGCAGGAAACCGCACACCCTGAGGCCACGTTCATTGTGACCGGGGACTTTAATAAAGCCAGTTTCAAATCAGTCGCACCAAAATACCACCAGCACATTAGTTTCAACACACGAGGGGACCAGGTTTTGGACCATTGCTACTCTCCCTTCCGAGATGGCTACAAATCCCTCCCCCGCCCACCATTTGGCAAATCGGACCACTCTTCCATTCTGCTTCTGCCTGCTTACAGGCAGAAACTGAAACAGAAAGCACCCACCCTCAGAACGATCCAGTGCTGGTCGGACCAATCAGATTCTACGCTACAAGATTATTTTGATCACGCAGACTGGGAGATGTTCCGGTCCGCCTCTGATGATGACATCAAGGTTTACGCTGATAGTGTAACGTGTTTCATCAGAAAGTGTGTAGAGGATGTTGTTCCGACCAGAACAACACGGATCTATCCGAACCAGAAGCCATGGATTAATAGCAATGTTCGCGCGGCACTTAATGTGCGGACCTCCGCTTTTAATTCCGGGAATGCGAAGGAGCATAAAAAAGCCAGTTATGCCCTCCGAAAAAGAACAGCAAAACGCCAGTACAGGAGCAAGATTGAAGGACAGTTTAACACCACCAACTCTAGAAGCATGTGGCAGGGAATTAACATCATCACGGACTTTAAAGGGAATAAAAACTCCTCCATGAACACCGCTGCCTCTCTACCGGATGAGCTAAATACTTTTTATGCTCGTTTCGAAGGAAATAACACCGCCCTCGCGGAGAGAGCTCTCGCGGCCGAAGCTACAGAGGTTAGTTCACTCTCCGTCTCTGTAGCGGATGTAACCCGATCCTTCCGACGGGTGAATATCCGCAAAGCCACGGGCCCAGACGGCATTCCGGGCCATGTCATCAGAGCGTGCGTGAACCAGCTGGCTGGTGTTTTTATGGACATTTTCAACCTTTCCCTCTCTTTGTCTGTAGTCCCCACATGCTTTAAAACATCCACCATTGTACCTGTTCCAAAGCAATCAAAAATCACTTGCTTAAATGACTGGCGTCCTGTTGCTCTGACCCCCATCATCAGCAAATGCTTTGAGAGACTAATCAGAGATTACATCTGCTCTGTGCTGCCTCTCTCTCTAGACCCATTGCAGTTTGCTTACCGCAACAACCACTCCACTGATGATGCCATTGCATCTACACTACACACTGCTCTCTCCCACCTGGAAAAAAAGAACACTTATGTGAGAATGTTGTTTGTAGACTACAGCTCAGCATTCAACAGCATAGTGCCCTCCAAGCTTGATGAGAAACTCCGGGCTCTGGGCTAAAACAGCTCGCTGTGCAGCTGGATCCTGGACTTCCTGTCAAGCAGACACCAGGTGGTTAGAATAGGCAGCAACATCTCCTCATCACTGACCCTCAACACTGGAGCCCCACAGGGCTGTGTTCTCAGCCCACTCCTGTATTGCCTGTACACACATGACTGTGTGGCAACACACAGCTCCAATGCCATCATTAAGTTTGCTGATGATACGATGGTGGTAGGTCTGATCACTGACAATGATGAAACAGCCTACAGAGAGCAGGTTCACACTCTGACACACTGGTGTCAGGAGCACAACCTCTCCCTCAACGTCAGTAAGACAAAAGAGCTTGTGGTGGACTTCAGGAGAAAAGACAGTAAACACAGCCCCGTCACCATCAATGGAGCACCGGTGGAGAGAGTCAGCAGCTTCAAGTTCCTGGGTGTCCACATCACTGAGGAACTCACATGGTCCATCCACACTGAGGCCGTTGTGAAGAAGGCTCATCAGCGCCTCTTCTTCCTGAGACGGCTGAGGAAGTTTGGAATGAACCACCACATCCTCACACGGTTCTACACCTGCACTGTAGAGAGCATCCTGACTGGCTGCATCTCCGCCTGGTACGGCAATAGCACCGCCCACAACTGCAAAGCACTGCAAAGGGTGGTGCGAACTGCCAGACACATCATCGGAGGTGAGTTTCCCTCCCTCCAGGACATATAAACCAGGCGGT